>NC_089779.1:20407822-20727822 GCF_040412425.1 Macrobrachium rosenbergii
AAGGAGCTTCATTTTGAGGGCTGTGGTTGACTTCACCTTCGGGACTTCGAAGAACAACTGCCTCGTTCTCGTTGACTTGAAGGCCGCTGATGTTTCAAGATTCCAAATATATTATAATACTTTCTGGGCGTTAATTTGGTACAACCGATGCAATGTTCCAAGACCTATCTATCTTTCCCAGTGATATCCTAGACCGAACTTGGATTTTTGCTTAACGTTATTAGTTCAAAATTGCACGTGTGAAATATACCTAAGCTTCTTAAAATGAGACGTCGACATTTACCACAGTCTTAGTAGAAGTCTCGGCCAACTCGGGAGCCTTATTATACTCGCTCTTATCGCTTTTCGCAATATCAAAGTCTTGTACACCTCGTCTGGCATGTAATAATCTTCCTCCTGCCAACTGATCATAATAACACTTCGCAAATCAAAAACCGTGACGACAGATCTTCGATCCGAACACAAAGCCAAGAGATAAAGTCAGTAGTGTGCTGAGCTCGAGCCTCTAAAGGTTTTCAACGGGGTTTTCAATGTCCGCCCACTACGCCAAAATAAAATTCTGTTGCTAAGTGCCTGCTGCGGCACCTTATCTCTGCCTCTGCACAAACGAAGTCGCTATGCTCTCGTTCCCAGGTGTTTTTTTTAGACACTACAACACTTTCCCTGGCTTTTCAAAATGGTAAATCCGCAAAATTCAACCGAAACTACCGTCACATTAACATTGTCAACGTACTTGATAACCTTCGAGGACGCTATGGCAGACATTCACGATTTGTTATTGATGTTAGGGAAAAATGTCTTACAAAAGCGTATAGCTAATTTTTACTCCCTATCGTTGTTATGACTTGGCCCCGAAAGTGATTTTCGATAAAAATGCATATTTCTTAGAATATCATGTAGTTCTGCAATGGTACTTACAGTAGTTTAAAGACGTGTAAGATTACCTTTATGGGTCATACGTCTGGCAAAGGTATTGCGTTCATTGCGCGGGTTAGGTAAAGTTCTAGCGCATACAATGGGCAAATATTTTTTATCAAGACAATTATTCATCAAAAAAAGTAGAAATTGTGGTGTATTTCTTAATCTATTAAATGTTACATATTTAAAGAAAAGCTTTGAAGAGATATGAGAGATATTGGACTATTATCCTGAGATATATATATATATATATATATAATATGTATTTATATATAAATGTGTGTGTTACAAAATAGTTGAGAATTATTGGTTTGTTCAACTATTTTGCAACCTAATTAAAAAATTCTTCACAGTAACAGAAGCCTTCAGGTTTGATCAACAAATATGATATTTTAACTTATTATTTTCACCCAGTTGTGGTGTATTCTTTTCCAAATCCGATAGCCATGACAACGGGTTCACAACTATTTAATCCTTTACCTTAATACTCCCCTGTATTATTTTTTCACTATGTTGTATTTCAATAAACATTTTCTTCCATACGGGGAAAGATAAACCTTCCAGGAAAGGAGAAACTTCAGGGCTCTGCAAATTATATTACGTCTTAACCAGTTATTATTCCATTTAGCATTACCAGTTTATTCGTGAGTGACAACTATTTTTAGGACGTTATAATAAATTTACATTTCAGCAATATATTGCACCAAACCAAATCGCACATTGCTAATACTTGAAAGTATTTAGATTTTAAAATGAATGGTATCATAGGTATCCATATTATGTTTGTCAGCATATGATACAGCGGAACTAGGAGATACAGCATCAAGGTTTTAAAAATGATATTTTAAATGTTAGTCTTGCCATTTAATTTAGCACTTAAGTCATATCGCGTAAAAACTGGGTGGAGAATATTGCAATTGCTTATTTGAATTACGGTCTTATTACTGGGAATCACGCTGACGAGCAACCAACCATCTTATGCCTTTCTCACAAGGTTTCTGCGAAATCTTGGTAAGCCTTAACACCAATGACAGCATGTTGGCATTTGCACTGAATTACTGTAATTGCTTTACTAAACGAACTCCAGGCCAACAAGCCAACTAATGCCTTGCTCACACATTGGCGATTCAAGGATGCGCAGTGCGTAACTGCCGAAAATTGTCTAATTATGACGTCATTACGATGCAATTACGATAAAATCACCAACAATCGCCATGAATCGTTACCGTGTCCCCGAGTTTGAAGCCGTGCACCAAGTGATGGCAGATGTGTTCAACTGTTTAAACATGCTGTCCAACCACATCAACCGTCATTTGTCGTCATGTCATTGTGCACTACGAACACTGACGCAATGGCGTCGCCATTTGTCGTAATTAGATTGCGCAGATCGTAACTACGTAGTGCACCATGAATCGCCATGTAACGCAAATTATTCTCATTGATATGTCATCTAACAAACACAAATTCTTGCCCAAATGCGTGACATGGGATCCACAGGTTGGTGACCACCTTTCGATCTGCATTCCTCAATGTGTACCTGGCTTCCGAAAAATAAATCAGTTAAACACAGACCTGTCGTCTTGAATCTCACAACTGGTGACCTGAGGAGTGACAGGTAAACATGTGGCTTTAGCCCAGCCATTAATGGACTAAATATGGCTGCATTTACCTCCAGAGAGCCTTTAGCGGACTCAAAACGGTGACACAGTCTAGGCCTCTGAAAGCTCCTTCCTCAGAGGAACCCCATGCCATTAACGGACTAATAACAGCGTCCCCGCGAGGGCACGTTTTGGCATTTCGAACAGTTTTGGCCCTCGCCATTCACGACTCATGTCGACCACTCCAATTTTAACACCATTAGCGGACTAAATACGGCACGTACTCACGTTTTGGTGTGTGACAGTAAAGATGGCAGTCTGAATTTAAATGCGAATCCGGAAACACAGAAATCGTCTGCGTGCCCCTTTCGCCCACAAAGCCAGATGCGGTGAAGCTTCCCCCGTTTTCACGCCAGAACACAGTAGCTTGGTTTCTGCACGCTGATGCTCACCTTTGCGTGGCACACATCACAGATGAGAAGACCAAGGCAGACGTTGCCATGACGACGCTACCTGAAGAGGTCTTCAACAAAATCTCCCCATGGCTTGACTCACAGCCAGACAAGGTCACGTACTCGGCCTTGTGAGACAAGCTGATACAAACATATTCCATGCCCATCCCCAAAAGAGCACAGCACTCACTAGACCTGTTGACCCAGCCCCTAGGGGAAGCATCACCCAGGGACACCTGGGATGAACTGCAAAGTCTGGTAAAACTGCCGGGCGTCGACGCAAACGGGCGCAGGAAGGAAATCAGCCTGACAAAAGCAATATTCCGGCTGTGCCTTCCGCAGGAGATAAGGGGTCAAATTAAAGAAGCAGACGCCCTTCCTATAGACGAGCTGGTCGACGTCACACAGAAAATCCACAAGGCCACTAAAGCCTCCAAACGCACCGCCACTCTTGCAGCCACCACCCTCGCAGACTGTAGCCTGACAACGGACACCTTACCTTACAGACCTTACAGTTCGTTCAGGTTGCCCCAGGTCCCTCAGTGTGAGGCACCTTTGATGTCTACCAGAGAATTGCTAATGCATCTTCCGGCATATTTTGCATCTTCCAATCTTGGATGGTCTGGGATGCAGCTTAGATATTTGTCGAGCTCATTCTTAAACACATCTACGCTCACTCCTGATATGTTCCTCAGATGAGCTGGTAATGCATTGAATAATCACTGCATTATTGATGCTGGTGCGTAGTGGATTAATGTCCTGTGTGCTTTCCTTAGTTTTCCTGGTATAGTTTTGGGTACTATTAATCTACCTCCGCTTGCTCTTTCTGATATTTTTAGCTCCATGATGTTTTTGGTAATTCCTTCTATCTATTTCCATGTCTGTATTATCATGTAGCATTCTCTTCTCCTTTCGAGACTATATAGTTTTAAGAATTGTAGTCTTTCCCAGTAGTCTAGGTCCTTTATTTCTTCTATTCTAGCTGTAAAGGACCTTTGTACATTCTATTTGTTCAATATCCTTTTGGTAGTGTGGGTACCATATCATATTGCAATATTCAAGTGGACTACGTACATACATTTTATAAAGCATAATCATGTGTTCGGCTTTTCGTTTTGCCAATAGTATTGCTATTTGATCATTGAATAGCATATTCCTATTCAGCATCACACCAAGGTCTTTAACTGCTTCCTTATTTGTGATTGTCTTGTTATTAGGTCCCTTACATGCATATAGCATTCCTTCTTTATCACCATAGTTTACTGATTCAAATTTATCAGAGTTAAATACCATCCTATTTACCTCTACCCATTCATATGTTTTGTTTAGGTCTCTTTGTAGCGAGTTCCTATCTTCACCACAAGTAATTTCTCTACTTATTCTTGTGTCATTGGCGAAACTTCTCACTACCGAGTCCTTAACATTACTGTCTATGTCTGCAATCATAATAAGAAACAGCAATGCAGCTAACACCGTACCTTGTGGCACACTGGATATTACCTTAGCTTCATCCGACTTCTCATCATTTGCAACCACTATCTGTTCTCTGTTGTGCAAAAATTCTTTTAACCATCTTCCTACTATGTCCTCAATATTATGTTTTCTAATTTTTTTCACTAATATATTATGGTCTACCTTGTCAAAAGCTTTTGCAAAGTCTAGGTAAACCACATCTGTATCTTTTTCCTTTATCAATTTTTACATATGTTTTCATGGTGGACTAACAGTTGGGTTTGTGTACTTTTTCCAGGCACAAAACCATGTTGTCCTATATTAAACAAACTATTTTTCATTAAATGTTTCATTATATCTTTCTTCATTACCCTTTCATACACTTTCATAATATGTGATGTTAGACTCACAGGCCTATAATTACTTGCCTCTAGTCTTGATCCACTTTTGAAAATAGGGGTAATATATGCTAATTTATGTTCATCATAAATCTTGCCTGTATCTACAGTTTGTCTTAATAATGTTGCGAGCAGCTTTGCAATAGAATGAACTACTTTCTTTAACAAAATAGCAGGGGCGCCGTCTGGTCCTGCTGCTGATCCATTTTTAATTTCATTAAGAGCCTGCACAATATCGGCTTCATTAATGTCTATGTCTGATGAATATTCACTATTTTCATCTCTTATTTCTGTATCGTTATCTTCATTATCAATTCTAGGTGTAAATTCTCTCTTATATCTTTCTGCTAATATGTTGCACATTTCCTTTTTTCATTTGTTAATCGCCCTTCAATTCTTAGAGGGCCTATTTCTACTTTTATTTTATTCATCTTTTTTGCATGAGTAAAATATTTTGGGGTTTTGCTTGATATTTTTTAGGGTCTTTTCTTCTAAGTCCCATTTTTCATTTTCTTTTGATTGTATAATCTTTTGTTCTGCATTTTCTATCTTACTTTTTAGTTCCATCATTTTCCATGCATTCTTTTCTTTTGCAAGACCTTTTTTCCACTTTCTGATTTTCTGGAACAAGATCCTTCTGTCTCTTGGTATGTGTGACTGATGTTTATTTTTCTTCTTTGGCATATATTTTTCCACCATTTCCTCTAATATTTTATATAATATATCCATATTTACTTGTATATTATCACTTACGAATATGTTTTCCCAGTCTTTGTTTAACTCTTCATTTATTTCTGACCAATTTATATTCTTACTATAGAAATTGTATTTTCCATATCCTTCCCATTTTTTCGTCTCTTGCTTATCTCTGTTTTCATGTGCTTTGGAACGGACTTTTAATTCTGTGACATTATGGTCTGAAATACTCGTATTATACACTATTATTTCTTTGACATAGTTCACCTCGTTCACAAATACTAGGTCTAAAATATTATCCTTTCTTGTTGGCAGGTGATTTATTTGCTGAATATTATGTTCTAGTAGCATATCTAATAGTTTTTCAAATTGCCTCTTATCTTCTGTGCTACTATTACTCTCTTTTTTATATGTATAAATACAACCACAGTCTCCTATTCGTTCTTTCCATTCTACGAAAGGAAAGTTAAAGTCTCTGGATAGGAGTATAGTCCAGTCTTTGTGATTTCTACATATGTCATCCAATTTGTCAATATTATGTCAAACTCTTTAGTATTAGGGGGTCTGTATATTACAATGTTCACTAATTTTTCAGATTCAAATTCTACCGCTATTAATTCACATTCTGTGTTACTATATTTCTCACAGATTTTTCCTTGATTTACGTCTCTCCCATACAGTATGTCGCGGTTCCCCCTTGATTCCTATTTTTTCTATCTGATCTATAAGTTTGGAAACCCTTTATCTGATCATCATTACCAGTCTCTTGGGAGTACCAGGTTTCACTTATATTCATTATATCTATTTTTTCAGTTTGGGTTAGTTCTTCTAAGAACTCTATTTTTCTTTTTGAGTTACTCGAAACTAAACCCTGTGCATGACTACAGGATGCATATACCTGCACTTTTTGTTGAATCTGCACACTTTTCCTTCTCTCAAGTTTTTACATATTTTTGGATGTAGATTGCTGCATTCAACCTCATATCTGTCTAGATATGCACTTTGCCATAAATCTCATAGTTGTGACATACCTTGGGATGTTTGTAGTGACATCTTTCACTGAATCTACAGTTCCCTCTTTTCAAAAGAGTGCAGACTATGGATTTCTTTTCTTTTTTTTCTTGCTCTTTCCCATCAGTATGTATATCCAGGTACAACCTCTACAGGAGGAGGGCATCGCCGAGGGAGCAGAGGGCACAGACATACCGGCACGGTGCTACTTCCACAGGAGATTCGGCCCCATTGCCAGGAACTGCAGATCCCCCTATTCCTTCACAAAAAACGAGAAGGGCAGTCACAAGTACAGCAGTGGCTGCGAAAGACATCTCCTGACCAGCAGGATTCTTCATCAGGGATGAAATATCAAAGCGGTGCCTGCTGGTTGACACGAGGGCTATGCAGTTGGTGTTCCCGCCATCAGAGGAGGGCTACACCCGGACAGCTGACTCCACGCCCTCCCTGTTAGCCACGAATGGAACCCCCATCCACTGCTATGGAACCACGACCCGCACAATCTCCATCTTGGGCCGCAGGTACCACTGGCCTTTCGTCATTGCGGAGGTCAAGTTCCCTCTCCTGGGTGTCAATTTTCTGAGACACCACAGACTCCGGGTCGACGTCGGTAGGCAACACCACCTCAACACCAGAACCTGCCACTCCTGACCACTCTCCATCAGACCGGGGATGCCCGCCATCTGCTTCACAGCCTCCAACAATTACACCGCCCTCCTCCAGGAGTTCCTGGAAGTTTTTAAACCAGAGCTCCACCAGTTGCTGGGGGCTGGGGGCCAAGCACGGCATCTTCCACCACATAACTACAATGGGCCCCCCAACTCATGCCAAGTTCCATCGCCTCCCCCCTCCCCAAAACTACAAGATGCCAAACGTGTTTTCGCTGAGATGGAACTGATGGGCATCTGTACCAAAGCATTGAGCCCATGAGCATCTCCCCTACATATGGTAAAGAAGTCAGATGGCTCCTGGAGGCCCTGAGGAGACTACCATCGTCTGAATTTAGTTACCACACCAGACCACTACCCCTTGCCAAACATGCAAGACCTGATGAGCGCCCTTCACGGGGCCAAGGTCTTCACTAAGATGGACTTGCTTAAATCATACTTTCAGGTTCCTGTGCATCCTGACAACATTCCAAAGACATCCATCATCACGCGGTTCGGGACGTACACCTTCTCCTACTCCACCTTCAGCCTCAGGAACGCGGGGACCACATTCCAACACCTTAATGGACACCATCCTGGGGGACCTGCCCTTCTGCGTCTGTTACATAGACGACATCCTTATCTTCTCTAGGTCCCTAGAGGAACACCTTCACTGCGTCAGTGCTGTCCTGAAACGCCTGCAGGAGAATGGATTAGTCGTCAGGTTCAACAAATGCACATTCAGGGCGGAAAAAGTAGATTTAATCGGACACAAGATCTCCCCAGCAGGAGTACGCCCCATGGCCTCAAAAGTGAAAGCAAAGGAAAATTTCTCGACACCGCAAACAATCAAGGCCCTTCAAGAGTTCCTCGGCTTGGTGAACTACTATCGCCGTTTCATCCCAGGCATTGCCCGCATCATGTATCTCCTGACTGGAGTCCTAAAGGGCAAGCCAAAAATGCTGACGTGGGACGCTCCGCAGCAGCAGGTGTTTGAAGAGACAAAGACAGCCCTCATGAGTACCACCACCTTGACGCATCATAACCCCACCGCTGCCCTGAGACTCACCACCGACACCAGCAACATCGCCTGCGGGGCAGTGCTCAAGCAAATAGTCAACGGCGCCCCCCGACCTCTAGCCTTCTTCGGTCACAAGTTGTCGCCAGCAGAGACCCACTGCAGCGCCTTTGACAGAAAGCTGCTCGCAATCTACCAGGCTGTGTGGCACTTCAAATACCTGCTTGACAGTACTCAATTCACCATCCTCATGGACCACAAACCCCTGGTGCACGCATTCATGAAGGCGGGCAACGTGTGGTCGACAAGGCAGCAGTGACACTTGGCCACCATCTCCGAGTTTGGTTGCACCATCACCTACATCCCCGGCAGGAAGAATCCAGTCACAGGTGGAAATCAATTTCCTCCACCTCGGCATAGACTACATGGACCTGGCGAGGGAGCAAGCAGCAGACCCGGAAACGGCAGCCTACAGGACGGCACTCAAGTCGGAAGTGCCCTTGGGAGATTCAGGTGCAACGCTTCTCTGCGACACAAGCACCGGCTGCCTGGCCCCCTGGTCCCCGCCTTGAGGAGGAAGACATTCGACATCATTCATGGTCTCTCCCATCTATCAGGGCTTACAACAGTGCGCCTGATGACAGAAAAGTTCGTGTGGCACGGAGTCAGGAAGGACGCCCGCCAGTGAGCGAGGAGCTGTATCCCGTCCAAACCAGCAAGATCACAAGGCACACAGAATCAGGCATTGGTGATTTCCTCTAATCTCGTCGGCGCTTCAGCCACATCCACATAGATGTCGTTGAGCCTCTACAACAGTCTGGGGGCACCAGGTACCTCCTGACAGTCATAGATCGCTCCACTCGCTGGGTCTCCCTGGCACACCTGATGGGTACGACACTTCACAGCACGGCCTACAACCCTGCAGCAAACAGCATGGTAGAGAGGGCACACAGCTCACTCAAGGTAGGTCTAATGGCGCGCACCAATGAAAACTGGAAGGCCCAGCTCCCCTGGGTCCTGCTGGGTCTCCACACCGCACCGAGGGCAGATGGCGACATGTCCCCCGCAGAAAAACTCTATGGAGAAATACTAGCTGTTCCAGGGGAATTCTCCCCCCCATCAGCCGACGGCACAGATACCCCCCACCCCTCCCAAGGTTGAGGGAACTAGCGCAGAAGTTCGTGCCCTGCCGTAAGACCTTCATGGACAGAGCCAACACCTACAGCCCGGTCAGCTTGGATTCCTGCACTTACGTCTTCGTCAGGATAGATGCCCGTCGCCCGCCCTTGACCAGGCCCTACAGGGGCCCTTACCAAGTCATTGACAGGACCCCCAAGGCGTATCTCATCGACATCCACGGCCGGAAGGATTGGGTTTCCATTGACAGGCTGAAACCAGCATTCCTGTTAGACAGCGAAATCCGAGAGGAGGCAGGCAGACGTCCCAGGTCCCCCCTCAACATGCGCCTGCATTAAAAACATTTTTTTTAATCTGTCATTCTTATATGGCATGTGCAGCTTGTCTGGGAAGGGCTTAACCAAACCGAATACTCTTATAAAAACTAACTCTTATAATTTCTCAGAACTAATGATTATTAGGTAATCACTAGACTTTGCAGATGTGAGTGCAAGAAGAACTGACATAATTGGCAAGTGGCAGAAAAATGAAGTTAATTTATTGGAAAGATTTTAGATGAGATCTGTCAAAATCCAATGTTTTTGCACAAAATATAGGTAATCTGCTTAATTACTTACCTTATCATTCTGCTTGAAGCTATGCCATATTACAAACAATATACATTAATACAAATTTTAATCAAGAGTTTAACAAGACCAGTGAGTCAACATTTTCAACTATCATAATGTTGGCCCAAAGGATTTGTCCTCGATAAAATATATCAGATTTCACTATACATATCTCAATTCCTCAAAAATTTAATGACTAGATAAACTGAAAAACTATACAGTATAAATAAGGTATCCGAAGTCACCTACCTAACAGTACTGCATTCATAGAAAAACTTCTCACCAGACATATAAATTAGAAAAGGCATCTCACAGGGAAGTATTTTGAGTGCCATATTGTTTCTACTTGGAATAAAGAATGTCAAAAATCAGTTACCAAGTGGAATTAAGCGTTTGTATATAGATGACTACCATATTCTACATTGCCTCAAGCAAATTTTTAATGTTGCCATACCACTAGTAGATACCTGGCCTCTTCAGCAGGCTTTCTAATTTTTGCATAAAAAATAAACTACAGCAGTCATGTTCAATAGAATTATGACATAGAACTGTTGAACTGTAATATTCTTAGGTGTAATTACTGATTAATGCTTGAACTGAAAAGTGCACAATACAAACATAAAACTTAAAAGTATAAAAGCATAAAATCTGATAAAAAAAAAACCATTCACATACAATCTGGGGAGCTAATAGATCAACCCTGATGTTACTATTCAATGAAAGTGTTCATGTTTTAAACTATGTAGGCCAAATGTGTGGCTCAGCATAAAAAATGCTTGCATCCAATTCACAATGAAGGACTAAAAATTTGCACTGGAGAATTAAAGTTTCCCCTCTTAACAAATCTGGACAACTTGAAAGAGGCAAACTACTCTCATCATAACTCAGTAACCATATGAAATTCAATACAGATTCAGGCAAGTGACTTAATATTAAAGATATTTTCAATCAAAATAGTATGTTTATAAACAAATAACAACTGCCATTCCCAATAAGAGGTAACAGAATTTCTGATCAACAAATGTAAACATCACATTTCCTTATGCACTACAATTCCCCCCTCCTAGGATCTTAGGAAAAGTATGCCTATACATATTTGTACTAACCTATCCAAAAAATAGGCATATTACCTTGAGCATCATAAAATACAAAAGAGCATACAGTACAGTACATGACCTAAAGGTCTACTGTACTACTCTAAGCAGTTTATGCGGACAGACCCAAATCTTCCCATGATACGAAGCCGGTCTTCTTTACCCCATAATGCATCTGTTTTCATAGCAGTATTGCCTGCAATATTTTCTGCAGTTAAGATTAAAAAAGAATTGCCAACAAATAAATTTTTAATTTCAAATGACTCTACAAGTCCTTTAGAAGCTATCCACAATTAGTCCTAAAAATCCCTTGTTCAACACGGCAATTTTTCATTCCAAAAATAAACAAAAGGCTGGTATAAATGTTGAAATATGTTGGGTCTCCACACATGTTAGCCTCCAAAAGGAATAATAGATACTGATACCACTAAAATGCGTAATTTTTAGTAAATGGCGGGTGATGTGGGATAAGAACAACTGCTGAATTGTGGAGTAGTTCACTCCCAAAAAGATTGACACAGCTAAGTAACACTAGCTCATCTTCATGAATATTTAATTTGTAAACTACAAGACCCAGTCTCTGAATACAGAAAATGCAGAACACTTGCAGTCTAACGTACCTTTAGTGA
Organism: Macrobrachium rosenbergii; assembly: GCF_040412425.1. NCBI lineage: Eukaryota > Metazoa > Arthropoda > Malacostraca > Decapoda > Palaemonidae > Macrobrachium > Macrobrachium rosenbergii. Next base: position 20,419,481 of record NC_089779.1, read on the forward strand.
CTATTCACAGCATGTGACCAGCAATTTGTAACAAGTATCAATCAAGTATCAGAAAAAAATCATTGAAAGAGATTTTGTTAGAATCTCACATTTTCAGTGTATCCAATTACTGTATAAAATTCCAAGGATCTTCCATAGGTTAAATAAGATCTAACATATTAGGAACAAAGTTTTTGTTCCAGGTCTATATTATTTAAGAAGATCATCTTAGTGGTCTAGTTGAATTATTCATTAATAATAATCTCTAGACTGCAAAACCTGTAGAGATGTTTAAACTCTACTTTCCTTTACATAATGTTCATCACAAATTTGTCTTCACAAGTGTTGGAGACACCTAACATTCCTGTTCATTTTGTGTTTCACGATGCAGTTTCCTTCTGGCATTTGGTTCAAATTTACAACGGTTTTTACCTATAATGTAGCTTTATTATATATTACCTGATTTCTAAATTTTTTTCGGGATTTTGTTTTTAAGGCCACGTTATGTACATAAATTTGATTTTTGTCAGTTTCTGTTTCAGTGACGCTTTATTTCTCTTGGTTAATTACACAACATATTTGAAGTTACTGTACATTTTTATATATACCTAAAGAAAATATTAGAATGTATCAATCTCACTTGATTTTTATCATTTGGTGTATTATAACTAGCATTACCTCATTTCCCTTCTGACATTTTATCTGTCAATTTTGTTAACAGAAGAGTAATCTTTTTTCGTTGGTTCAAATCTACTAATTTTCCTTATAAGCCTGAAAGACACTTTGGCAATGGACATTTTTCTAGTGGTGATTCATACACTATTCTGTCTTCAATATTGGAAACCCTGAATCATTTCCATTGCAAAAAAAAACAATAAACAGGGGGTCAAGGTTGCAGAGTTGTTTTTTTTATTCCATCAATGATTTTTTATAGGTCTTGTGTAGCTCCAAATTCTTGTATGAGATTTGTTTGGTACTTGGGCCTGATTCAAGGGATGGGCGAAGGGTGCCAGTAGATAAATCAAGCTCAGGCACTGATCAGCAACAAGTACAGTGATCTGTTTGTTTCCTATATAGAATACATTTTAAATTATTATGTAGGCAGTTTCCATGTCTACCAAGACACCCTATTAATATAATTAATTAAGTTTAACAAAGCATCTGTTTTCTCAAAACATTCTCTCCTATATTGCAACACAAGAATGTCTCCTTTAAAGGATGCCCCATGGAAATAACTTGTAGTATTCAGTCCACCTAGACCAGACACAGGTCTAGGAACAGATCCTAGCATATAAGCTTCCCTCTTGCCTTACCATATTGTACTGGAATCTTATGAGTAGGGATGTTTGCCAACCAACTTTATCCTCCTCTAGTTTGAAAGGTACATTAATCATGAACCAAACTGTATTATAGCTGTTCCGCCAATGAATTGCCAGTCCTGACTAGAAAAGAAAGCGAAGACGGAAAGTAAAAACATGAATTAAAATGATGATGGACATTTGAACTCCAACAGCAATAATCCAGCTGTTCATGAGTGCACGCAACACATCAGGGAATCCATCTTGATAGAGAAAGAGAGAGCAGAAATTGTAGACTTACCTACAAGATGAGCATTCATCATATTCTCTGTAAAATTAATTTGGATTGTGACAAAACTGTAATGATATCAGTTAATACTTTGAAATACATTTGTCATTCAGGAGGATGAAAATATGACATTTTTATAATAAAAGATTTTATATATATTTACGAAGTAATTACATAGCTATAAGTTTCTATTATTGGCAGCTAAAATTTGAAATCCACGGTAGCGATTCTTTTGTTTTGGTGTAGGTAACTGATCCTGCCCACTTTCAGGAAAGAGAAGAACAACTGAGCAGAGAGCTTCAATTTGTTTATGCTTAATGTTCATGTGAGGGGAGGTGGGTAGACTCCCACTCTGTAATTACTTAGTAAGTATATATAAAATTTTATTTTATCATAAAAATGTAATTTTTATATAAGCAACTTACCAAGTATTTACACAGCTGATTCCCACATTGACAGGAGGCGGGATGCATGGACTATTCTACTCCCAAAACATTAGCAAATGTAATGAGTTAAGGAAGTAAAATCTGCTAGCATTACCCAAATGCTTGTTGTTTCCTTACCTGCAACAGGAAGTTACTGCCTTTGGTTTTGCGCTCATCTTAACCCGAGGGTCGTCTGCTATTAAGTAGGAACTCCACAGCAAAGGACACCTCCAAACACTAATAAAGAACAAAATTTTGCCCCTGCCCAGGGTGCAGTACCATCATAAAACCAGATAAAACAACACTGTTACCTACACTATAAAATTAAAACACCACCACCCAACCACTAAAACTAGAGGGTATCCAAGCACAAAGCACCCCCAGGTTCCCGTAGAACTCAACACCACGATTCAAGGTGAAGAGGTAAGGATGGAAGGGATGCTTCCTATACTGTAGTCCCTCTCCCAATACTGTACCATGCCAGCCACCAATAAAGGTCCTAGGGTACTACAATCCTTAAGTCATTTCCACATCTTGGAGATAATGCTATGCAAATACAGATTTACATCTCCAGTAAGTAGCTTGGAGGATGGAGGAAAGCAATTGTATTTAAAAGCTAATGAAGTAGCTACAGATCTGACTTCATGAGCTCTTACTTTCGAGACAAGAAAATCCTCCTCTCATTTGTGAGTGCGCTTCACGAATGATATCCCTCAAGAAGAGGGACGGGATGGATCCTTGACCGAAGTCCAGAGGTTGCTTGAGGAACCCCTAATTCTCTCAGTCCCGTGAAGATAAAACTTTAGGGCTCTCACAGGGCACAGGATCCTCTCTATTTCCTCTGATCCTAGCATATCTGCTAGATCCCTAATGCTGAAGGCTCGGGGCTATGGATAGGCCAGGTTCTAGTTCTTAGCGAGAAAACCTAAGGTAAAGGAGCAGATTGCATCGCCTCCTGAGAACCCGACTCTTTTGTCGATGGCCTGTATCTCACTGACTCTTTTGGCTGTTGCCAAGGCCATCAAAAAGTGTTTTCTTGGTAAAGTTCCTTAGTGAACCTAAGTTCAGAGGCTCGAAAGGAGGTCCGGAGAGCCATTTTAGGACTACGTCCAGATTCCAAGAGACAAGTTCTGAGTTCTGTTTCTTCGTGTCAAAAGACCTAATAAGATCCGAAAGGTCCTGATTCGAGGATACGTCCAGTTCCTATGCCTGAACACAGAGCTCAGCATAGCCCTGTAGCCTTTTATGGTAGAAGAGGATAAGCCTTTAGAGTTCCTCAGGAACAAAAGGAAGTCCACAATCTCTGTCAGAGTTGTCTTAGAAGAGATTCTATTACTTTTGCACCAACTCTGGAAAATTGACCATTTGCTTTGGTAGACGTTAGCTGAGGATTGCCGTCTGATTTTGAAATAGCTTCCACAGCCTCCCTCAAAAAACCCTTTGCTCTGAGGAGTCTTTTGACAGTTTGTATCCTGTCAGAGCCAGAGAAGACAAATCTTGATGAAAGTGCCTGAAGTGGGGTTGTCTGAGAAGCTTGTCCTGTTGAGGGAGAAGTCTTGGAAAGTCTACTAAAGGGAGCTACCAGAATCATCGACACATTTTGGTGCAGGCGGAACTTGTTCAACACATCCCTTATCATCTCGAAGGTAGGGAAGTCATACAGGAACTTGTCGGACCAGTCGAGAAGCATGGCATCCATTGCCATGCTTGAGGATCTGGAACTGAGGAACAGACAAGAGGCAGCTGATGATTCCTTGACGTTGTGAAGAGTTCCAACATTGGCTTTCCCCACAATTTCCACAGATCTATACAGACCAGTGGATCGAGAGTCTACTCTGTGGGTATGCCTTGGTTTTGTCAGCTCAGCTAATCTGCCAACACATTCAGTTTGCCTTGGACAAATCTGGTCATCTTTTTCCCTCGCTACCTTGCAGAGGGAAAAAGAACGAGCTCCTCCTTGTTTGCTTATATAGGCCAGGGCCATTGTATTGTCTGAGTAGACTGCTATCGTCCTCCTGAACGCCTCCAAAGAAAAAGCTATCAGACTCAAGTGGATTGCTTTTAATTCCTAGACATTTATATGCCATAACATCTGATCCCTTAACCACATCCCAGAGATTTCCTTGTCTCCCATGAGGGCTCCCCAGCCCAGATCTGATGCGTTGGCATAGAAGTCTACGTCTGGGTTCTGAGGGAACAGGGACTTCCCTTCCAACAACCTGTCTCTTTACTTCCACCAAAGCAGGTGCTTCTTGACCTCTTAGGAGAAATTGGAACACTCTCATGTGAAGCCTCCCCCAGGAGACAAACTGTTCTATGAAGGCCATCATCCTGAGGAGACTCATCCAATTGTTCACCGAACATGTCTGGAGACGAAGGATTTCGTCTACCTTCTGTAGGCAAGACTCTACTCTTTCTGGAGGGAAAAGACTAAAAAAAGATGAGAATTGAGAGTCATTCCCAAATAAACTATCTCCTGTGAAGTCTTCTGTGACTTCTGATGACTTATTAGTAAACCCAAGTCTTGTGCAAGAAGTTATGTCTTCTGAAGGTCCTCCGTACACTGTTCCTTCAATGTGGAGCAAAGGATCCAATCGTCCATATAGAATGCTATGTTGATTCCCATCAGGTGGAGCCAACCTGTCGATAGTCTGAGGCACAGGGCCCAGAACTGGAACACCTGGCCTTGAAAAACAAATGTCAGATATTTTTGCGAGTTCAGGTGTAACGGGATGTGGAAGTTGACGTCCTGTAGGTCTATCAACACCATCCAGTCTCCCTGCTGAATGGATGCAAGGATCGAACATGTTGTCTCCATTCTGAATTTGGTGTTCTGAATAAAGACATTTAGGGCACTCACATCCAGGACCGGCCTCCACCCTCCTGATGACTGTACAACCAATTGTACAACCCTTCCAAACTTACATCTGGAACTACTTCTACTGCCGCCTTCTCGAGGAGGGATGAAAATCTCATTGAACTCTTGGAGTAGGCAGTTTAGGCAATAGGCATCTTGACAAAGGGAGGTCTTTCTAGGAAAGGGATTGTATAAACACTCCTCAAAACTTCCACAACCCACTGCTCCGCCCCTCTCTTGCTCCATTTCACCCAATACTGAAAGAGCCTGGCACCTACTGGAGTATGGAGGACATTTGATTCACTTTCTAGAGGAAGGTTTAGACGAGGACTTCTTGATAGTCCGCTACCGGAACCGCGCGTTCGGTCTTGACCTTGAAGAGGGTCTTTGCCTACCTCCACGAAAGGGATAGGGCTGCAGAGGAAATGATGACTTCAAACTAACAGCAGGAGTGTCCTTAGTCTGCCTCAATGATTTCACTAGCAGATAATGAGTGGATTTCTTCTGTAAAGCGGAAGAAATCTTGTTAACCACTGACTGAGGAAACAAACTGTCTCGCAAAAAGGGAGAAATAAGAAGTGCAGACCTCTGAATTAAAGTGACTCCCTTAGAGGTGTATGAGCACTATAACTCCCTCTTCTTCAACACTCCCATAGTGTAGAGGGAAGCTAACTCCTGTGCTTCATCTCTTATACCCTTGTCCACACATGAAAGGACCCCGAGGATATCAGCTGAAAAATCCGCAGGCAAGGCAGCGTATTCTTGAACCTTATGTGCGAGGGCGCCTATTGACCAGTCTAAGAAACTAATAATCTTGAAGACCTTACATAGATTCTTCATCACATGGTCGATTTCCGATGAGAACATTACTTTGGCCGCAGAAAACGCTGACCTCCAGACAGAGTCTATGAGACCGGAGAAGTCCCCTTGGGAGGAGGCAGCCACATCCAAGGAAGGTGCTTCTCCAGTTGCAAAATACGAATACCTCCTCTTTAAAAGCTGGGAAGGAGGGTAACTGAAGTTGTACTTCCCTTGTTCCCTCTTATCTGCAAGCAAGGTTGTGATCTTCCTAAGAGCCTTCCTGGCCGAAGTGGAGAGTACCATATTAGGTAGTCTTGAAGTCTCCAGAGGTACAATACTCATTTGGAAGGTGGACGCAGGAGAAGCTGGAGCCGCAGGGGAGAAAAAGAAAGAGAAACTTTGAAAAAGAAACTGAAGCAACGATGCATATGCTGAAGAAGGGGAGTCTCCTTCCTCATCCTTATCACCTTCCTCTACCACCAAAGACACTGGCGAAAGAGACAAGTTTCTAACAGAAGTCGTGTTTGAAGGTTTCTTCAAAAGACCTAAGATATCTAGGTGTCGCTGGATAGGCGCAAGAGAAGGGTCCAAACCTGTATCAGTAGAAGCTTGCTGTAAGGGGGTTGGCGCCACAAACTCCGACCTAGAAGACAAGTGCTTGGAAGAATGTCCGTGAACATCAGTATGAGCAGGCGCAAATGGGCGCTGAGAAGCTACTGAATGCTCGGGTACTACTGGGCGCTCTGGAGCCACTTGCGGTTCAGGTGCATCTGGGCGCTCTGGAGCCGCTTGCGGTTCAGGCGCAACTGGGTGCTTGTCGTCAAAGGGAGTTTGGGAGCAAATGGGTGCCCAGAGGTGACTGAGCGATTGGCAGTCACTGCACACTTTGGTGCCAGCAGGCACTTGCCCACTACTGGTCAATCAGGAGCCAAAGGAGGTTCGTTCGCTGATGCACACACTAGTGCTAACAAGCGCTTATGCTTGGAGGCAGCTTTTGGCACCAACACTTGATTTTCTCCCTCTGAACTTACAAGAGAAAACCTGTCTGGACTGTCCCATAAACTACACGAAGCAACTGACTCCTTGACTCTCTTCTCCGGAACCTGAGGGGTGCGAGACACATCTACAGCAGACCTTTTCAACAGTCTCGATTTACCACTGTTGCACCACTGGCGCCTCTATTTATGGCTGGAAGCCTCCAAACTAAAGGAAAGATTGTGCACATTTGGAAGACACCTTTCCACTGGCTGTCTGTCGCCACTAAGAACTGGCACCATTTGTTACTAAGGGGCCGACTACCGGGGGGCAAACCCCACCAAGCTCCCTTGGGCTTCCAGTATAGCTTCTCCCTGGTGCGGGGTAGTGTGCCATTGACCTTTGCCTAAGAGAATCGGCAGGCTGAGTAGCCAGCTCCTCCACTGTCACTGCACTTTCACTAGTCACATTCTTGTTCTCCATAAAGGATCGAACAGACATATTTATTTGGACCACTGTATTGACTAACATATCAGACTTGCGATTAAACTTTTGGAATGGAATGGAATATAAAGTTTAGGCCAAAGGCCAAGCACTGGGACCTATGAGGTCATTCAGTGCGGGAAAGGAAATTGAGAGCAGAAAGACTTGAAAGGTGTAACAGGAGGAAAACCCTTACAGTTGCACTCTGAAATCATTGCTAGGAGAGGGTGGATAGCAAGATGGAAGAAAGGTATGAATGGAGGTACAGTAAAAGGAATGAAAGGGGTTGCAGCTAGGGGCTGAAAGTACACTGCAGAGAACCTTTAGTAATGCCTACAGTGCACCACATGAGGTGCACTGATGGCACTAACCCCCTACAGGGGATCGAACTTATGCCCAAGGATGGCTATGGCATTGGGTTCAGGAGTAGGGGAGCCGGGCAAGGGATCAGGTGGAACAGAAGCAGGACTAGTGATAGGGGACAAGGCAGAAACAGGTAAAACAGGTAAATCAACAGAAGATTTAGCCAAATCCTGACTAACTAAACTTTTGTCATTCCTAGCCATCGTCTTTCTCTAACTTAATTAAGTGAGAACTTAAAATTTTCCATTTCTTAAGATCCCAATCAATACATTCACCACAAGTAGTACACTTCGAATAGGAATCATATTTTGTTGAAGTTAATCTTGTATTGCAGCAAAGTACTCGAACTTGTGTCAGACATTGTCGGTGAATACAAGTAGAAAAGTCAAGTAAAGTCCAATCAAATAAAGTCACAATCAGGTTAAAAAAAAGTTGTTTTTTATGAAAACCTAAATATCTAAGTGGCTGAGAGGCTGCCGAAAGCAAAAATACTTCATCAGTTTGAATCGTCAACCATAAATCAGTAAAGAGAGAATTTCAAATCCCGCTGCTGCTCACAACCATTGTCGTAAGCCAGCAGAAACAAATTGAAGCTCTCTGCTCAGTTGTTCCTCTCTTTCCCAACAGTGGGCGGGGTCAGTTACCTACACCAAAACAAAAGAATTGCTACCGAGGATTTCAAATTTTAGCTGCTGATAATAGAAACTGTCAGCCATGTAATTATTTGCTAAATTACTTTTATAAAAGTATAAATATTAAATATTACAGAAGGAACAGTCCTAAAAAGATCAATATGTATCCCATGTACTGCTCAGAGGAGCATTCATACCTGAGATTTGGGTGGCTAGCTTAACCATTTGAGATTAAATCAGTCTGAATACCTTAAAAGTTCAATAATTAGTCTGAATGCCTTGAAAAGTTCAACCCTCAATAGTAATTAATGAACAAGAGATTTTAAGACTATTTCGTGACTGCAAAAAAAAAGTCTTCCAGTATTATCATTGCTATCATCATTCAAAAATTTAACCAAACACCACACACAGCTATTCCAGGGTATCTACTTGTTAAAATCTATTTTCCGGAAATATTCTGATAACGTCCCAGAGCGAGTAAAAGTATTCATAGGTAAGGTTGATAATTCAAACAAGGTTTTCTTTAACTGGTCTTTCTAAGAGACGTGAAACTGCAAACTTAAAACAACTCCAAATGAGTTTTTATCAAGGATGTTATCCCATTCATTTTTTAATTTAATCAGAACTAAGGTTTTACTAAAGTCACCAAGTTTATAAGTAGATATGAATCCTTGAATAGTCTGTTTACTGCTTCATTAGCTGGAACAACAGCATCTGTTCACAGATGGTAGGTCCAAAAGTTGGTGATAAATTGAGAACTAAAAAGACAGAGATGGTTTGGACATATCAAGAAAAGAGGAGTGAAGCAGTTACTAAAATTGTAGTACAATTGTCAACAGCTGGAAGATCAGTGGAGGGGCCAGGAAGATTTGAATCAAACAGGAAGTCAGGCAGTAGATGCACATGACAGAAAGGAGTGGTGTTAATTTATTATATAACCCTACATAAAGTAAACCTGAAGTAAAATTCTAAAGATGACTGTGATCTACATCATAATGTACTAACTTTTGTTTGGATGCAGATTTCTCAAAGCATTTAATGTGCTTCTTAAATCACTCTACATCATAAATTGCTGGAGTGGATTATCTTTGTCACATCAGTATCTTTGTCACACCAGTAGCTAACTATACTTCAAGTTTAATTGTACTTTCTGGAGCATGTTCAGGGAAGAACTGAACATTTTTCATTAAATACAGTGACACTGACTACTCTTTTGATTCATTTCAATCCATTTGAGTAGGGTAACAGATCAAAATCCTTTGGGTTTAGTGCACTTGATTGCACTTGTTTTACCTAGGTAACATATTTTTTTTTAGCTCAGTAGCATAATAGAGTGAATACAAGCACCTAATTTCTCCTGTACAGGCATCATCGTAAGATATTAGAATTCTGCCATCTCGTGTAGACGATGCTTCTTTTACTGATAAACTACTCAGCATCAAAGATAATGTAGGTCTAGAAAAAAGTAGAAAATTGACCACACAATTAACGGGAAAAAGAAATGCACTTTCAACATAAACATATTTTTTTACAAGATTAACAACCACGTAAACTTATGAAACTCCCTGCAGTCACACAGGTCAGCTTCATAAATCATGAATCTCATCTATTATAAAAAGGAAATTCACTCAAACCTTCAATCAAAATTCTTTCAACGGGGTGTACAACCTTTCTTTCATACAGATTTTGGATTAAACTGCACAATGAAACTAACTGTGCACTATAAAGGATACATAAGATTAAATATGGTGAAACACTTAAATTGCTTGTAACAAAATTAAAAAGCTACATTGTGACACCTCCATTAGGATACTTAAGTATAAAGTCTTACTTCAGAAAATTTATTTTGGGCAAATAACCTCTTATTTTTTTTCAGTTATATATGAAATTGGAATCTATTTCTTACTTGTTAAATTGTACCATATAAAATGCTACCATGACCTTTATTTGCTTATCCCCCAAGTCCCCCAAAGAATTAATTTTCTAACTGACAAAGCAAGAAAACTATACTTGAGACTTTATAATTTCACAGTCCTACTTGAAGATACTGAAGCAACATATGTACCTAACAGCCATTTATAAAAGTCATTAAAAGTATTCTTAATCTTATCCAGTGCATCCTGAAGTGGGTGTCAAATTAAGATGTTACATTAAAATGAAAAAAATAGCAGTTTATCATATCAACCTGAATAGTTACCAACTGAACCAACAAGCAGCTCCCACTAAAAATATTGCTTGCTAAAGTATTAAGTGGAAGTACCTTAGAAAATTTATTTAATCTACACTGTCTCAGAGCATGTTTCTCCCACACATCGTATGGCAAAGTAAATGCCTTCAGACTTTCCATTCAATAAATTTGCTTCATAGATAAAGGCCTCCACTGTACCATTCATCTGAATTTTTTTTTTTTTGTGGTTAAATATCTGCTGAGACGCTTACTACATTGGGTTAATAGTAAAATATTCAAGAAAATCATGTGATAGGGTGGTAAGTTCACATTACCTTTTGTGCATGTACACAGGGAGGAGCTTGTTTTCATAAACTGAACTCATGAGGAAGAAACGCACAAAGCAAGCCTCATGGGGATTACTTATGACCTCTTCCTATGTCTCCAAGGGAGGTGAATAGGGTTCAAGAATGCTTACTGAAGGGAAAACACAAACATGCTGTACTGCTAAATTCTAAGTGAATTACCTTCATTTTAGCAAATACAGAGAAATCTATTATGGCAAACACAAACAAAGGAATATCACATTATATTTTGGGCTTCACTTTAATTATGAAATACTCCATAAACCAAAAAGTGACCATAACAGCAACATAAGCACTACCAAAAAATGTACATCTCAGATCTTTAATTTTCCACAACTAGTAATCACTGTTATTTCAACATAACGTACCCTGTCATAGCTAAAAATCTGTTCCAATGCAGTTTTCGCTGTCTCTTTACCATTACTACACCTGTTGACAGTTCAACCCTGCAGTTATAATTTTACAGAAAGTGCAGTATTGTATCTTTTTGAAAAAAGTACAGTACAATATTAAATCCAACCTGCACACCATGTCATTACATTTCAGAATCATAGCAAAAACTATTCAAAAATATGAAAAAATAACTTTTAACTGGAACTCCAAGTCTTATGTAGATTTTCAGTTTAAAAAAAGCTATCTCAAAAGCTACAGAGTAATCATTTATCATTTACCATTTAATTATTCATACGTGCCAAGATGTATGTTTACATTTGTAAACATGCATTTAATTCAGTGTCATTAATTAATAATCAATGAATTTTGACACCCCTACGAGTAACTGCTAATTTCATCGAACAGATCACAACTATAACCCACTTCAGCAACAATGGATTCAGTATACACATGATCTGAATAAATTCCTCAGTGGAATGTAATTCAATTTTAGAGCTTTCAGAGGAAACCAAATACCAGGTACAGTAATCTAATTAGGAAGAAAGACAAATTTTGAACACCAAATACTACACCCAATCACTGGCCTACCAAGAAACATCAGACTTCTTGACTTACAATTCAGACACAAGATTTTTTCATAAAAAATATACAGGTATAAAAAAGTGTACTAACACTCAAAAAGCTTCAGCCTGAAAAAAATATTCATGCAATGTTAAAGTACCTTTGACAATACTGACAACACATCATATATCCCTAAAGTTTACATGTTAAGATGAATATTGAAGCTAAAACTGAAACTAATAACTGCACCAAAAACTCTCATACACAGCATACTGGATACTGTATACTTATATTTACAGTTTAATATTAATATTGTCTAACAAAAATATCATTACAAACAGAAAAAAATTCAACTACATATTGAAGAAAAGATTGCTGTCTTAATTTCAGAGAATAAAATTTAAATGAACAGTGAACTAGCTACAGGTAAATCCGAAGATTTCAGATGACTCTTAATCATTTTCCCTCATTTTCTCTTGTGGATGACAAACCCCAGGGAATAATCTTACGTCATTAACTGTATTTACTATAGGTTACTACAGATAGGCACAGAAATGAAATCTAAGATTTCAATTATGCACAAAAAACTGCATTATTGAAGGACAAAAACATAGCTGAACTTCTGACCCTCACATTAGTTAAGCTGGAGCAATTCTACTACCTTCCATAAATCAGTTAAAAAACTGCAATAAGCTACAACCTTGCTTTTAGCTATCTTGTATTTCAAGCAAAATCTTAAAAATCCTCTCATTGATTAGACACTTCTCACATTTTCAAATCACCTAGTCCTCTCAATTTCAAAATGAAGGGGTTTTTCTCACTGTCATTCAAAACTGAACGACACTTCTTGTCATTATAAATTGGATACTGTAACAATATTAAAACCACAACTTACTGTATTCCATGCTCCCTCAATGCTGACATTTCCTAAAAGGAGAATTAGTACACCTGAAAGAACCCTGATAAAAAAAATTAATCTCACCTTAGAGCAGAATTTAGTATGTATCAGAAACAAGGCACTACTTTGTAAGTGCTCCAACTATGATTAAAATAATTATCTACAAAGCTAAGTTTCACCCTGATTTTCGTTAATACAATCACACAAGATCAAAACAAATATGCTGCTTTATTCTGTACATTCTTTTTAATCAATGAACTCATCTATATTTTTCAATCAGTACTGACTGCATAGTACATAATCAACAATATTCTATAATATACCTCCTAAAAAAGAATAAATTTATGTCCAAAAGAACACCACAATACAACAGTGGCAATTACTAAAGTACTATTTATAAAGGGCCTATCAAATATCAAATAGAATCTAATGTGGATATTCAAAGAAGATCAACTTGATGATAGCAAAAAGAACACTAAAATATCATCTGCTGTTAGTCCCAAAGACAAGCTGCAGTTCCCAAAAGCAAATGACATGATACAAACTTGATTTCTTTCTGCTACTGACAATAGATTTTATCTTGCCTCCCTTACTGAGACAACAAATGACAAGCACCAAATATATGACAAGGAACCTAAAGTACAATGTGCAGGAGATATGGGTGGGGGCAAAGACCTAAATACTTGTCAAAAAATAATGGCAATACTGATTTACATCTTCAGGGAAACTGCCTTTTGTTGTCAACATTCACGACACTTACTTCATGAAGGATACTGTACTCAATCATGCTTTTTTTATGCAACATTTTTTATACCATGGTATTTCCGAAGCATTAACATTAAATCTTCATTACAGCAGTTTTCACATAGGTAAGTGAGCCACACTCTTCACCTTTATGGGGTAATGGGTTGCTGATATGGCATTAAATTGCAATCAGCCATACACATTAGGTTAACCGTATGCTCAAGGACTCAATATCTAAGACCTTAACTGTCAAATCTATAAAAACACTCAACTGGAAATACTAATTTGAATGTCCTGACTTTGCTGTCACTCTCCGTCATTTACAGCAGAACTGGTAAACTATTTGTTATTCATGCTACCTAAAATCATGTAAATAATACAGCATAAAGATTATTTATAATTTTCCAATATGTAATGCCATGTATCTGAAAAGTTCTCAAGAAATTACATAAGTCTCATACCTAATGCAATGAAATTTTGAAATTTCAACAATCTTCTACTGTCATTTCCAAGTAATACAGCTTCTTCCTCCTTTTCTACTTATTATTGTTAAGATGAGCTGTTTAATTAGACCACTGGATGTGAAAGCAGTGTGATAGAAATTCCTCTAAGATAATATACAGTGCTGTATGTACCCAAAATACCAAAATGTAGACAGTAATTAGACAGTAACCCTTCAATTTTTTTATTTTGACATGAGGAAACTCTCAAGTTAATTCTGTATCTCAGTTACAGTAAGAAGATAATATCTATTGCCCTGAAATGGCAAACAGAGATGGCCACGAAAAATGAATAAATAGGATAGGGATTGGAGTAAAACAGAAACAAACAGATAACAAAAATTAAAAGAAAATAAACTTTAACACATCCACTTACAGTGGCTATAACAATATACAGTAGACATCTTTACACAATGATAATATATCCTTATAAACATGGGACAAGGAGGGATACAAAATAAATAAAATAACTAATAAAATTACAGTGCACTATCATCGCAATAACCTGAATGAATGATATGCAAAATCCAACAAGTTTCCTTTATACTCATGCTGTATTCATGGAGACTGCCCTTTTGATACTGTTTATCATCCAAATTATTGTCATAAAATATTGATGTATTAAATAACTAGAAATTTATAAAAAAAAAAAAAAAATCAGCTATGACAGATGTCCACTTCAAATCACATACACTGGATGACAATTGGTTCAAAAATCTCGAATTCAAGGTGAGAAAGTTCAAGTTATTGCAATTACATGGCAAAAAGTCAAATCATCGATTTGCAAATATGGAACAGGTACACATATTTCAACACTAAAATCAGTGCAGTTCTCTAAAATAACATGAAAAGTTACCTTGTGACTACTTGGTGCTACATTACTCATTATGTTGTACTATAATTCATGGCAATTTCTGGTATCACTGCCACCAATTTTGGCAAACAACGGCAAAATGATACAATCCAATGAAACATGATTATCTTACATTTATGTAGAGGAAAATGCTGTGAATGAATAAACCCTATAAAGTAAGCTTCAATCAACCCCATCACCAATATTGAACATTCTAACGAAGCTAAAAACTTAAAAAAAAAAAAAGTCAAGAATAACATAAACTATGGTAAAGTCATTCTGTAAATCAAACATCCTGACACTGCAAAAACGAGCACAAAAAATATATTTGCCATGAAATATAGTAAAGAGAAGTCATGGGTATAAACTGCAAGAGATTACAGAGATTACAGTGTATATCAACCAGATAAAAAAAAAATACTCCAAAACAAAATCAAATTCATCTCTTTACAAAAAACTATCAGATAACCCTTGACATCAGAAACATGTTATGCATATAGACTGCAAGACCAAGTCCTATGAATCTAGGGACAGATCCTTACTATTTAAAGTCTACAAATACAAAAAAAACAAGCAAGACTGTTTGTATTAAACAAACATGGCTTAACAAATTCTAAGGCATATCAAGTTTTTATTGCAGATCTCCATATTTGGATATGAAAAGGTTCGCTCACTTTTCAAGAGAAAACGAACTCTGTTTACAAAATGATCAACAAAGGTTAACCGTAACTAGATATTTGGTGTGTTAGCTTATCAAATGCAAAATTTAGTGTTTGTTTCTTTGATTGCAGAAATACAAAATGTCAATAGGTTGCACAGTTGCATTTTTTGTCTTTGTATTTGGCCATACTGTAGTACATACCCTGCAGAAGTACTTACATCACTGGTGAAGCTTGTAGATCTAACATGCCTTCCACTTGCACACCATTCTCTCAATATCAAAATAAATAATCACTCACTTCCATCATAAAATCTGTAAATCAGAAACTATCACTATTTTTGTATCATCCCATGAACACTACTCACTGTCACAATGATTTAGTAATAAACTGATGGAAAATATATTTTTTCTCACTTCATTAGTATTGAAGTCTTAAAATTACACCACTGGCGAGTGAGTTGAATCACATAATTTTCTTAGGTCCCATTAATCACACCGTGTGTGTTGTCATTAGAATCTGCAGATGATGAAGTGGTAGGAGCGTGCAGCAACTGAGCATACTGCAGGAGAACTTCCCTGAGTGAGCGCCAAAGCTGAGGGGTACCACTATTACTTGATCCTCCAACTTCCACGAGATGAGGGTACAGACCAATCAGCTGAGCCCAGGTCATGCTGTCCACTGCACAAAGAGAGATCATTTATGATTGATGCAGAATACTGTACCTTGATTTTCATATGACAAGAACAGTAATGCAAACACTCATCATATTTACATCCCTGATTATTATCATCATCATTACTATATATTAGTTGAAAGAGACCAAGTAATTTCTAGATTCTCATTGGGTTTGCCTGAAGGATCTATTTTAAAATGTATGATTACAAATTGGAGGTAATTAAGTTAAAAAAAGTTGGAAAACTAAATAGGAAGAGAACTGGTGAAAAGTAGGAAGGGGAAGCAATGCAGCTGAGGCCAAAATGACCGCAAAGAACCTTAAACATCATCTACAGTAAATGGTACCCATGTAAAAGGTACGCCTCCTTGAGGCTTACATAACTGAAATCTCTATGAAAATGCTGTATGCATAGAGCACCATTTTTCACAAACATTCTTTTACAACTGGAACAGAAGAGACAGACATGGAACTTTTGTAGTTTGCTGGATGACTGCTGAATTTCTGATCACTGTCCTCTCTTTTGGAATGCCCTCCTATAATGGCTATGATGCCACCATCATCATAGCTACAACGATGTTGCTATTGTCATATTATATATAATTAAATAACCACTGACTGCATGGCCTGTTCCAATGAATATGATGGTGTCTCTTGTTTGCTGCTTGAAGTCTCCATGTCTGGAACTGGTAGATGTGACTGGGTTTACTGGTATGACTGATTTAGGCAGGTGGTTGTTATATGTCCTCACGCTGATCTTCTCCCTCACAATGGTCATCTTCCTCTATACTGTACCTCTCATTACTCTTTCTTCTCTGAAAGCAATACAATCTTTCTCCTAGTTCTGTACTGGTTTTTGACTCTGTGATATCCACTTGACTGATGATTTTGGTGATTACCATAATAGTCTGGGCTGAAAATGTTAAACCTGTCTTCATTACAGAGCTAAGTTAAGCACTTTGGCTCCTAAGCTTTATCTCTTCTGACGAGCCAATCAACACCATTTTGTTCCTGAAAGGGAGCAAGTTCAAAAGCTTGGCAATCTGAGACATGCAGGTCAGTCTATTCTGGTTCACAAGGATCTTAAACTGCCTGTAAACAAAATAATTGGGGAAGAAGTGCTCAGAACTGAAGAAGGGACTCCTTGATCCCAACCTGAAAGCCAGAGACAATTTATGGACCTAGCATTCTTTTTCTTTCCACTAAGACATGGCACAATCCCACAACCCTAGAACTTTCAGCATGAGTTAGTATGTAAACAGTCCATCTTTATGCAAAGGGGTAGCTAAAGGGGTGCAGCTCCCTTGTCAACAGCAGCCATGCATTTGCCCCATTACCAACCATATGCAATATTACAGAGAATGCTACCCTGGGAATGATGGACAGCAAAATATCAAGTACATAAATACTGGATTATGTTAATAAGTAGTTTAACCAGACCAGTGAAACAATTTTTTCACTCTCATGGGACTGGCTGAAAGGATGTCTTTATTAAACAAAACTTAAGATTCTATTTATTAAACTACAGTTTTTTTAATTATGACTTGATTCAATGAAAATGATAAGTGATCCTGGGAAAATCTCTCTCATTTGTTTCCAAACTTATTTGCTTTCAATTATATTTTGGTTATTCACATAAAAATCATTAAACTATTAGAATTACTTTATTTACTGCAAATACTGGGATCAGATCAAAACAGCTATTCATCCTACTGTATCCATGGGTCAACAGAAGTAACGAATTCTAAGAGAAGTCAAAATTACTTGTGTCATTTCTTTTGATAAAATGACTTCCATAGATCACTATCAGTTTTAATGTGCTATTAAAAGATTCATTATTCCATACATTCTGCCACTGATTAATTATAACAGATTTCAGAAATGTTATACGATCATTGTTAGGAATATCTACATTTGATCCTGTCACAGCAGCTGCACCTGTGGCTGCTTTATTAGCATCTTCATTTCCTTTAAGGCCTAAATGGGCAGGAATCCTAAATGGGCAGGAATCCAATGTATTACTGTACTATATTTTAACCATCATATGATTTATGCAGTGAACAATGACATTTTTATAAAATTCTTCTTCTTCATTTTAACGTGCTTTTATACCCATTTTTATATGGGGGTAAGCACGGTGCCTTCTTTGAAGGACTTTGATTTGGCGGTGGGGTAGGTCGTAACCTCGACCGGCTGCCCTGCCTGACATCGCTTAGACCCGGTACCGAACCGGTACGAACGTGTACATGTATTACGAAACCCCAGCTCCCTTTCTCCCAGCAGCACGAGGAGAACTGGGCGGGTAGTCCGACAGTTCGAGACATGTGAGGTGTCTGTTATGTTTTTAGAAGATGTTGGAGTGGCTTTGTTTATGTGTGTATTAGTCTTTAACATCCATTTGCTTTCAGCAAACCTATCCGTTGATTACATACGTAATCCCGGGATGTCTACACGGATAGCAAACTTTCCGCCTCTGACTGGTCGGCTGCGGGGATTGAACCCTCGCCACAGGCTTCTATGAAGTCTGTGGTTGCCACTCTACCAACCAAGCCATCGAGGCTCTATTTTTATGATAAAATAAAGTTTTATATATACTTACCAAGTACTTACTTAGCTATAGTTTCTTCTTGCATGGCGGGTTAAATTAAAAAATTCACTGGTAACGCTTCACAATTCAGTGCAGATGACTGGTCCCACCCACTGATGGGAATACCAGGAATGACTTAGCAGACTATCTCATTCTGTTTATGCCATATGTCCATCGGAAGGGAGGCGGGAGGGCTTCGATCATGTAATTACTTGATAAGTATATATGAAACATTATTTTATCATAAAAGTGTCATCTTTGTATAAGTAACTTACCAAGTAATTACATAGCTGATTTCCACATTAACAGGAGGTGGGATGCATGGACATACGCTTCTCCAAAACATTAAGACATGTAATGAATTTGAAATAGAAAAAGTTGCTAGCACTGAAAACAAAGCCTGTCGTTTCTTATTAGTTAAGGGAGCCTGCAGTACAAAACTGTCTCTGGTTAGTGCTCAACATTAACCTGTATCAATGTGGTGGTATAGCCAGGAGTGTCTGCTACTTACATGGGAGCTTTGCTGCAAAGGAGAAGTCCAATGGCTAGCAAAGCATAATCGGAAATTTTGCAGCGAAGGAATGAAGCGAAGGCTAGCAAAAAACTTCAAAAAGTGCCCTGCCCTAGGCGCAGTACCACAATAAAACAACCATATAACACTGTTGCCTGCACTGAAATACGTCCACTGAGAGTGGTGGGTACTCCAGGTACATTGTACCCCCTGGCTCTCACAAAACTCGGCACCTTACTACAGTGTGAAGAGATAGTAAGAGAAAATCCTATGCTTCCTTTCGTGATGCCAAGCCAGTTACTAATAATCACAAGGCACTGCAAACAAATTTTTAACACTGTTAAAACTTTTCTGAAAAGGTGAGAAGCAAAAATTGACTAAACTTCCAGTAGGTCGATTGTAGGATGGACATAAGGGGTAGCAAGAAGGCTAATGAGGTAGTTGTTCTGACATCTTTAGCTTTCACTTAAAAGTGGGTCCAATGGTCTCCTGAAACTAAGAATGGTCTCATAAACCAAGTCTATACATGAAGATGATCAATGCGTTCTTAGAGGGCAAAAAAAAAAAAAATGGGTCCTTGTCGGAACACTACAGGTTATGAATGGCCCCCTGCTCAGGTAATACCTGAAAATTCCAACATAAAAGAGAGCTTCCTACTCTTCCCCAGAGCCAAGGATGTGGGGAGATTTGGTGCCAGACAATCGGAAGCTGGCGCCAGCTGAGGTAGACACCAGATAACTAATTGGTCAGGAGCTGGAGGGCACTCTTAGGAACTCGGGGCAGAGCTAGTGCCAGGCAAGCTGGAAGTCAGACAAGGTAAAGGCTCAGGCTGCAGGGTGCTCCTGGGAGCCCAGACCACTGTCCCCGGCTGTCAAGACTGTCTTCTCTTCCATTAAGTTCTTGAGAGGGAGAGAGCGGTTCCAGGTCACGAAAGCATTCTCGTTCTCGGTTAAAAACCCCCAGGGTAAACAAGCAAACTATGTCAGTGAGTCAGACTTAGCTCAATACCCCTAAAAAGAGGAACATTAGAGATTCTATATCCTCTCTGATAAGAAAAAGGCAATGCTGCCATTGAGTCATAAGTGTCTCAGAAGAAGAAACTCAATAGACCGAGACACCCAATTTGGATCATCATTCACTTAAGATTGGTAGATTGAGCTAGAAGAAGACGTCTGCATCTTTCAAATGTCTCTTGTAGCACCTCTGAAAAAAGCCCCTCCTTCCTGACAAGCACCCGGACAGCCCAAAGCCTGTCCACGTACGAGCTTACCACCATCTGGTGTCTCTTGAAGTGAGGTTGTTCAAGAAGAAACGAATAGTGGAAGGATTCTTCGAGAGTCCACCAATCACCCGTAGCAATTGGGGAACCATAAACTATGGTTCAGAATGGGGCTATGAGGAAAACTGTAATGTTCTGATGAGCCTGAGAAAGTTCAGCCCTTCTTGACCATGTCGAATGGTGGAAGAGCTTAGAGGTCTTGGTTGGAACGGTCTTGCAGTAAGGTGTCTGTTGCCCAGATTACAAGATTCCTTAAGGTGGCAGACAGTCAAGATTGGCCTGCCCCATAGAGGAACATAACCCGACAGTTCAGGGGATTCAAGGTCCACTTGAGAGTATGAGTGATTTTCTGACAGCTCAGTTCAACTGCCAAAAATTCCAGTTGGACTAGAAGAAACTCGATATATCGTCCACAGATAAACTCTCGTCACTTGTTGGCGAGAACTGACATAAAAAAGTAAGGACTGTGATCTTGTCTAAAGGAATACCACAGTCTAGGAGTGAGTGAGGGTCAAGAAAAACTGAAGTCTTAAGTGAATGGCTCTCAGCTCTCTGGCATACATGTGAGGGTTCGTCCCCCCAGGGACACGTCCCAGAAATTTCCCGGTTCCCCGAGCAGGCTCCCTATGCTAGCGCAAGGAGTGAGAAGCAGTCTAAGACTAGTCTCATGATGAGGAACTTCTTCCAAAAGTCTAAATTCAGACCGATACCACCATAAGTTCGATGAAAACAGGTCTTTGGGAAAAAACAGCAGAGTTCAGTTATGATTCTTTGTCCCTATTTGTCTTGTGGGACAGGCTGACGTTCATGGTCACAAAGAAAGACAAAAGTAAGCAGAGCGAGAACTCGAGAGAAGTCTTTTACCGTAGATGTCGAAGCCTAAATTCTCGCACTGGAAGACCGTCTCGTAGGACGGGTCTGAGATATCTTTCGGAGTTTGCATGTTGACATGAAATGAAGTATCCTACATATCCAGGAACTCCGCCCAATCAGCCTGGAGAATGGAAAACAGGGCTGTTCGGTTGGTCTCTGCAAGCAAACAAACTTGTAGAACCTCATGAAGACTAGCAGACAACCAAGTGGACTAGTTGCCGACCCTGTCGATACTTGACAGCCAAGGACACATGGCCATCAGGGCGGGAGCGACTTCTTAGCGCAATAATGCCTTACATGGACTCGATGACACCTTGTACAGACTGCAACATATGCAGAACTGTACTTAGTTAAAAATAATATCTGACACGCTTACAGGAACTTTGAAAGTCCATAAGATACACAAAAGTCTGGCCATGGGTAACAAAGGTCTTGAGCAAAACCAGGAGTGATGACTTCTGCTGCAGTGCAATACAATTCTCTAAATAATCAATAAATAAGTAAATAAAAATAAAAAATGTGAAAGAGAACAAGGCATTCAACGGTGGGAGCCTAGTATGCCTAGAAAGAGCCGACCTCTCTGGAACAGGTGTCGGACGCTCGGGATTCAGCGCCCGGTGCCATAAAGTCAGGAGCTCTGAAGATGATCAGGCGCTCAGGAGCAAGCACCGCTAGAGAGAGGGTTCATGGCGGTTCCTTCTGCCTGGAGCCCAAGAAAAGTTTCCATAAAAGAACAGTCACGAGGGAAGATCTCGTAATACCAAGGGGAAAAACAGACCAAGGATATATGCCATCTGAAAGTAGCTGCAAAGCGATGTCCCTTGGCAACACCTGAGAGACTCCTATCTTTTTAACCCCTGCTCCTGATGTCAGTCAAGAAAACCCTTACTTCAAAATCTTGACAAGAACTTCAACCAGGAGGACTATAGGCAGTCCATGGTCATTGGTGGGGGTTCCGTTCTAAGGGTGTGATGATAACCGAAAATCGCCGTTAACCCAAAATCGGCGATTTTCGCGCTTTTTCAGCGAATTTCGGGCATAAAACACTTGTCTTGCTCCCTTAAAAAACCATTCTGTCTAAGCATCAGAGGGAGGGAAGGACAAAAAACACTTGCCTTGCTCCCTTAAAAAACCAAAGTCAGACTCCCTACTCCCTGTAGAGGTGACAGCCTTCTTCAACAAGCTCATAAATTCATACAAAAAAGTCCCTATCTGCAAAAGACAGTGCTTTGAGACACTAATTGATGTCACAAAAGGGAGTAATTTGGTCCGATTGGAACTCTAGGTGAAGGTGGAACAGGCTGAAAAGAGACAACCGCCTGAGAGTGGCTGTACAGTACTCAAAGGAAGGAGTCCGATACTGAAGGAGGACACCTGATGATCAGAGACTAAAGACAGCCACTTGAAGAGGCGTTCAATTAGAAATTGTGCTCAAAAAAGAACAACAGTATGTTCTTAGATGGAGAGACAGGCGCCGAGCTAAAGAGAGACTGGCATCAGCCACTAATAGGCTGGTGCCAGACGCATGAGAGCTGGCGCTGGAAGCTCTATATGAAGATGAGCTCGGACGCTCATGTTCCACTTGGCGCCAGTACTGGCGTTCCACATGCCTCTAGTTGGGGCTCCACTTAACCTGTAGCAACATGGCGGTACAGCCAGGAGCGTCTGCTACTTAAGTGACAGCTTTGCAGCGAAGAAGAAGTCCAATGGATGGCAAAGCATAATTGGAAGTTTTGCAGCAGTTCACTGAAGACTAGCAAAACTTCAAAAAGTACATCTCTATGAACGCCTTTCCAATGGCTGTCCTTCAACACCTGTGGACAGCAGGCTCGACTGAGTGGCAGCAGCAGGAGAGAGTTGCCGCCAGGAACTCAGAAACTGGCACCGAGCGAGTGCCCGATAGCGCCCAGGCTCTGCAGTTTGAGTCAGGTGAGCTAGTAGTTTGGGAGCTGGCAAGCACTACTGGGCGCTGTTAGTATGAACTATCGAAGCAAGTACCAAAGCACAGTTCTCAGCTGTCGGAAATTTCTTCTTTTGCTAAAGCTCATCGTAACCAAAACATTTAGCACAATTCTTTCCTACTGTATTCCTGCCCTTACACTTTTCAGTTCTCTGCAAAGGAAAGTGTAATAATAAGATGTTCAATTAATTGTATATGAACAAATTTTATGAAGTACACAGTACCATCATACAAACATATCTCAAATCCTAACCAACATAATTCAAGATTGCAGATATGTGTTCACTACGGAAAATATTTCATCGGTAGAGAACGCACAATTTACATTACGTTAAATCGGTAAACGAGGTAGCGAATGCAATATGAAAGTTTTTAGGCTGCTCAGAAAAAGAAAAGTTAACTTTACCGACATAGCTCAAAGTACACTGAGTACCGTCATACAGACATATCTCAAATCCTATCAAACATTGTGACTGTTATGTATTACGTCTTGTGTATCATGTATAACACATGTAGAAGCTCTGTGGAAGCTTGGGCGCTATCTAATGACCGGTTCAATGTGGGTTGTTGTGGTTTGGGATTTGGGGAAGCTCCATCGAGTTGTAGCAAGATTTAACAGCACTATAACCATTAAAGCCAATGTTCAGCCATCTGTATTCTTAACCCTCTACCTCGGGGCCCCCATAATAGTCTTTCAGATAATACTGTATATGTATTCACTACCAAAAGAGTTGGCCAGGTAGTGAACACAATATTACGTTATTACGTTATTTGGAAAAGGAAAGTTAACCCTTACCAACAATAGTTGAACACAGAGTATCATCATGTAGGAATGTCTCAAATCCTAACAAACACTAATTGAGACTTGCAGATAAGTAATTCAGTACCGTAAATATTGGTTCGGCAACAAACGCAATGTTTACATTTATTACGTTAATCAGTAAAGGTGGTACCGCAGTAAATTAAGCTACCACAGTTCAACCATTTCATTGTGAAACCACTACTGTAGCAAAATATAATAAACTTTAAGATTTTTATAACAAAACAATAAAATACTGATCCTGAAAGCTGTAGGCTTGAAGGTTACCCAAAATCAGCAATAATAATTCTCCAAAATCCAGTTTCCTACTGGCAAATTTAAGGACAAAGCTGCCATCGACACTCGGTGTTCACTGGAGAGTGGCAGAAAACAATGAGATTGCCTGCTAAGTTGTTCCTGGTATTCCCGTTACTGGGCGGGACCAGTCGTCTGCACTGATCTTTGAAGTGTTACCCGCGAATTTTTTAATTTAAGCTGCCGTGCAAGAGGAGACTATAGCTATGTAATTACTTGATAAGTTACCTATATAAAATTAATTTGTTGTGCACAGGTATTTTTTGGATTATAATTTTAAGGGCTTCCACAGCACTTCCAGTCATTAAAAATGACAAATTTCTCTGATGACAAAATCTTTAATAATCTAACAGCTGTTTCTGTTGCACACAATTCTCTTGTGACAAGAGAAGCACTGTTTGGGTAAGGAAAATTGGTTTGTTTTTTTGGGGGGACGATATAACTGCAAAACATGCATGATGAAGATTTGGACCCATCTGTTTATATTGCATAGTGCAGGACCTTTACATCTTGTATGCTAACTGCAAGTTGTTTACAATTTAACTTTGTACCCTATGCATAATCTGAGGAAGAGGTAGTCCTATTATTGGAGGAAAATTTGACTCAAAACAGTCTACAGACACCACCCTACTTATCACAGATACAAACAAACAGGATTGCAAATTAAAACTGTGTTCAGAGCGCTCCCCTTTGCCACCCATAATTTCAAATTTTGTTTTATGTGTCTATTTCGCTGAATTTTGCTGTGGAACCTATCTATAAATTATTCGTGGGAAATTCACCAATTCACGGATTTTTTCATAGAGCAACATTCTGCATTTTCATATCATTTTCGTGACTAAAAACTACTGTATCTACATATACATTTTATGATAAAATAATGATTTACATTACTAATTTTCAAATATTAATATTAAGTTTAATAAGATAAAATAATAACAAAAATAATAATTTTCTCTCTCTCTCTCTCTCTCCCTTACTGAGACGTCTTTATTTGTTTTGTATGATAAATAAATGATTTACTAATTTTCAAATATTAATATTAATATAAACAGCAATAGTATCAATTCATTAAAGAAAATACTATCGTAAATTGGGAAGATTTTAGTTTATAAATTAATAAATTATGTAAAATTTTAAAGGAATACATATGACCCCTAATCTTTTGCTTAACACTTGGAGAGAGGGGGAGGTGAACCTGTCAGGTAAATGATTGAATATTACCAGAATGTAAGAGTTTTAGCTTACAATTGCATTTTTCAACCATTTCGGTTGAGTCAAAGTTGACCGAAGGTTGAAATTTTGGCACTTATTGTGATTTATATGAAAATATGTCAAAATTGGTAAAAGCTACAACCATAAGTTATTTTTTGTTGTATTCTACATGAAATTGCACACATTTTCATATATAAAACTTTATGTAACGGCTAATATAAAACTGCAAAAATTACAGCAAAGTGACTAAAGAATTTCTGAGATTGTAAGAGCCTGACGCCGTCTCTTCCAAACACGTTTGTTCGTCGTCCATCGGAGTGGCGAGACGTTTGGCGTCTTCACAAACAGAAACATATACACGGTTTGATGCAGAAGATTCGTTGGAACATTATGAGTACATGATTAGAATGCTTGCATGGCAATGCAAGTAGTGGTGATTGTACATACATCAAGACAACAATGGTTAGGGAGAAACAGACAGAAATATTGTATGGTTGAAATCGCGTTCCTTTAGAGAAAGAAAATGAGATGCTCTTGTTGTCTTGTCCATTCCGATGGACGACGAACACACGAACACACACGTGTTTGGAAGAGACAGCATCAGGCTCTTACAAGATTTTCAGCAGAGTTAGCTCGGACGTAAGGAAAAAGTTTTTTTTAAAATTCACCATAAATCGAAATATTGTGCTAGAAGTCTTGTTTGTTGCAAAATGAAGGTAAATGATTGAATATTACTAGAATGTAAGAGTTTTAGCTTACAATTGCATTTTTCGACCATTTCAGTCGAGTCAAAGTTGACCGAAGGTTGAAATTTTGGCACATCATGATTTATATGAAAATATGTCAAAATTGATAAAAGCTACAACCATGAGTTATTTTTTGTTGTATTCTACATGAAATTGCACACATTTTCATATATAAAACTTTATATAACTGCTAATAGAAAACAGTGCAAAAATTATGACAAAGTGACTAAAGAATTTCTGAGATTTTCAGCAGGCGGACGTAAGGAAAAAGTTTTTTTCAAAAGTTCACCATAAATCGCAATATTGTGCTAGAGACTTTTTGTTTGTTGCAAAATGAAGGTAAATGATTGAATATTACTAGAATGTAAGAGTTTTAACTTACAATTGCATTTTTCGACCATTTCGGTCGAGTCAAAGTTGACCGAAGGTTGAAATTTTGGCACTTATCGTGATTTATATGAAAATATGTCAAAATTGATAAAAGCTACAACCATGAGTTATGTTTTGTTGTATTCTACATGAAATTGCACACATTTTCATATATAAAACTTTATGTAAAGGCTAATAGAAAGTGGTGCAAAAATTACGACAAAGTGACTAAAGAATTTCTGAGATTTTCAGCAGAGTTAGCTGATGCTTTCTTTTGGGATAAGAAAGAAATTCGCGCATGCGCAGCTGGGTCACGCTTGTAAACAAAACAAAAGCGTGATCCGTGAACTCCCAGCATCCCTCAAGGCGCGTGATTTAAAATTTTTCACAAACAAGGCCTATAAGTATTTTTCCGCGAATATTTAAAAAAACTTTTTGTAGTCAACGTATTTAACATCCACTTGGCACCCGACAGACAATTTTTGTCGACGTAAAATACGTCCAGTCGGCGTTTAAGGGTTAATATTTTTTTTCAAAATGTCCAAAAATGTCATTTAATATTTTTTTTCAAAATATACAAAAATGTCATTTAATATTTTTTTCAAAATGTCCAAAAATGTCATCATTTAATATTTTTTTTTCAAAATGTCCAAAAATATCATAATTTAATATTTTTTTTCAAAATGTCCAAAAATGTACAATACAGTCAACCTCCAATCACCATAAAATACAAACAATACCAATCTTTCTCTATTATCTTTGTTTCCTCTCCTCCTTTCATTCATTCCCAATCGTCTCCTTTATTAAAATCTTTTTCCTTTCGTAATCTTTATCCATTCTTTTTCTCACCCAACCTTCATAAAATTTTTGTTATCGGATGTTCTAATTTTCCAGTCCATCTACCTTAGGACTGGATCCAGGGTGGAAGGTAGGGGAAAAATCCTCTAACCCTCTGCTTTCCACAACAGATACCCAGAGTTACTTATTACTCTTTTCTACTTTCTTGCATCATTGTCATTAGCTTTATTTTCATTGTGAGCTTTGCTCAAATGGTTTCTTGTTCTGCTGTGTACTATATTTAGTATGCATAACTTTAATTCTCTGGCTTAGTACTAATACTCTCACTCTCTCTATCCATGCACAGACTGGATAGATAAGTTCTAAACTCAGAAGAAGAGGAAGACTATGATGGGTGGAACCCTTTTGTGAGGACATGAATAAAACATATCGGAAGGATAATCTGACTGATATAACAGAAGCTGAGGAAGGCCTCAATGTACCAATGAATGATTTCACAGTTTTTAAAGCGGAATCAGTAATAAAGAAAATTAGGAGATGAAAAACACTAGGTTATGATGTTTTCACAGCAAAGATGGTTTTAGTTGAAAATTAAATGACACTTTTATACTGGCTACAGTGTTCTGCAAAATATGGAATTCAGAAACAAAGAAAAGTGACCTGACTAAATGTGGTAATTACAGTCACTACCCGACTTATGGACGAGTTACATTCTAGACGGCTGTTCGTATCTTGAATTGTTAGTAAGTTGGTTTTTAATAAGTAGTGCACCATTTTTGTTGATGTTTACATTCCCGAGTTAACTCGGGAATCAAAGATTATACTAATTTCACTGTATTTTTAAATCATGCAGTATTATAAAGAATTACTTTCCACGTTAGAAAGGTAAAAAGCCAGAAAAAATCTAAGATTCATGCAACATTCATCATTTAGTATTTTTTCCAATCTTTGAAAGCTATGAACTTGGAGAGAATTTTGCAGGAACAGCATCTGACATTGGAAGGAAGTTCACAAAAAGTAAACAATGCACACCGCCATCTGTTGACCAAAATACATACAGTACTGTTTCCTTAGGGGAGAGGAAATATAGAAAATGGGAATTCATCAGAGAACGAGTTAAATTGGGAAGATAAAAATAAGTACTGTAGGAACATTTTACAAGTATGAACAAGTATTCTCGTGATTGTAAGAAGAATACATGGTAGTTAATCACAAGAATACTCGGGATAATCAGGGAAGTGGGTTAAAGGAACAGGTTCTTCTTCTGCATGTTCTTCTGTTCTTTGTAAAAATTCTTACCAGCACAATAGGTGCACAGAGCAAAATTTGAACTTATGGGTAGCAAAGAAGAGTGCCCCAAACACAATTTTAACATGTGACCCTGTCTGTTCATAACTCCGAATGTTTGTAACATGAATGTTCATAAGTAGGGTGGTGACTGTATAAAGGCAATGCATATAACTGGTTATGATGAAAATACTCCTTATGCTTGTTCTTGATTGGTTAGAAAGAACTTGATAAAAATCTACAACATGAATGAGCTAGTTTTACAAAAGCCAATAAATGCAGAAATCAAATATCTGTATTAAGACAAACTGTACAGCAGTGAGTGGAATCAAATATCCCCTTCTGATGATTTTTCTTGTTTACAAGAAGGCATCACTAAGGTATCTGTATTACACAACATTAGGAGTAGTGGTGGTGGTGATGATATTTGGGGAAATACAGCACATACAAGTTTTACAGTATAAACCAGTAAGTCAGATAGGAATGCTCATTTATTGCCAGAAATTGCTGCTCTATTCTTTATTATTATTGTATATGATGTTTACTGTCACCACTGTATGAAATACTAAACCCCCAATTCTACAACCTTCATATAGCCATACTAGCATTGCAAAAATAATGGGCTTCTAATTCATATGAGCACAACTTTATTAGATTCCTGTTTCAACCTCAAGTTGTTTAGGGTATAGTATTACTGAATATTCACAAAAATAGGGGGGAAAAAAATACAAAACAACTTGAAGAATAAAATGCTGCAAAACTTACCTTTCTCAACAGGTGCTTTCTTTAAAGAGGATAATAATGTTGCAATTGCTTTCAGGACAAAGCTTATTTCGGCTATTCGGTGTCTGTAAGGATATAAACAAAACAATTATTTAAATCAGTCAGATTTAACATATCCAGCAATTTACCAAAATAAAGTTGGATTGAATATTTTAAATTTCTTACAATGATACTTGAAACTAAATAAGGGCAAACAATTTGAGACCCTCACTTTGCACTAAAAAGAAAATAAAAGTGCCACACATTTCTCACACCAAGCACATTACTGTACATGAAACCTTTATATATCCCCAATTGTTATTACCATTATAGTCCAATCAGAGTATACGTAAATCCAAATTATCATACATAACGGCTGCAAAGTTGATATAATGGTAAACTGAATCCATTAGACCTTTAATAAGTCTGATTAACTATGGCTAGTTACATTCATTAAAATGTATAAATATTACTATATTGGAAAAACAATATAACTTGACATCAAAACTAATATTTTCTGCCCCCCCCAAAAATAGTGAACAACTGAAAATGTAAAATAACTACTTGTGGAAGTTCTATAAATACCTATTTAACCCTTATAATAAATGTAACACAATGATGATTAACAAACCTTGGCAAAGGGCATTTTCCACTCAGTTTCTCATCTTCCACATATCTAACAAGAACTTCACGGAAACGGTGAAGCAAGGAAGTCACAGCTAATTTGGTGGTTATTTGAGTGCTGTCGTCAGCTCCTAAACACCCTTTAATACTCTGTGACATGTTGCCATTGCTGGATTCCAAAGTTTTACTGCTTCCTGCGTTACCTGTGGAGATTACAGATCTATATAAAGTACTACATACAAAAATGTGATCCTACAGCCTAACAAATTTCAAAAGTAACTTGTATTTCTCCTAGGCATGAAAACCAGAGTCTTTTAAATAGAACTTTCCTTTGGTGTCATCTGGAATCAGTCGCTGAATTTAGAAACAAGGTAATTAACTGGTGGTTCCGGGGCATGAGTGGAGGAATACCTCTCACTGACTGACTGACACCAGTCACAAGTCCTTCAGTCACAGGGACAGCGTGGGGAGGTTAAGTAGTAGGGTCCTGAGCCAGCAGTACCCTGCCTACGGAAGGGTGCTCCATTAAGGAAAATGCATCACAGAACCATGAAATCCCTTGTAAGAAGATTCCAGGCAGAGGGTAGCTGCTTGTGATGAAACCCGAAACCAAGTAGCTCTACGTAAGCTCCCCAACCCTTGTTAACCCTTAAGGGAAGGGCTAATTATATATCATGCAACCCCCACGACCGGGCAAACTTTAAGGTTGGCCCACTTACAAAAAAAGACATCAATGGAAAGCGGGAGATATGCAAATGCACATGGTGTAAGAAAAAAAATTCTAAAAAATTTTTCCTACCTTCCACAGGAAGTTGGAAGTGACTATTTGCAACCCTGTGGGGCCTCTCTCACAAAACACGCGTAAATTTGACCAAGTTATGCATGTTTTTTCTAATAATTATTCATTTTATTTTATTTTGTAAAATTATAATTACAGCTCACACAATATCATAACAGATAAGAAATAAAATCAGTAACAAATTCTGAGCATCTTTGCTGTAAAATATTTACATAAATTTACTAAGATTGGGAAATGCAGTAACTTTTTTGGGATTTATACATGTTTTTTCTAATATTTCTTTGCAAAATTACAATTATAACTGACATCATATCATAAAAGACAAGAACTAAAACCAACAGCAATCCCTGGGTATATTTATGAGCAAATAAATAAAAAGGTGTCATGAGAGAGAAAGGAGCAAGACATTTCCACTTCACGGAAAAAACAATATTAAATTCTGTGAGCACCCACGACTGAGCTGAGCTGAATTCTTTAGTTGCCAAAATTCATTTATGGGCCACTGAAGTACTGGAAACTCTTTCCCCGCTCAATACAGCCAAATCGTACGGCACGTTGATATTAATACTCCTCAGAGGGGATGTGTCCACTACCCAAAACCTGTTTTAGATCCTCTTTTGAGGGGATCCGTCCATTAAGAGTTAAAATGGAAAATGAAGGGAGCTGCATCTTGGACACTATTCTAAGATTGGGTTCTTGAAGTGAAGGTTGCTGTGTCTAGCCCAAACCAGCTTATGCTTCACCCTAATGCTGATCCACAATGGAAAAAGGGGGTGATAGTCCAGTCACTCTATATTCATCCCCTCAAGCTTATGGTAAGCTAAGCTAAGCTGAAGAACTCAACTACTCACAGGAGATACTTTTCTTGTCCAGAAGGAGCAGGGGCCTAAACCACCTGTGAACAACCATCACAGGTCCCAAGAAATATCTACCGGCCTGTCAACGAAATCTCTCTGGTAGAATGAGAAAAGGAGCCTAATCCTAGACACCAGCCCTCATTGCTCAGAAACACTACAAAATTCAACTAAAAGGGTTATGGCTGGTCCTACACCCTGACTTTGTATACCCTCGAATAAGTATAAAAGCTGATGTCCTCCTCAGAGGAATCAACATGTCTCGTATGTCCCTGGACACCACCTAAGACAAAGAAAAGGAGCCTAAACTTCAAAGTTAGAGCCCAGGTCCTTCAAGAAGTTAATTACAGCTTGAAGTAGACTTAAGAAAAATGCCCCATCCTGAACCGCCAACCAAAGTTGCGGTGGGAGGGGTTGAAGGAAAGTCTTGAATCCTTTGTCAGGAGCTGACAAGTCGTGAGACTCCCTTCCAGGCTCAGGACAGGAGAGAAAAGAGGGTGTGAGGTCCCAGATTATACAGGTCTAAAAAACTGTCCTGAGGGAGGGAGACACCTCTCAAACAAGGCTTTACCCAAGGGCTAACAAGGCACTTGGGCTAGGCTGCGAAGGGTAGGTTGACCTCCCAATCAAGAGAATGATACTGCTAATGGTAGAAAAAATGAGTCCTAAATGACTTGTCAAGTATGGATGAATCCACCAAGAGGAGAAATTCAAGGTCCTCCAACCAAAGACTGGCTCAGAGATGAAAAAAAGCCACACAGCACAGCCTGATGTGAGATAGTCTTAGCAAGGATGAACAAGGAACCCATGACCTGCTGAAGTGGCACTCTGTCCATTGGAAAACCTTCAGTCACAGGGCAGCACTGGATGCCACTCAGCCATCGACCAAGAGGAGTAGCCAGGGTCAACTTGAAACATGATGATCGTTCAACAAGAAGAAGCAGGTTACATGGCAGAAAGCACAGTCTCCAGAACAATAAAGGATAATGGAATAAAAGTTCCATTACTGGTCCCCTGGGAAAGGGAACAGGAGAACAGAGTACTACAAAAGTTTATTCAGCCCAGAAACTAAGAGATTAAGCATAGGGAAAAGAACCTCCGTTCAAATGGGAACTTCCACCATTGAGGGAATAAGAATTACTCCATACCAAACTGACCCAAACCACTAAGCCAGCCTGTTCCCTACTGGCAGACAGCCCAATGGTATGGCAAACCATCCAGTTGCCCATCTGCAAAGGTCACACAACAAAGGAAGACCAGTCTTCTTTGCTTAGCAAGTTACAACTAAGGTTATGCTATAACAATAGCAACTATTTCTGGAAACCTGCAGAGATGCAACATTTCCTGCATTCCCAGAATACTGACCTGCAGATAAGGTGAGCCCTATGGCCACAATTTCCTCCCCGCTTTCCATAAGCATGCACAAAAAAATCCTGTAGCCTTCCTTTGATACAATTGTATCAATGCATTTCAGAAGAGAGTTAGTTTACAGAACTGTCTGAGGGGTCCCTGTTGTCCCAATACCACATTAGAACTTCTTGAACTTGCACCAGAAGAGAACGGTGGTTGAGAGGAACAGGAATATGGCCCCAAGCGAGAGCTCCTGCGAGACAACCCTGCCAAAGCCATACCAATAGCTTCTGCCATGACGGAATTGTTGCTAATGCCTCCAGTGAAATTCTGGAAAAACCACAGACAGTAACATGAAGGCTGCAGAAGGAAACACATTTTCAAATCAATTAGCAGGAATGCATGAACATACTGATGTGTTGTTTTTCACTCCTTAATCCAACAACATGGAAGAGAGATGTATGGATGCAGTCCAAGTTCAGGGCAGTTTACAAGATGTATCCTTCTTCCACTGGGCCATGTTAAATGCTCTGAAAGACAGGGTAATCTCATCCAGAGGAAACTTAAGTTTAGCTTCCGTTGTCATCACAATAGGAATAGTTTGTAGACCTATTTCTTCTTGTCTTGGACCTTTCAAAGAAACATTTTCTGTGGCTTCAGCTTCTGCAACAACCCCATTTCTGAGAGCTTTATCACAACATCCAATTCTGTGTTTTAACTTCCAGAGGCTATCCAGTGATACTTGAAAATGGGAGGTAGTGAGAGTGGCTGCAAGCATGACTTAAAGAATAAATAAGAGATCCATGCATAATTTTCATCAGGCAAATGGGAAATGTACTGACACTCTTGGAGTGTAAATTGTCTTATATTTTCAGTCCTCATTCCCAGTTAAACTAACCCCTCTTCAGGTAAAAAAGTTCTTTTCCTACCTTTGTTGATGGACTCTAAATTTAATATAGAGCAAAAACATAATAACATAATTCACTGGAAACTTGGTGTATGGGTTCCTCTTGAGGGCAAGGTCTTATCTTACACTCCTCTGCTCTTGCACTTGTTTCTAATTGAGATTCAGAAATTCTTATTTGCCTAGGTTAGCAATAATGGTACTCGTAGAATCATCAATTTGTATAGTTATATCAAACAATGTTGAAAATATTTCTAGTATTTCTTCCTCAAAATGTAGTCCAATCATTTTTCTACAGGTGACCAACACATTTTTCTAGTAATTTATACATGTAATAGGATCTCATACCTGAGTTGTCAAGTTTTACATCAAAATCTGTTGGAGTTAGGAGAGAGAACTGTAAAAGTGTTTCAAAGCAAGTTTTGGCAAATTCTTCCCTCAGCTTGAAGCCATCACATTCTGGAATAAATATAATAATACTGTAATACACAACAAAAACATATAACACAAATGATATAAAGCAATTATAAAACAAACTTCCAGGAATAATAATGTAAGAATAACAAAGGAATATTAAAATCAAGAAGACTTTAACAAAATAGATAACAAACAATATCTCATTGAATAACAGTGCTCTGTATTCTGCAAATTTTACTTATTGATTAAATACATAGCATTAAAATAGCATGAATTATGGTGGATAAAATCATGCCATTTTTAACCATTACTAAATCCATTGAATCTGCAGCTTGGTAACATAAAAGCAAAACAAAATACCAGCTTCATTTTGAATCATGAGTTAAGAAGGTACTGCCTAATGTGTATCATTAAGTCTCTTTTCAATGCACCTTCAGCACAAATTGAACTGTTTTAGGCCTTTGCTATCCAACCCTTCCCTTTAGTCTCTTCCCAACTAGCTTTCCAGCATCTTCCATTTTATAGCGCTCCCAGTTCTAACCCTCGTTTAGGAACAAACCCTTCTTGGTAGCCATTAAGTCAAGAAATTGGACTCTGATCTGGGTACAGTGCTTTGAAATAACATTTACTCTTCTTACAAAGTAAAATGCTCTTTGACTATTTTGGGACATCTGAATTTATGAATATTCAACTAAGGAGTTCTTACAGAAAAACTCTAGCAGGCAACAATCATTTAAGCCTGAATATTTAGTTCTTTGTAAATGAGACTGAATAAGCTGTCTATATTTTCTTCTTTCACTAAAAAATCTTACCATTCCAACACAAAATAACATTACAAGTACACATAAGATGCCCCAACTGTTTCTCTTCATGGTATCTAAATTACATAACAATATGCTGGATTACTATCATTATATAAAAGCTGTTTAAATGCACCACTAAATCACAATTACATACTTCAGAAAGAGTTTGACAACAAGCAAGCTAACCAAAAATGGTGAATTATACACAAAAGTTGATGTATGCTGTACAGTTCTTGTGTTTAAATATAAAAATAATTCATTTGCCTACAATTAAATATATCATGTATTTGCAAGCTGCAAATTACAGTCCAACCTCTTAAATCCGGCACTCCGTGGTCCAGCAACTCCCATGATCTGGGACTTTTTTTTAATCACCGCCATTAGTTCTAGAGTGGCTACGAGAGCGGCACCACACGTCATTTCAGTTTTTGGATTTTTTTGGATTTTCGAACTGAAGTTTGTTCCGTAAATACTCACGCACAGTTTATTTCCAATGAAAACATTCTGTGAAACTCAAAAATATACAACATATAAAAGAACCGTAATTTGTGTGCAGTATATACTTGTGTATCATCCGATCTCGTGTACCATGCGATCATTAAAATTTTGTCCAAAAGCATTTCATCATACACATTGTGTACAGTGTGAGATGTATTTTCAGTAGATTACACTGGGCAGGCTTTCTATGCCTGTCTCAGTTTTGGTAGATACAACTGAAAAGGCATACAGTACTATATATATCTGAGTTAGCTTTCAACTAATAAATAGGCCTAGAAGCAAAAGCTCATTAGGTTAAATGTGAATCTTCATACATTAAACCAGGCTTACCAACCTTGTGACCTTTTCTAAGAATTCATTACTATTTCTTATAATCAACAACCACCTACTACTGTGCGAAAGACACTGTCATATGCAACAGCAAGTAGCTACATAACCAATCAAATCAAGAAACAGCAGTTTGCCAATGTTAGTTACCATACCTAAAACACATTATTAAGGGTTATGTTACAGTTCTTGACTTGTTAAAACTTTTCTAATTTTCAACGGTGACTTCTATAAATAAAAATATTCTTTATTCATCCTTCACACAATGGAGAGGAAAGTGTTATGAAAGTATGCCACCAAATTTACAGTTGTAGCAGTGGCTGAAGAAATGAATAATGTGCAGGACACAAAACATTTTGGAAAAGGCAAAAGCATTTATAAATAAAGGTGGATTTTTAAACCGAGCTTTGATAATTTACGAAAAAACAAATCTTCGAAATATGTGTCATTTAGCAAATACTGGCTGCGATGATGACGGTAAAACACAGTCAGCTGATGATTTTAAGAATGAAAACATAACCAGGACGCAAATGGCACCTGCTCGCCATGTTCATAAATTATAATACGATATGATAATAATGCATGAAATATACAGTACAGTAATTGCAAACAGTACATAAAACAAGTTTTATTAAAATTATGTTTATCCTTAATACAACTGTAAATCGACAGTCTGCTTATACAGTAATGTGGTTTAAGCTCCGACATAGCAAAGGCATAAGCATTTACGGGGAGATACTTATGGAGCGGGCCACAATTTCCATAAGGAACTAAACCTAATGAATGACAGTGATTATTCATAAACTTTGTTCCACTTTTGATAACCCAGTAATGTGTATGTGGAATAAGCTGGACTTTGTTTACATAGGGGGTTTTTAGGGGTGATTTCTTTCATCCGAGATTTTCTGTGGTCCAGCAGTAGTCTGGGTCCAAGGGTGCAGGTTTTAAGAGGTCAGACTGTAATTACCAAACTAAATCTGAAAAGGTAAGTAACAGACAAAACTTTATTACATCAATGAAAACACAAGGGATGGTCATGATGACATTTAGCTGCACTTTGTTTGAAAAATTAATGTGCTAGCCTGGACCAACTAATAAAACTGCAAGACTGAAGGAATAAAACTGTTCTGAAATTTAGAGCAGTATTATAATTAACTTATAAAACAAACTAGCACATCTACACTGAAAGAATACACCACCAAAATGAAAATCATAAAGTTGCAGTATAAGTCACAACTGCCAGAGGAATATTTCAATATACAGTATAAGCTATAACTGTCAGCAACATTTCTTCATATGAGGGGACCAATCACAGTGTGCTGTGTGTGGCACATGTTAGCAGTGCAGTACTGTACTTTGAGATGCTGCTATGACCACCAGCTAAATTGCTGTCTGTCTTTTGCTTTCCAATCATTCTCCTTAGTCACTTTAATTTGTTGTTATTAGACTCATTATTCAATAATAATTTCCTTTTATCAAAACAGGTAAACCTGATCTGGTTATAATTTTTGCAGCTTTGGCTACTTTATTAACAGCATCTTTCCTTTAATACAAACATAAGTAGGGATCCACCATATTTCAATACTTATATCAGCTTCATATAATATGTCCCACGAAAACTTAATTTGCTGAACATTGAACTTTACACAATTCACGTCATCTACTCATGATAACAGTATGGATGCAGACAGCTTCCTAAATCACTGCATAGGCATCATGTCTGGCAATTCATACCAAGTCTAAAATTACATAAACAAATGAAGAGAGAACAAAAGAACAAAGGTTAATAATGATAAATTATTAAAGCCAAACTTATATAGAATATATAGATATCTAAAACATCCTTCGCCTGAATATAAAAGGACGAATAATACCTTGACAAATTATTACAAAACACAAAACAGTCAAAATTTTTATGAGTACACACCAGAGTCAGTGCCTGATGCAGACTCTATTGAGCCTTTGTTGAGAAGCACCATAATTGACACAATGAAATCACTGGGTGTAGAAGATGCATATGGTAATATCTCTTCTCGTATGAGTTCAACAACTTGGCAGTCTATACTTTCATCTCTTTCGGCATCTTCACTACTCTGATTTGCAGGTGGAGGACTGGAAGCAAAAATATAAAAAGTATATATAATCAGATAATCTTCAACCACAAGTACACTATGTATTTTCAAACTACAGATACTGTTTAAACAAAAAAATCCTTTTAAACATCACATTTCTCTTGATAAATGTAAGTTTATTATATAATGAAATTAATATGAAAGGATATGTACTGCAACCAAATCATTACTTGCCTATTTGAAAAAAGAAAGCTATCTAATGCTGTCCCTAGGACTGGCCACATTTCTCGAAAATGAGTAGGGTGTTCTCTTGCTAACTGTAAGCCTTCTTGCAGAACAGTCAACAATGTAGTAATGGCTAACTTCCAGGTAGTTTGAGCAGGGCATCTGTACTTCATACGGAGTGGGACTATCAATCCCTATGGTGGAAATTTATTCATTCAGTGAAGTAATAAAAACAAACACTTTTAAAATAATTGTTAAGAGTCACAGATGTAAACAGTCAGAGAAGCAGAGAGCAAGTTTTGATCTTCTACCAAGTCTTATGAGACTTTCCCAACTGCATAAGAGCTCTTACTTCCTGATAACTGGTTCTAGTGCACCTGATCAATAAAAGGATTAGTGGGTCTCAACACGTTCTTATGCATCGTTTAGGGTCATGGTAACTGACTGGTATCATCAACAACTGTCCTGTGGTGGTTTAAAATTAAAGTCTTGCTTAGAGCTTGACATATTTTCACTAGCATTTGCCTGGCTCCCTATACCCATTGTGGGTAGAGAGAAGGCTTGGGTACCATTCATGTGCGTGTATGTCAGTCTTTAGGGCACTGCCAATCATGCAATGAAAGGTCCTTTGTAGCTGCTGCTTGCTGGTGACCTTTACACCTTTTCTGTAACTATTTTCTTTATTACCCCCTTTTCTATAACTATTTTCTTTATTACACCTTTTCTGTAACTATTTTCTCTAGAGCACACACTAAATTGGTTCAACATATTTTCACTAGTGGAGGCTGAAGAGCCAGGTATCTCGTTTTAGACTTAAGAAAAAAAATTGACACTGACTTTCATGCACTGATCTGAATATCTGCTGTGAAGATAGTTATACCAAGATACAAGGCCTTCAGGTATATCTGACTTTTCTGAAAGATTTGCAAAATAGGTTGATTCAATGAACATCTCAAAGCAGAAGAAACTTGGATATTGTAAGGACCAGCCAACCATGAAGTAAGCTTGAACTGCTACTAGTGTTATCACTCTGATAAAAATACCTGAGATGCCATGGAAAGACCAATGCACAAAACTTTTAAACTGGATTACCAAGTTTCGACAGCAGATCCTCAAGGTACAGATATCTAGATAAAAATAGCTTTTAAATAAAAGATGCCACGAAAGCGTTTTTGCCCAGGGATCTTGACTTTATTACTGTGTACCTTTCCTACCTGGAAAGAGGTCAGTTGATAAACCTCCTGAGGAATCTTGATGAGTTTTCTAAACGTATGTGTGAATATGATTCCAAGTAACCAAGTGGTTTCTGAGACAGCATCAGTCAGTTACTTGGAAGAACAGAGGCTAATATCTTGTTAGACAATGTCACAAATCTACATTTAATACCACAGAACCACTCAGTATATGTCTCCTCTCGCTAAAACATCCAGACTGAAACTCCCTCTTATTGAGAAGGTTGATAAATGAAATATACGGGGGTACAAAGAAGAGAATACTGACTGAGAACGAATGTGGCTGTTCAGAGTTAAAGGATTACAGTGTGCTCAAATGGGGTTTCTGTTACATCTCATGGTGCCCAAACACCTCATGTGCATACCTGATGTACTGAGAGTCCTATTTCTAACCATTGAACCTTCAAGAATATTATCCATCAGATATGAACCTGCACATACCAGGTTTCAACTCATGATAATAATATATACAGTATACTTAAATACATTTTTGAATCTCAGAATGCAGTCCAGTAGTCTAACTGAACCAATTTCAAATTAAAATTAAAATACATAAATTACTTAAGACATTTCATGTTTATATGATAATTAAGAATCTTAAATATTTTTAGCATAACACACCCTTAAAATTTAAGACAGAGGAATTCTAATTAACAAACCTGAATTATATTTTTCAAGACTTGAGCTTCTATAACTTCCTGCCAAGACGATGTTGTCTGGTAGAGAGAGACAACCATTGACAATGATTTCTCTGCAAATGGTACGAAGTTCATAGTCACCCAGTCAGTCTGCAATAATAGGGATATATAAACTTTTTATCCAGTAAAATAAGATTGAATTGAGGTTTTCATAACACATACATTTTTTTCATCCAAGGCCAGCAATCATGTAAAGCCCTCATTCATGGCCCCATAAAATGGATGGGTTGTCATGAAACAAATTAAGTACTTGACAAAATAAGATATATGTCTGGTAACAGAGTGCAAAATGCTTTATAATTACCTATTTAATAAAAAAAAAGGCAGAATGAGCTGATTGCATTAACCTTGGTTACATAAATTTTACAAAACCCCTCACAAAGTACAAAAAATTCACGGGTAGGCAGCATTCTGATGGTAGTGATCAATTACTGACTGAATTATTGATATGATGTGGGGAGGCTGGGTGGGGTCTACTTTAACAGTAGGTATATTATGAAAATTTATATTATTTGGGATGAATCTTACCTCCTGTTAAAGTTAGCTGATTCCCACATTTAGAAGAGGATGGTGGGTAGTGCAGCTAGACAAAACCCACTCAGCCAATTAAGCTGAAGGTTTCTTGCATGAAACCCAAAACATTTTTACCTTATCTAGAATCCTTTCTGGATCTTACTGGCACCAGAAGTTGGATTCCATTTAGGGAGCATGGCTCTCATACGTGTGCAGAGAAGAGTAGCCTTGCGCAGAAAACTGCTTCAATTCAGCCAAAATGAAACAAAAACAGCACGAGGGGACCCTTGTGAGTGAGCAAAACCAAACTGCACTTCTACTGCGCAACATTAATCCCATCCTCAAGTGACAAACTGTCATAACACTAAACAAAGTTGCAACAGCTCTCACATTATAAATGTTTAACTTCAATAAAGGTAAAAGATATGGCACTAGCTCTCATGCAGTACCCTAATCAAATACGTCACAGGGAACCTCGTGTTCTTTGACAAAGACTTTCTAGGTTTCTAAAACCACAAAACAAAAGGTTAACTTTGCCTCTTCCAGGCTTAACCTTTGACAAAGACATTCTAGGTTCTTTAAAACAACAAAACAAAAAGTTAACTTTGCCTCCTCCAGGCTTAACCATTGACAAAGACAGTTAGGTTTTCTAAAATCACAAAACAAAAGGTTAACTTTGCCTCCTCCAGGCTTAACCTTTGACAAAGATGTTCTGGGTTTCTAAAATCACAAAACAAAATAACTGCCTCTTCCAAGCTTAACCAGCAGGACGGAGAAGTGTTTCCTCTTCTTCCCCACCAAAGAGGTTAAACTGGAATTCTTACCGTTCTCTGAAAAACTTAACATCATTCTCAGCTCTAAGGCAAAAGGATAAAATAGCATTCTCTTTACAACAGCCTTAAGGAGAGTGCTTGCAATAAATTTACTCTTTTAACTGCTGATAGTGCTAAATCAAAGAAGGTTTCATAGTAAATAATTCAATGGAACTCATTCCAGAGACTCAAAAGAATCTGCAGATAAAATTTAGACCTGTGTCTAAATTCAAGAGAGACACTGATACTGAGTTGAAGAGGCTTCAATCTCAACACCTTAAGGTGCTGATCATCAGCCAGATCTAACAGCACATGACTCAGTACTGTACCGAGGAAAGTATGGAACGATATCCTTGAAAGTAGACAGCAAAAAAGTTTTACTATATCTAAGAAAGCAGAGAAACTTCGATTTCTACAAGGTTCCAGGTGCTGAAAATTCCTCTAGAATGGCACCCTCAGCAATACACAAACTGATGCTTCTGACACAAGGCCACGGTTGTTTCCCACTTGATTGAGGATAGAACCCACGATACCTTTGAAAATCCCCTTATTGGGAGGAGACAGTCGAGCATCTCCAAGCAGTTAAGTGTGAGTTGCAGAAGTTAGTGGAAGAGCATGAAATTCTGTAGTGTGAGTCGATTTCCTTTAACGAAAGAGTAAGAGAGACTTCCAAAGAGACAGCTAGAAAGTTAAAAAATCATTTGCTCTGAGGCTAATAGGGCTCTACAGGAGTCACTGAGCAATTCTTGAACTTGGAATTTGTTCAGTATTTCCTTAGAGCAGATAAAGGGGGAAAGCCTAGAAGTCTGAATCAGGCCAAACTTAAAGAAACACATCTACTGCTCAAGCCTGAGGGCCCTCAAAGGAGTATTAATTGACTGTTTGTTCCTGTTCATCTACATGCTAATAAGTCTACATTTGAGTGCTCCACTAATCCCACAGCAACTGTCCAACTTGCGGATGTAAAGGCCACTCTGCAGGTAGTTTTGTTCTTTCTGAATCCCCAGTCACCAAAAACACTGTCCTTCCGCAGAATGAATTATCAAACCAATATCGTGTTGTTCATTTCACTCAGAGGCAAATTTTCCACTATGACTTTGTTTCTGACCAGGGATAAACCCGCTAGGCATCTTCGATGGTCATTCCACTGCCCTGACATCTAGTAAGTTTTACTAAGTGTAGTGTTGACCATTCTGTATTGTAAGTAAATGTACCAACACTAGTCAAAATTCTTTGTTTCATGTTACATGAAAAGGAAAAAAACAAAACCTGGACGTAGATTTATGAACAAAATGGTCAACTTTTGGTTACAGAGTCCCTCCTACAGAACCAGGTGACAATGTAGGTCCTGGATTACTTACAAGTTTAATGAA
The DNA here is from genome assembly GCF_040412425.1 of Macrobrachium rosenbergii. NCBI lineage: Eukaryota > Metazoa > Arthropoda > Malacostraca > Decapoda > Palaemonidae > Macrobrachium > Macrobrachium rosenbergii. The sequence goes on from NC_089779.1 coordinate 20,462,401, forward strand.
CATTAGCTGTAAGTTGTAATCTCTTATGCTCAGACTGTACTATAATTGAGCCTGATTATTCTGACAAAATACCCAATGAAGCCATGTTTCCTAACAAAGAAAGTCCTTACCACTTAGGAAGCTTCCTTCAGGGCTAAAATTCTTCAAGAAGCAAGTGCTATTCATCTTCTGACAGACAAACCTGCAAATTTCAAGTATCATTCCCACATCACTAGCTAAGAATGAGGAGGAGTTAGGGAAGTCGACTGAAAATCATAATGCACAGAGACTGAGCCAGGTGAAACAGATCCCTGGCCTTTGGAATACTGTCAACAGAGTTGGCCTTGAACCAGTGACTCAGTAGAAAAGATTTCTTGCTCCTAAAAGTCAACACCATCCACCTATGGGCAACAAATTCCATGTGAATGCTTATAGAGGTGCTGTACACGAGCCCAAACAAAGCACCCTGAACAGCAATACCTCCTCTGTAAATACAACTCAAAGGAACTTGTGTGAATGAGGATGTACTGGTATGAGAACAATGTCTCCTGCACGTCCACCAAAACAACTGATCGTTCTTCTGGAAGTCAATAAAATCATGCTGGAAAAACCAAAATGCACAAGGACATGCATGTACAGTTATTCAGTCTCAATGTGTCCAACAATGGCTGTCAATCTCCAGTTGCTTATGGAGCTAGGAAATAGTTAAAGAGGTAAAATCCCAGTGAATTACTGCCTGGTCCATTTCATTCTCTCTAATTTACAACTTCCTCCTAAAGAATGCGAGACTTCCGCTAGAGAAGGCAAAGGAACAGCTATAGGAGACTAAACCAGTGGAGGGTAACCTAAAATGAATCATAACTCCTTCACTGCCTTCATCACATAAGGTTCTGCTTCTAACTCCTTCACTGCCTCCACCACTTATCCCTGAAAGGTATAAAACAAGCCTTGTACCACTATATTGCCTTAACCTGTGCAGCAAAAGCCTTTAAGTGCTATCACTTCTTCCAAACCAAGTTAGTATAAGTATGAGAACATTAGCCTGCAGCACAAATACGAGTTAAAAACTAACACTCTGCCTCACTAAACTCCTGCTGGCGCTAAAAACCCTTGAAGCTGGCTTCACAAACTCCCTGAGCTGGCCCCTCAACCTCTCTAACTGACACCAAGATGAGGCAATATACTACGCAAAAGTTCAATAAAAGATAAAAACTTCAACAATCTGAACTGAGACTCTGTTTCAGCATGTCCAATGAACTTATCAGTCTTGGGTTTGTCTCTTCACAGGAAAGAGAAAAGAAAACTGAATCTTCTACCGAAGATGGTTTAAGCACCGATTAAGCGCCTGTAATGCAAGAGGTGGTGCTCCACAATTTCATAAAAACCAGAAGACAAGTCTCGGCAGACCTAAAGGGAGCTTTGTGCACCCGAGTATGAGAAAACTTATGAAAAACGCTCTAATTGAAGGAGAAAGCTTGGGTTCTCTTCTCCAAATACTTAAAGGATGGCAAAATTCTTGAAGACAAGCGAGACCTATTCTCTATGTCCCCTCTTTCTTTAACTAAATGAGGATACTGTACAGCGAAGTGCAACGCTCCAGCAAACGCTAATCAAATTGAAGGGGATCCTCCCATTCAAACAAAGCGACACCTGGTGACAGGAGGTGACTGAAGCCGAGTACCTGCATCTCATCCACAACTTGATGAAAGGGAGACAGGGAAATGCAGTCTGCAGCGACTCAGCTGAGTCCTCATGAGTCAGCTGAGTGAAAGAAAATAAGGCACCAAAAGAAAATGGGAAATGTTGGGAAGGGGGGGGAGGAGTTTCAAGGACTCTCCCACCTCATCTGAAAGAAGTTAACATACTTGAGAGCATTCCCATATGACACATCCTTAGAAAACTATGTAGATAGAATAATATCTAGTTTGGAACAACAGAAGATACTGTAACCATGGTAGATTTGGAAAGAGAAACATTAATAGAGGCAGAAGTCAGAGATTTGTCAATAGCCAAAGAAAAGGCATGTCAAGAACGAACAGGTTAATTTCGACAGAGAAAGAGGAATAGGCTAGTACACAAGGATTTAGAATGAACAAAGGACGAAGAGATTGGTTAAACAATAGAGTCAACATAACATCAGAATAAGTAAAACTCACTACAGACACAATATTTTTAAGAAGACTGTCTACAATTACATAATTACTCTACAGTTGACCCCCCAGTATAGGATAGGAACCACAACCCCCCACGGTAAGTTGAAATCCGCGTTGAGCTGCAGGCTCCCCCGCCCTCTCAAAATGCTTATAACTGCCCATTTGAATAGTTGAAACACCAAATATACCTTAAACTATCATCCTAAAACACTTTAATGTCATTTCAAAGTCATCTTACAACATTACCCTTAAAAATATATGGCTTACAGCTACATATGAACACTCCTACAACTATTACTCTTACCGAGCCAAAAACTAATCAAGTTACCCCTATATTCAGGCATGTACATTTTTTTTTATACAGTAGATAGGGGAAACTTTGGGAATTCACAAGTAAGAGTTAGGTACTGTACCCAAATATTTAAAAATGTTTAAAAAAAAATACGTTTTACAGTCGACCGCCTCCTATTATTCCAGATTCGAGGACTCGGCTATTTGCGGATTTCTTTATGGAACATATATACACATTATTTGCGAAAAATTCGCCAATTCGCAGTATTTCTCATAGAGAAATATTCACAAAATTACTGTATTTTCATATTTTCATGACTAAATGCACTTTTTGTGATAAAACTATTAAAATATTCAGGTATAAGCATTTTTATGGGTTTTTGGTGGTTTGAACTGCCAAAATAGGCAGTTATAAGTGTTTTCAGAGGGGTTTTAAGTATTGCTCTATGAAAAAATTCACAAATTAGTGAATTTTCTGCGATATTGTATTTGGAGATACACTCCACAGAAAAATCCACGATTAACTGAAGCTGCGAATGCTGAACCACGATACAGCAGGGGTCAACTGCAGTCCCATTTGTGCTAACAACCTCATACTGTACTAGGTGCAGATGACGGCAGAAGTCACATACGTAACGAAGATTAACATTTACCAAACAATCTTTTGGTTAATGCATTATACGAGTCTGTGAGAGTGAAAAACAGTGAAGCAGGTGACGGAGGACACAGAACCTCATCACCCCAAGAACCGACCCAGTTCCCTAGCAGCAGACTCTTCCAACTGTCGCTGGGCAGTCCTAGGCTTGGGATACAGAGGGGCAAGGGCACCGGCACCTTACCTCTTATAAGGGAATGCAAGAATGATCGCACACTATGGGGGGACCAGGACCTGTTCCCTAACCAATTCAGACAAACCTTGTACTGACCAAAATAAGGTTTACATCCTGTTCTAAAGTCTCAATATGCTTTTCCTTAATTGAAAGGGGAGAGGACAGCAGAGCTAAAGAGGAAGCCTCAATACTAACTAAAGCATTAGCAAAGGAAAAGTCTACACTGAGTACGGATGACTACAGACGAAGGACCTGGAGAAGGGGGAGAACTGACAGGATGATAACCTGACCTAACTATCTGCTTTCACCATCTATCTGCTTCCCTTCTCTTCCTATACTAATGAACTTCAGCAAAAAGTCCTTCAAAAATCCTTACTTCCTCACATCTACTCTCAAGATCACACTTTATACCATTGCAGCCAGCATAAACAGTGTGTAACTACTAAAAAATCAACATCCTGTTAACATAGCAATCATTCCTACAGAACCTGACGTTCTTAGCCTTGATTCCAGTGGATGCATCCTAGGAAAAATAAATGTACAGTACTGTGGCAGCAGCCAACAGCCATGAAATACCAACAAGCACCTATACATAATGGCGGCAAAGATAATCCCGACTAGAGCTAAAACATTCAAAACACACCTGGTGGAGAACAGGTGTACTAGACAGTCATCCAGGCAGCCATTTGATCTTTTGGTTGAAGGCCGGCTCACCTACTGGCGTGGAGATATAAGCTAACTTTAACGGTAGGTAAGATTCATCCCAAATAAAATACTCAGAAGTGGTTGGCAGTTTGATGATGACTGGCTGAATATACGTACATATATCATCTGATATTAAAATGCTATAATGTATAATTTCTAGGCAATCCAAAGGAAAGCTTATTTTATAACCCATATTTGTCCCTAAAATATATGCTATGTCTGATAATTACACTACCAGGATATTATGACAAAATGTGTTAGTAAATTCAGAAGTATCATAAGTCAACATCTTGAAATGGGTTTTGGATACACACTTTCTACTATATAATAGAAGAAATATGTAATTATTAACAATTTAAAGACTAGCTACTACAGTACTAGTTAAAACTTGGAACTGATAAAAATTACAATAGGTGAACTTTTATGGGGAGGTAAAATGAACAGCAACCAAAATCTTATGGCAGAGAACATTTCCAGCTGATAGGCTGTGGTCTCCTGGTTTTTTGTGGCATTTTAAAACAGGAAAAGCATCAATCTGAATAGCATACTGACATACAGGTTTACACCTTTACAATTCCATTATTGTTGCACAGAATTTTGAATAAAAAAACTGAATTGTTAGGTCTATTACTATGGTTTTTAATAAGGCATATGATTTTTACAATTTTAGTATAATTTTTTATGAGGTGGCAGATTCTACTACCAGGTGCAAGTTACATCAATACAAGACATTACTGAGAGGTTTGCTTCATTAAGTAAAAGCAAAAGCATTTCAAGCCACTAATACTACAGGCACCTGTTCTGAATATCCTTGAGGCATCAACCTCACCAGTCTGAGCCGGAATATAATCATGAGTTTTTTTGGATCTTCACTCATGAGAGGATGGTGAAAAAATATAGCAAAGCTTAAAAAAAAAAACACTGCATATGAAACTCTGTGTGCACACAAGTACTTTGATTAATTGAAAATGTGACACTGTGATGGCCTACTTAGATCCTTGATCCCAAAAAAAGTGTCTACTTTTGTAGACCTGCTTGATAGCTTTTTTGATGGAGAGTTCATAAAGAAAAATTTCCTTTCATTTTATGTGAGAGGAGAACTAACAACAATTTCCTGCTTGTTATTAATTTCAGTGGTTCAAAGATCTCTCTCCATAAAATAATTAGGAATCAATCGATAAAATTTATAAAAGTTACACGTGGAAGGAAATTCTTAAGGGAGAGAAATGACACTGTTAACTCTGGAAAAAAAATATCTGAAAGGAATACAACTGAGAAAACATAAATCTAAGATCTGAAGTATATCTGGATGAGATGTGAGTAAATCAGAATCTTTGAGTACAGCGGAACTGGATTGAGTAGAGCGGAACTGGATAAATAAAGATGGAACAGTAGGACCTACGTTAAAATGGAAAGGAACAAGATTCATTATTGCCAGGATATAACTAGAAATTCTGAATAAAGGGACAAAGAGAGAGAAACTTTTCAGTGAGAGAGAGAGAGAGAGAGAGAGAGAGAAAGAGAGAGAGAGAGAGAGAGAGAGAGAGAGAGAGAGAGAGAGAGAGAGAGAGAGAGAGAGAGTTCTGACTGTAATTTCATGACAAAGCTACACCTAAATGCTTATTCGCCTTGTATTGAGGCCAAGAAAGCAAAACAAAAGGTGTTGTGTTTTAAAGGCCTGGGTTCAGTGATGTTTTGGAACATAAAGCAAAACACGGGTAAATGTTATGATTGTGCTGTGCTTACGAAGCCATTATGACTGCTCTGAATCGAGTTCGTAATCACGAGAAATTCGTAACAAAAACGCAAGGTGGCCTTAGTGGGATAAACAGCCACCGGAAATTATAAGTTCTGATGATGTCAAAACACCCCCTTTTTGAAGGCGGTGCTTTTTCCAGAAATCCACCCAAATGGGCTGTCTTTAGATTAGCCTATCCAATTAAGCATCTACAGGGCCAGACCAAAACCAAGATTCTGCCTACAGAGGGGCAGGACAGAAACTTCCGAAAACCCTTACCAAGTCCAGTTCTGAAGAGGGAAAGCAGAGAAGAAAAGGTAGCAGAGAGGCAGAGAGAAGATAGGGGGTGGGGTTGTAAGCCTCACTAATTGTGGGTTGATAGAAGAAGAAAGGCTCACATTTGACACTCACTGTAACTTTGCACTGCAATTCATTTGTATATCTACTGTAACTTTATTAATGTGTTAATGAAGTAAAGAAAACTACATTGCATCTTCTTCAAGCATCCTGGAACTAAAAACACGCTACTACACAACAAAGCCAGAACAATAAGCATCTCTAAAGAAAGTAATCTTCTTAACTTGACAACAAATAGCAGAAAGAAGAATAATAAATAAAGACATCACATAAATGGTGGCAGCAGTGGGATCAAGAACGAAGACAAATATTGCAGTGCAAGTGTGAAAGACGCATACCAGAATTTAAAACAAGCATCTCTCTGCAGGCATCAACAACTGAATCATAACACTGGCAAACAACATTGCAAGCATCCAGTAACACCTTCAACTTTTAAAAACAACAAGTGAACGTCTGAATGTCTACAAGTGAACGTATCCTGAAGGCAGTGGCAGACCGTATCCTAAACGTTTGAACACTGAAAGCAGTGAACGTTGGCAGCGAAAGCAGTGAACGTCGAAAGCAGTAAGCGTCGGCAGCAAACGCTACGACGAAATTGTGTTGGTCGCGAAAGTGATAAAAAGGCATCGAACAAAGCGTCTACAGAAAACAATGAATACGATGCGGTTGCAGAAGTGATAAACAGTTGACGAAACAACAACAGTTTACGACTGGAAGACGGCAACAGAAAATACGTAAGTTAAGTGCATTTTTTTTTAGTAATCTCTCTCAAAGGTACATAACATTTATGGTTCTCTCTCTCAAACATTTTTTTTATCTTGTAAATTTTTTGTTTTGTTTGATAGACAAGATTTTTTTTAACATACCATGATTTTTATGATGCATTTTTCAATACTACTGTGTTTGTGTATAGATTTTCATATGATTTTAGAATATCATTGTAATGCAGGATTCGATTGATGAACTGTTAAGTGCCATTAGACATGGGCATTATCATTTAAGACCAACAACAGATAGACAAAGTCGAATTCCAGTGCCAAGTTCACGAATATCGTTAACTCAAGGAAATACTAACACAAGTATCAATAACAGTAATACTAACCCTATTAATACATTTCAATTTAGAAATATGGTGCAAGCAGCAATCATAATGCAAGCCTCACAATTCTGTGGAAGAGTGTAGAGTTCAAATCCTCATAAAAGCAGATTAAAATCATACTCTGTGAACCAGTGGTTAGCGGATGCTGACAGTCGTATTTCCACAAATAGAATAACAGATGAAAGAACAAAAATAAACAAAGCCTTGCTTCTGGTGAGTTCAGAAAAGGGTGATGCACACAGAACTTTGAATTCAGTGAGATTCAACAACATAATATATGCTGAGTTTAAAAGAATCTCCTTATCAATCTGGGAACCAGTGAGTCAAAGTGTTGCCTTATATAATATAAATAAGTTTCTCAACCATCACTACGATGGGGAATCAATAGCAAATCTTCACAAAGATATTGAAGAAAACACACAAAGTGATAAAAGACTTAAGAAAAACAAACATTTCCATAGGAGGTAAGAATGATTTTGGTGATACAGAAACTGATTTAGTCACTTTAAGACACGTGTTAAATTACTTGTCATTTGGAACCATGTACTGTACAACGCACTTGGAGAAAAAGAAAAGAAGGCTTCCAAGAAAGTCAAAATTGATCCTAAAAGTGATAGCCTTACCACTTCAATAGCCATGAGACAAGAAATTCAGAAGAAAGAAATAGATTTTTCTAAGGAATTTGTAGGGGTAACAGAAACACTAAATGAAAGAAAAGGCAGAAATACCAATGAGTCACATAGAGGAAATAACATGTACAAGAATTATTCAGGACAGGTAGGTAATAGACAAACTTCCTTGCAAAGGAACTATGCACAAAATACTCAAAGAAAGTGGAATCCAAACCAGAAGGGGAGGCAGAATGCATTGAGGAATGGACAATTCCACGGTCCACCCATGAGATATCATACTAGTCAATATCCAAACATGAATAATTCAAAACCAGAGAATTATGCAGCTCAAGGAGCTACACCAAAAATAACGTGAAAACTGCGGGTATACAAATCATTCCATTAATGAATGCAGAAAGCCTAAAATCTGTGCAGTTTGCAAAAAGATCGGGCATTTAACCAAGTACTGTGGGTTCAATAATAAGGAAGCCAATATAGAGACTGTAGAGATAAGTAACAGTCGCCCAAAAATAAATAAAGCATCTAACCAGTGACAATTAACCCCTCTACAGAGAAAAGAAAGTGAACCACTTCAAGGAGATGAAAGAGAAAAAGAAGAAAAAGTTACAATGGTAAATGAAGGTTCATCTGCATTTTCCTATTTATGCAGCAAAGAAGTAATATTTTCCATGCAAGAGGAAAGAATAAATAGAAAGTATCTGCCTATAGTAAAAATTCCAATAAATGGAAAGACATGCACAGTACTCCTTGATTCAGGTAGCACTATAAATATAATTGATAAAATAACTTTAACTAGATATTTAAGCATTGCAGAAACTCAGATTCAGAGTCAAAGTAGAGTAATAGAGGGAGTATCAGGGAAACCGATTAAAAGTCTAGGGAATGTGAACCTAGAAATTGATATATTATCACATAAATTTAATGAAAATTTCCTAGTTTTAGAAGACAGATTTTTTCCTGCACAAGTATTATTTTCATTTAAATCAATGAGGAGATGTGGAATGATATTAGATTGTAGTGAAGGCAAGATTAGCCTGAAACAAGATAGTCAGAAGAGCATATGTTTTACGCTTGACGAAGAAAAGTTTCACCCAAATCTAATCAATCTGTCTGAGACAGTTTTGACAAGCGAAATGAACATACAGGAAAGACAGATAAATCACCATGGCAAGTAAGATAAAATGAAAATAGATAGAAAAGAGGAATTCCCACGATCCCAGAATACAGAATTGTTGAGAAGTGCACATCTCAACAATACACATATAGATGATAAACACTCCAATATCAATAATTACTCAAATATGAATATTGGTGATCACCAAAACACTGAATCTCACGAAAATCAAGGCGCCTGGACTTATGATAGCAGCAATGTAGTAATGAATTATGAAAAATACTAAATGAAGAATTACTCTTGGATGAAATAAATAGATCAGAACTAAATAGTATAATAGAAGTAACAACAGAAACCACTGAAGATGCAGAACTTTGTTATTTTCAGACACAAAAGAAGAAGAAATACGTTGTGTTAGCACAGCTGATGATAAAGTACAATTTATACTCAACAGAGCAGTAACTTTGTATCCAAAATGTTTAACAAAGATATATTTGAGATCAAAAGAGGATGTAAGGAGTAAGGATATTCTATTATTGAATGAAGAATTACCAGATTTTGTCAGGATGGATAACTCGCTCGTCCATATGAATGGTGGTAATTGTGAAGTTTATGTACAAAACTATTCAGACAACAGACTAACCTTATACGCAGCTATTGTCTTTTGCATAGGAATTCCCATTAACAATCCTTTACTGACCGTAGAAGAAAAAGCATTTTTCTCTATAACTGGCCAAAAACCTCAAATGAGTTCAGAAGTAAACAAAACAGATTTTCCAGAAAATAGACACAAGTTAATTCAGGTGTTAGAAAAATACAGAAATGTAATAGCTAAAGAAGGAAATAAACCTAGAAAGAACAAATGTTCTACAACATAGAATTTTGTTAGATGATGGAGCCAAGCCATTTTTTATTCCTAATTACAGATTACCAATAAGCCAGAGATCCATAGTTGACAAGCTGATAGAAGAAATGAAAGAAGATGGAGTAGTAATTCCTTCTAAATCTCCATATAATTCACCATTGTCACTTGTTCCAAAGAAAGATGGTAGTTGGGGACTTGTAATAGATTACAGAAAGTTAACCCTTTAACGCCGACTGGACGTAGTTTACGTCGACAAAAATTGTCTGTCGGGTGCCAAGTGGACGTAAAATACGTTGACTACAAAAAGTTTTTTTAAATATTCACAGAAAAATACTTAATAGGCCTCATTTGCGAAAAATTTTAAATCGCGCCTTGAGGGATGCTGGGAGTTCAAGGATCACGCTGTTGTTTTGTTTACAAGTGTGACCCAGCCACACATGCGCGAATTTCTTTCCTACACCAAAAGAAAGCATCAGCTAACTCTGCTGAAAATCTCAGAAATTCTTTAGTCACTTTGTTGTAATTTTTGCACTGTTTTCTATTAGCCGTTACATAACGTTTTATATATGAAAATGTGTGCAATTTCATGTAGAATACAACAAAAAATAACTCATGGTTGTAGCTTTTATCACTTTTGAAATATTTTCATATAAATCATGATGTGCCGAAATTTCAACCTTTGGTCAACTTTGACTCAACCGAAATGGTCGAAAAATGCAATTGTAAGCTAAAACTCTTACATTCTAGTAATATTCAATCATTTACCTTCATTTTGCAACAAATGGGAAGTCTCTAGCACAATATTTCGATTTATGGTGAATTTTTTAAAAAAACTTTTTTTTTACGTCCGCGCGTTACGAATTCATGCATCATTTTGTGATAATATTTTCTCTGTGTTGCTTTGATCGCTTTACAATTTGTTATATACCAAATTCATTGCAATTTAGTGTACAACGAAAAAAAAATAACTCGTTAGCTTTAACCATTTTGCTCACAGCGCGATTTGTATACAATTATATATAGTATGACATTTTTTTTCGCGCTGTTATATATTCCAATATTTATATATGATAATGATATTTTTTTTCATTTCTGATGGTTGCATACTAAACTTCAGGCAATGAGAAAAAAGGAGCCAAAAATGAACTCTTAATCTTAAAAACTAAATGTGCTGTGATTTTTTGAAAAAAATTTTCTTTCCGCTTCGGCAATAACTCTCATTAACCCCGCTGGCATACGGCAGACACTTTTGTAAATAGAGGCTTGGTGTTTAAGGGTTAACTGACAATCTCCTTGACTTGAGAATGGACTTTGTGGCCTCTCTTAACAAACCTTACACTCTGACCAGTCAGCATGTGGTTTTGATGAAATTTCCAAACATGAGGTTGTTTGAGTAAATCTTTCGTGCTGGGCAGGTACTTAGGAAGATCTACCAGAAGTATTGACAGATCTGGAAACCAATGCTTTGTGGCCACCAAGAGAGCTACTACAGGGATCCTGTATTTCTGTAGTGACTTAATTTATTACTTTTCTCAACATGGTAAATGAGGGGAGAAGGCATTTGCTAAGCCACTTACCACCATCCCTTCCAATCAATTAGCATGAAGTCTTTTGCCTATGCTTACGGAAGATGATGTCTCTTAGGGATGGCAAAAAGGATCCACCACTGAAATTTATTATAATCTTCATAATCACATAACTTCTATATTCAAGGTCCATTCTGTGAGGATTCAGGTTTTCTGACTCAGCAAACCCGCCGGTATGTTCATCTTTCCCGGAGGGACTAATTTGATTCCCCTCATTTCTGTTCACAGAAGGTAGTGGACTAAATTGAAAAGACTGGCTAACTTTGTACCTCCTCATTTCTTGATATAAAACACTGTAGTTACTTTGTTGTAGGACACTGCTATTGTCTCGTAATACACCAACTCCTCCAACTCCATTTAAACCCTCTAGACTGACAAGTTCAATATCTTTTATGTGAATGAGGGACTCTTCGTCTAACCACTCTCCCACCAGTTCCAGACTTCCCAACACAGCTCCTTAACCTTGGATGTAAGTGTCTGTATACAGTAAGTTCTGGGGTGTGTCGTACTCAACCTACATTGTTTTGTGGCTACATCCTCACCATCTCCCATAAATCTATTAAAAAAAATTCTTGTTCCGTCATTATCTCTCTCTCTCTCTCAGCATATATATCCTATACTGAAAAACACAGAAATATCAATAAAATGTCATTCATTTACAGAATCCATTTGTACTGCATTATTACACTGGTCTAATCACTGTAAAAATATTCAAAATCCGAATTTCATTTGTAGGAGACACAAAACAACCACTAGCAAGTTCTCCAACAACAGAATCTCAGTTTTCTCTCTCTCTCTCTCTTTCTACTGTACATATCCTTTAATGAAATATAAATTACTATACCATAAACACAAAAACACTAAACTAAACAAATGCAGTAAGTTCACTACGAGATTGGGTGAGTGCTTGCATACGTAGGTACATGTTGCCATATATTTTGCTTTGTCTGATTTACTGTACTGTACTTCATTACAAGTTTAGTTGACTATGATTAACACACATATTGTAACAGTACACAAGACAATATTTTATTACTGTTGACGTTTCATCTTTAATTACCGTAAAAATATTTAAAATCCGAATTTCATACGTAGGCAGCACAAAACCAACAGTCTTACTCTTCTCCCCAGCTGTAGTTTGACAGTGCCTGTCAAGTCTCGTCCCCAGCTAGTTACTGTGCTTAGGTTCGATGTAAACACATCTCTCTCTCTCTCTCTCTCTCTCTCTCTCTCTCTCTCTCTCTCTCTCTCTTCTCTTATTTCATTTACAGAATCTATTTACACTGTGCTTAGACTTCGATGTAAACATCTCTCTCTCTCTCTCTCTCTCTCTCTCTCTCTCTCTCTCTCTCTCTCTCTCTCTCTCTCTCTCTCTCTCTCTCAATGCCTAGTATGCAAGCCAACCACAGGAGTAATGGTAAGGAATTGTTTCTTTTTATTTACTGTGCAGTACTGTAATTTATCACGAGTAAATGTAAGGATAATATTTACCCTTGTCCTGGAAGTACAGTAAACCCCCTGTATTTGCAGTCTCACGATTCGTGGACTCACCTATTCGCGGATTTCTCTATGGAACATATATACACATTATTCACTGAAAATTCGCCCATTCGCAGTACAGTATTTTTCACTGAGAAATATTCACTAATTACTGTATTTTCATGTCATTTTCACGACTAAATGCACTTTTTGTGATGAAACTATTAAAATACTCAGGTACCCAGATAGTGCTTGAGTTACGATAATTCGCCTTACGATAAATCAAATCTGTGATGGGGTAAGCAATTAATACCGATACGACAATATTTATAAAATATTTTTAAATTTTGCAAAGGCGCAGGCAGCAGCATACAATCAGGCAGCAAAAGAGACCAAATTACAATAAACCAACTTCTTTTCCTCCATCTCTTCATCCCATCTTCTAGTTAAAAAAATAAAAGAGAATGATAAAAGTATTCTTAGTAACGTTACACTCTTGCGTAAATGCATACAGCCATGAACAACCGAATGAAAACTGTTGTTTTGCTTATAACCGAATCTGATAACAACAGATGCTTTGCTTGTATTTCAACCATCGTACGGTAGTAAACAATTACCGTAATTACAGTACAAATGATGTTAAGTAGAATAGGACTGATATATTTTTACATTATACTCTTATTCAGTATGGATCAAAGATTGGCAAAGAAATATACTGCTAAATTTAAGCTGCAAGTTGTAGCTGAAGCTGGGAAAACAATGCTCAAGCTGCTAATGACTATAAATTATCGTGCATCAGCAACATAGATGAAACTCGACCGTAATTAAAATTGGAGAGAAAGTATTTTAATCAAAACTACAGGGCATGAAAGAGCACATTACTGCTATTTTTACACCAATAAACCATATAAATAAAGTATCTAGAGATTCATTTATGCTTAGAAGCAAGAAAAGTGCTCTGAACTGAATTAATATGGCTAAATAAACTTACCTCGTAATCGATTTCCAAACCAAAACATTGATTGCTATGATAGCAATTTATAATACAAAAGCAATATAATGATATATATACAATATTATTGGACACAGTGGATTAAAGCATAACATTTTAAAAGATCCAAGGAAAAGATGCATATTAGTTATGCTGATGTTTGCATAACACGATATTATGTGAATATAGAGTACAGCATAATGTAGGCTAGGCTACCGTATATGTATACGATATACTATAGTGTAGGCTAAACTACTTCTTGTTTGTTATTCAATTTCTCTTTGTATTGAATTATCACAAGTCACTCTGCATGAACCTCCAGAATTAGCTGATATTAATAATTACTATAACGTGCATGTACAGAGTATACTTTATAGTGTATGCTAGGCCACCATATATGTATACATGGTACTGAATACCCTAGTGCAGGCTAGGCTATATTCAAGATACGATTTTTCCACCAAACAATGGGTTTTTTGGAACCTAACCCCACCGTAAGTGGGCCAATACCTATATAAGCATTTTTAGTATTTTTTTGTGTTTGAGTTATCAAAATAGGCAGTTCTATGTGTTTTTAGAAGGGTTCTAGGTATTCGCAGATTTTAGCTATTCGCAAGGGGGTGTGGTACAAACCCCCTTGAATGCATGGGGTTTACTATATGTACTCAGAAGTTTTCTTATTTATTTATTTTTTATTTTTACTGGTTCACTTCATTACGTATGCTTACCTTCTCACTTACGCCTGCAATCGGGTTACATTGCAGGTATAGGAATGGATCTCGGACATAACCCGAGGAACTACTGTATAACGATAAGTCTCTGCTCTCATTTTTCATAAGCAATCTTGACAAATTTTCTGTTGGTCCGCCAAAGAAGAGTGCTCTTCACCTCCTGAATCACCTCCACCAAAATTGAGTCTGGTTGAGTTTTGCATGACCAGTTGTTCTTAAGATGAAACCTATGACCCCCTAAAGGTACAAATTTTTCTACTTAGGCCAAGTGTCGCAACCCTAATCTATTTGCACGCTAGATGAGCCCTTGAGGATTGAAATTCTATCATAACTAAGAGAACATTATCGACCACTTTCGCAGAGTCTATCTCCATCCATAGATAATAAGTCTACTATGTCTGAAACAGTTTAGACTCCAGAAGGTTGACAACTAAGCCTAACCTTCTGTTAACATCATGACTAATTCTCTTGCCCTCTGAACCCCTTCCCATGAATTTGTTAGAATGAGCTATCATCCAAATACAAGAGAATTTTCACATTTCTAGGAGCAGCCCTCCTGAAACTGGGACAAAACTCACGAATACCACAGGTAGTGTTGTTGAAAACAAAGAACTTAAACCTGATACAGTATCCTGTCAAATAAAAACTTGACATACTTCTTGCATTTCACATTCATAAGAATGTGGAAGTAGGTATCCTAGAAATTTGTTGAAAGCATCTAATCATCATTTTGAATAACCTGAAGAACAGTCTTGAATGATGCCATGGAGAATCTCATGTGCTTCATAAACTTGCTAAGCTCTACTAGTGGCCCCCAACCTCTTGCTGCCTTCAAAACCAAAAATAAGTGACTGTAAAACCCAGGATTATCTGTAATACAGGTTCCACGGCTCTTTTCTAGTAGTGCCTGAACTTCCTCATGCAATGTTCCATATTCTTTTCTGTTGTTGATGGAACCACTTCTACGCCAAAGAGTCATCTCTTCACGGAGGAGGCACAAAAGGACTTTGTCGAAATTCCTCTAGTGGGTCTTAAGACTTTGTCGAAATTCCTCTAGTGGGTCTTAAAACTAGAAGAGTAATGACTGCTCTAGATAAGAAGTCTTAAATTTATGCATAAAAACCTGAAAAACCAAGTCCTCAAAGTCCTATTCGGAAATCTGCACTGAAATGTCTGTTACCAGATCTAAATCAAGCAGTTCTGTATGGTTTAAATTGTCAAATAATTAAAACTGCTCTTTGACCTGGAAAAAATTCTTGGAGAGAAAATTATACACTAGTTCCCTCCTGTTCAGGATGAAGTAAGAGAAAAAACTGCACGCTTTCCAATGACATCATTATGAGCCTGATTTATACAGTACTTACAACAACCAAGTGTTTCTTATCCTAAATGCTAAAGTTCCAGCAGTAATGTGAAGCCATTTCCTTAATGTTATGTTACTGCACCTAAAGATTGGGCAAGAAAGGACCCGATTTTTATATAACAAAATATTTTATGGCAGTAGTCCAATTCAGCCCTGGATCACCAAGATCTGATTGACTGAATGCATTTCCTCCTGATAGAGTCTACCAATCTTGAAAACTCTGAATCAACAGAGGCAGTCAGAGATGACCTGAGCTTTGCTAACAGCTTTGGCTTTAAAAATGCATTGATGGATTTAAGTCCGGCCAAAACCAACTTAGCCATTACGAGAGACTGTTTCCTAAGAGGCAGCTCCATAAAATCTAATTGGAGGGCAGATGTCATTTCCTTCTTCAGCAAATTCTAAATCTGGCTGTGAGTGCAACTCATTACAGTACTCCACGAGCTGTCTACAGGCAGATATGAATGGTTGTCTTAGTAACCTAACTCAGGTTATAGTCTGGCTCAGGAATAATAGGCAGTGCTTGATGTTTCAGAGCTGAAAGATGTTTCATAACCACAACAATCTTAAAAGAAAATGTAGCTAAAGGATCTCCCAACTCCTTAGCCAATGTCTTGGTAAAACCAGAAAAACTTGAAGGTCCAGGCATGTGTGCAAGTAGAAGCACTAGTAACCTTGTTTACCTGTATAGGAACAGCTGACCTTAGCAAACATACACTTCTCAAATGATAAAACATTTAGCACTCTTTACAGTAAAGGCAAAAGTTCCACCGCTCACTTGTTAAAAACGACCAACTTACCTCTATCAATAGGAATCAAAAAAATCAACAAGCAAATTATCTTTACAGTACCTGGACCTGAGAATAAATGTATTCATCAGAAGAAGGTGACAATCTCATTATCAGTTTTCACAGTCGTGTTCGGGTGCTCTTTGTCCAAATTCGAAGGCAAATTCGACATATAATGAGATTTTGAACTTTGCCAGGCTTGTTTTTCAGTGATTGTTTTGTCCTACCCTCTTCCCCTCAATTAGTCAAGCAAGGATGAGGCAAGGATCAGTGTAACAGAGGACACCACCCACTCTTGTTTGACTCCTCTTGCAAGTCTACACCACAAACATTTGGTTCTGTACATGCAGGTCTTGCAGAACCTGCCAGATCATTGGAGGGCTCTCTCACATTCAACCTCGAAGGGGAGCACAAAACACTTATTTGACTTATTCAAAATTTCTGTCACCATATCAGCCATTGCTGACATTATTTTCTTAAGTAAATATGTTTCTGATTAAAGGAGCTTGAATTTCAGGGGTAACACTTTAGCTGTCCTGCCCATGTCACTCTTATTGGCATATAAAACCTTACCACTGACACTGAAACTGATTCTTAAAATTGTCAGTTTTTAACATTCGTTTTTTTCTCTCTTTCCCTGTCAAGTGTTGAGCTTCTGACTGTTTTAGCATCAGCAAAAACTAAACAATCTGAAAGATTTATGTATTATAGAAAATGTGTATAATTAACTTACTGATCCTTTGGTGGTATGAGGTCTTGTGATAACATTGCCATAATGAGGTGCTTGACAACTGTATGATGAAAACTGTAGGAGGAGGGTAAATAACTGTGGTACCATTGCTTTTGTGGCGCCATTACCTTCTGTAACCTGCACAAAAACATTATACAATTAATTTTCTGAAAAGTACAAAGTACAACTATTTACAATTACTGTCAAAGTTTACAAGTAACTACATCAAGCAGATGTGTATACAGGCAGTCCAGGTTATTGGCAGGGGTTCTGTTCCGATGGGGGCGACGATAACCGAAAATTGCCGATAACCGAAAATCTGCAATTTTCAGCACTTATCAGCGCCGATAACCAGATATCAGCGCCCCTGTTAAGTATGTATCGGTGCATATCAGTACCGAAAATCACCAACTTTTGTCGCTAGACAAGCGCCGAAAAACAGGATCGCCAATAACTGAGCCTGCCGATAACCGGGGACTGCCTGTACAGTAACATGTTTTCCCTGTTAACAAAACAAATACCAAATTACTGTATTTCCATCTAAACAGAATACTAATTGAACTGTAAACCACTACTATGATCTTAAATCTATATATACAGTATAAATATCATCTGATGTGCTATCCAAGTTCATGGTCTTTTTGCTTGTTCATAGGAAACTATGACCAATACGAATCTCTAACGTTCTCATACTTTCAAAAATGGCGATAGCATAAAAGAGGGTTGATAACAAATCCCAACACTGCAAACCTTATATACCATCTCAAAGCTCACACCTGGCTACCTTCATTCTGCATACAGTACTTATATAGGAATCATTGGTGAAAAAGGTTGTCCATTATAGAAAACAACAAGTCCTAAAAATGGTTTTTATTACCCACAGACTATCATTATTATGGCATTTTTTATAGTGAAGTCGCTTGTTTTGTCCTCAAGGAATTACCCTTCCATGTCTACTAGAGCTCTATGGTGACCAAACTAATATGAAAGAATTCTTTGTTAGCTGGTCTTGTAGCCAGGTATTGTGTTGTAATGGTAAATACTATAACACGTGATGGAGTATGTAATGGACTCAAATATATAAGGGCATTTTCCCATATCTTCAGCGAAGCTGAACCCAGTTTTCCGTCAAAACCCGCTAGAAGAAGAATTGACTATTGCACAACCATGTCTGCCTATTGTCTACAAACAGACCGACACAGGACCAGGGAACCATTACTTTCTTGGTCAAGCAGAAGACTATTTAAAGAAAGCCAGCGCTCTGTACATTCAGCTTTTTGATTCTCTGATTTCATTAGTGAAGATCAAGGAAACATCTAAAATTACAAGTTGGAAGTGCTTAACTTTACGTTCCAGTTAAAATTTTTAGTTTGAAACTGTGGAATGGGTCACTAATTTGTGTGTGAAAGCAAGACACATCGTTGGTCAGCGATCGCTGATCGCTAATTGTAAAAAGTGCAAATTGTTTTGATGAATTTGTCATTCTCTTTAGATGTTCTATCTAAAAGATATATTCCACAATTTATCATTAATATTGATACACCTTTCAGATAATGATGTCTACAATAGTCTGGGCAGTAGCCTACATCAGATTCAGTGAGAATAATTTACACTAGATTAATAGTGGATGTTGTCAGTAGCATATAACTTAGAATTACATACCCTTAAGTGTGAAATAAATAACCTGGATTAGATAGTAACCTAAATTAAGATATGATCCTTTTAAGACATACCCTGTTATGGGCCTAGGCAGCAGCCTAGTTTACACCAAGGACCCTAGGATTAAAAAATTTGTAGCCTGTTATTACAGGCTACATATTTTTTTCCTTTTACATAGCCTGTACACTGAAGCATGATCTAAATAGTCCAGGATTAGGCAGTACCTTTTGTTAGGTTAAGTAATAACCTTTTACAAACCATCCCATTATTGAGGACTAGATGAAATAGTAATCTGTGCTAGATAAGATGGTAGTGTAGCTTTAAGGATACATATTAAGGTAACTGCGTTTTATGTAAAGACGACTGGTTAAACCCATAACCTTAAGGGTGAATTAAATAACCTGGATTAGACAATCTAGATTAGGTAAGTGATAGCCTAACTATAAGATTACACATTAGTATGTTACTGTTTTATATAGTAGACCAAATAGCCTAGGACTAGATATGAACAACACAACCTGGGTAAGACAAAAATGGTAGCCTAACTATAAGGTTACATATTATTAAGTTTCTATACATTTAAGAGTGATCTAAAATAATCTGGACTAGGCAATACACTATACTAGTCTAAGAGAGAACAATTTAGGAAATACCCTATTATTTGTCTACATGGTAGTTTAGTCCAAATACCCTAGGATTAGATATAAACAGTATCCTAGGCTTACTAAAATGATAACCTAGTTTTTACGACTCGGTAGCATATCTGTAAGGCTACATATTAGTGGAGTTCTTAAGTAGCCTAAATCCTTAAAGGTGATATAAACCTAGAACAGGCAACAGCCTAACCAGATTAAGTAGGAACCCCTATTAAAGGGAATATCCTACTATTAGCCTAAACAGCAGTGGCCAAATATCAGATAAAAGGGTATTCTTGGCCACATAAAACAGAAAACTAATTATAATAAGGTTCTTTTCTGTATAGTTTATATTCTTAAGTTTTAAACAGCCTAGAATAGTCAGTGGCCTAGAACAGGTTAAGCTAGAACCCTCTAAGACATCCTCTATTCTTAGCTTAATGTAGATTATACTAGAAGCATTAACCTAAGCCATATAAAACAGTAGCTTGGGTTAGTTAAACAAATTAGTTCATAGCAGTAAGTCTGAATGGCATGACAATTAAGAACTAAAATTTCACACAGCCATTGCAAAAGGACTAACAGTGTATAAGTAATACAGCCATATACTGGTGTCAAAACTAACCTAAACATAGAGGGTTTAAGTTAACATAGATATTTAATTAAATACATTACAACAACACACTTGTAATCAAGTTAACCTGTACTATGGAAAATATATGAGGAACTACAGAAGTGTTCCTCATTAATAACAATTACTGTAATACTAACTATAGTCGGTTTTTTTTCACCTGTCCACCCGCCTGTGGTGCTTGCGCATGGTAACACTGCGTCCTGGGCTTTAAATAGTTATGCTATGTGTAAGTTTTAGGTAAATAAAAGGATATCTGGGTGTACTTTTGCAACTGAAAAGTGTTTTAATAATTTACTGTATGCGAATTACACCGTTAACATTCGAAGTAGGATATTGTTATTATTGTTGAATGTACAGTAAGCTGCCTTTTCGGGGTGGCGAATGGAACAGCCAGACGCTGTGGCGGGAAAATTGCTTCTCTCACTGTTCACTAAGGCAAGCTGTCAACTTTATTGGACCACACCTACTCTGCTACTAAGCTACGTGTTACTTCATTACACATGAGTATATCGGTATATACTTTTAATTTTTATAAAGTGCATTTTAGCCAGATACGATATGACGTAACTTGATTTAGCATCTGTTTAATGGAATTTGTGGAAATGTTATTTTTGTATTGACCGTATTTAGAAAGGAGAAAGCTCTGGTTGTACTGCTTTTTACTTCAAGCTGTCACCTTATTCGCTAATTCACTGGCATCAATATCATTGCTGTTATTATAATGGATTCACTTAAGCTGGAACCCCAAGAGTGGTGCATCTTGATTAACGAATTACAGTTGAGCGAGAGGGGGGAGGCGGGTGGAGTGTGATGTTCCGTCTCCCTTTTACACTCCCTCTCTCCCGGACCGCAGTACAACTTATTCACACAAATCACCTGATTGATAAAACACCTGTTCACTTTATTTGTATGAGGAAGTATTCGTTTTTCATCATTCTTTCTCGAGACCATTTTTCAGCCAAGAATATTAGGGTGGTAATCATACAATGCTGACAATATCTTTATGACGGGCCGAGTTATAAGGAAAAACAATTAAGGATTTTTTTACATAAAAGTGTCTGCTGTCGCTGCATGATTCTATGGTAATTCCTCATTTCTCATAGTTGACTGAAACAAATTTGTAGCTACTCCTTTTATTTAACATTACAATTATGTTAAAAAGACGAATCAGTGCTAGGCTACATGTTATTAATAAATGAATATGTAAACAAATGTAAGGTTCCTTTGATTAAGGGATTGCCACCCTAACAGACTTGGCTGGAAAATTGTTTCGAGAATGAATGATGAAAAACGAATACTTCCCCATAATAATGAAGTGGCGAACAGATGTTTTATCAATAGAGTAATATGCATGAGTAAGTTGCATTACGGTCCTGGAGGGAGGGAGGGAGGGAAAGAAAGGGATGGAACAGCACACTTCACCCGTATCTGGCTAAAACGCACGTTATAAAAATTAAAAGTATATACTGATATACTTACGTGTAATGAAGTAACACGTAACAGAGTAGGTGTGGTCCAGTAAAGTTGACATCTTGCCGTAGTGAACTGCGAGAGAAGCAATTTTCCGGCCACAGCGTCTGGCCGTTCCATTCGCCATCCCAAAAAGGCAGCTTACTGTACATTCAACAATAATAACAATATCCTATTTCGAATATTAACGGTGTAATTCGCATACAGTGAATTATTAAAACACTTTTCAGTTGCAAAAGTACACCCAGATATCCTTTTATTTACCTAAAACTTACACATAGCATAACTATTTAAGGCCCGGGATGCAGTGTTACCATGCGCAAGCACCACAGGCGGGTGGACAGATGAAAAAAAACCGAATATAGCTTCTAATAACAAGTTGTTTTATATCACTACACGGCTGCCATTGTGCAGGACTCTCACGAAAATGGATCTCTACTCCCACTCTGAAAAAGACCCAAATTGCTCACCAAGGGTGGTCATCAGGGACAGTATTCTTAATACATTACTGTCACGAGCTCAAACAAATTGACTAAACTGTGTATAAGTAGGTGGTATGGTTAGTCCTGACCCCATAGGCGCTACAGCAGAAAACCTGGGGTCTTTCTAACAAGCAGGTATCTTGATTATTGCTGGGGAAGGTGTGACAATACTGCAACCATACCCGGCATGCTTAGGTAAGTCACTGTAGAACTTGACCCTAAAAACATAAGTTCGTATTTAGTTTCTTGTTCTTTGTTACCAAAACCTGAGGGGTACTTAATAAGGACTGGGGGCTTGAAACCTGTGGCTTGACCTCGGACTTGAAATGTTTTTTCTTTGGGTTGTTGGGATTAAAATTTGAGAGCTTAAGCTTTTTGTCACCTGTCAATTTCTTTGTAAAGCTCCTTGAGGACAAAACAAGTGACTACACTATTAAAAAGCAGGTTTTGATGTAGGAAAAACTTATTTTTGGTAGTCGCTGTTGAGTCCTCAAAACCCTCCCACTTCCCTGACGAAAAGGTGTGGGATTTAGGCAATGGATCATCCTGCATTGACCAACAGAGAGTAATGGTTCCTTGTTCCTGTGCCGGTCCACTTGTAGACATTGTGGCTGACACACGCGCAATAGTCACTACTTCTTCTTGCAAGCTTTGACGTTGGAAAACTGGGTTCAGCTTCGCTGAAGATAAGGGAAAATGCCCTCTTATCTCCAAGTCCCTTACATATTCCATCACATGTTATAGTGTTTATCATTACGACACAATACCCACCAACAAGACCAGCTTAAAGAGAATTCTCTGATATTAGTTTGGTCACCATGGAGCCCTAGTAGACCATGAAAGGGTAACTCCTTGAGGACTCAACAGCGACTACCAAAAATATGTTTTTCCTATGTCAAAACCTGTTTTATAACACGGTGACAATAAAGAATGTAAAAGACAACAAAATACACAATTTTCAGTGTCCATTTCTAATGTTATGCTCTGATTGCTCAGTGACTGATACCTATGCTAGATATAGACTGGAAGTAGACATCCTCATGAGAAAAAAAATGTTTCCTGGATTTACAGTATCTGGGATGTAGTTATTTTCATCTAAATTTTAAATTTCTTGCAATGCCACGAATTCAACTACAGTTGAAAATATAATAATACATCATTAAAAATTTATATATAAAGCTAATATAGTAACATACAAATACAAAAGTAAAAACAGAAAAAATGGAAAAAGCAAACCTCTTTTTCAACAGCTGCCAAAGCTTGTAAAACACCTTCTTGTAACGGTGTAACAACAACTTCTGTAAACGATGGAAGTATAAATGGGGAAGAGTCACCATGGACAGGAACAGAAACACAGCCAGATAACACTGAAGCTAGACGACTAAAGTCACTGACGACAAATCTGGAGAAAAAGAGTTGAATAGAAATAAGATCACTTGCAGCAGAAAGTGCTCTCTTAAATCTGAAATCTTTCACGAAATACTCTCACTTACAAAACCTTACTGTCATCCTAATGACCTGATATGTTAGCAAGAACACCATAAAATACCACAACTTGCAGTGATTAACCGGTTCACGAGTATGATATTTCAACTACTGTACATGAATATACACCTCTCTACAGCTAATTCTCTTTCTGCTATCCTGTAAGTGACATGTCAATCTATGAAGCTGGAATGGTACTGTAATGGCTTCTAGGCTAAAAAAACAATAATGATATCT
This sequence comes from Macrobrachium rosenbergii, assembly GCF_040412425.1. Classification (NCBI taxonomy): domain Eukaryota; kingdom Metazoa; phylum Arthropoda; class Malacostraca; order Decapoda; family Palaemonidae; genus Macrobrachium; species Macrobrachium rosenbergii. The sequence continues at coordinate 20,486,434 of NC_089779.1, forward strand.
ATTGTCATTTATAGATGTGTTCAAATGCCAATACAAACCAATCTCACTAAAATCAGAATGAGACATTCAGAAAAGACCAGGTAAGTTGCACATAAGTACAGCCTGTAACTAGACAAGAGCCAAACCCACATGGCTCAAAGGCTAAGGATGTGATGCTACAGTAACTTGTACCATTACTGAATATCATTTAGAATAAAATGCATACTTTCTTGTGTTCACTGCTTACCAATAGTCTCTCAGTGCCAAATAGTAAATAAAGAATACTCACACTAAATGACAACATTATAACGAGGTAACCTTGCTAACCATAGAAGCTGGCTGGCTATGATGGTATGTCACCTTTCTCCCAAGGCCCTCAGTCTTTCTGGCAAAATACACCAGTAGCCATCAATCTTATCTACTTTGCTTATAGCTTTTGTCTTGATATCCCCAATTCTGTATCACGAATTTGTTGTTAAAAGTTTGCATACAGAAAATAAGTAAAGATACTTAAAGGCTGCACATGCATCTACCTGAGCTGTATAGTATACTGTAATCTAGCTACTATATCTACCTACAACTACTAAACTTATATCTACTGTGAATACAGTAACACCACTATCCTCGCCTCCAACTGCTTGATGCAAAGGGCCTCTCAAATTCTGTAACACATATTTCCTTTGTTTTATCTTCCATAACCCTCCACTCACCACAACCTCCCTTCTCATAGATCTCATCCACGCAGATCTGGGTCTTCCAACACTTCTGGTACCCAAAGGAGCCCAGCTGACACTATCACATACTATTCTCCCATGCGCTGTGTGAAGGACACATCAAATATATAAATCTTTTGGTCCCCACAGGAGCCCAGAGTGCACTCGTATTTTACTCTCCCATGGGGTGTGCAAAGGATTTATCAATTATACATGTACCTAAATTATTATCCTAAATATTCCCATCAAATTACAAAGGAATAACAACATAATTGATAATAAAAAACTACTGATTAAATGTGAAAGAAGTCAGTAAATTTTTAAGGCTTTCTGAAAGATGACCCCAAGGCTCACTTCCTTTGTTTTCACATTTTCTAACAAAGAAAATGTGGAAACATAAAATAAAGTAAATCCCTTGGATGTTTAGTGGACGGGCTGGATTTTTTAAATGTAAAAACTGTAAATATGAAAAATTATTTTTATTTTCCTACAACCTGCTTCAATTTTAGAAAAAAAATTGCAAAAATAAAAAAATTAAGTTTTAAAAATTCATTTTCATGGAAAAATTACATTTTTATGATAAAATAAAATTTTATATATACTTACCAAGTAATTACATAGCTATTAGTTAGTTTCCTCTTGCATGGCAGCTTAAATTAAAAAGTTCACGGTTAATGCTTCAAAGTTCAGTGCAGACAACTGGTCCTGCCACTAACGGGAATACCAGGAATGACTTAGCAGACAATCTCATTCTGTTTATGCCACATATATGTTCATCAGAGAGGAGGCGGGAGGGCTCCGAACATGTAATTACTTGGTAAGTATATATAAAATTTTATTTTATCATAAGTAACTTACCAAGTAACTACATAGCTGATTCCCAAATTGACAGGAGGTGGGATACATGGACATACTCTACTCCGAAACATTACATGTAATGAATTTGAAATAGAAAAAAGTTGCTAGCATTGAAAATAATGCTTGTTGTTCCTTATTAGTTAAGAGCCTGCAGCAGAAAACTGCCTCTGGTTGGTGCTCAACTTAACCTGTAACATGGCAGTATAGCCAGGAGCGTCCGCTACTTAAGTGGGAGCTTTGCAGCAAAGGAGAAGTCTGATGGCTAGCAAAGCATAATTGAAAGTTTTCCAGCAGAGCTAAGGGAAGACTAGCAAAAACTTCAAAAAGTGCCCTTGCCCTGGGCACAGTACCATAATAAAACAACCATATAACACTGTCATCTGCACTGAAATAAAGACCACGACCCGTCCACTGAGAGTGGTGGGTGCTACAGGTACATTGTACCCCCCGGCCCTCATAAAACTCGGAACCTTACTACAGGGTGAAAAGACAGTAGGAGAAAATCCTATGCTTCCTTCTGCAATGCCAAGCCAGTTACTAATAATCACAAAGCACAGCAAAAAAATTTTAACACTGTTTAAACTTTTCTGGAATGGTGAGAACCAAAAATAGATTACACCTCCAGAAGGTTGACTGTACAATGGACGTAAGGGGCGTATATGCACAAAGGCTAATGAGGTAGAAGTTGTTCTGAGGTGTACAGCTTTCACTTCAAAGTAGGCCCAATGCTCTTCTGAAACTAAGAATGGTCTCATAAACCAAGTCTATACATGAGGAAGATCAATGCATTCTTAGAGGGCAAAAAAAGGGTTCTTGTCAGAACACTATAGGTTATGAATGGGCCCCTGTGCTTCCAATCCTGCTCAGGTAATACCTGAAAATTCCAACATAACAGCTTCCTACTCTTCCCCAGAGCCAAGGATGTGGGGAGATTTGGTGCCAGACAATCGGAAGCTGGAGCTAGGATGTAGGTGGAGCCAGCTGAGCTGGATAACAGATAACTAATCGGTCGGGAGCTGGAGGGCACTCCTAGGAGCTAGGGGCAGAGCTGGCACCAGGCAAGCTGGAAGTCAGACGAGGTAAAGGCTTGAGCTGGAGGGTGCCCCTGGGAGCCTGGAGCACTCTCCCCAGCTGTCAAGACCGTCTTCTCTTCCATTGGCACCCTGGGAGGCCAGAGCACTCTCCCCAGTTGTCAAGACCATCTTCTCTTACATTCAGTTTCCTGAGAGGGGGAGAATAGTTCCAGGTCACTAAAGTGACCTCATTCTTCGTTAAAAACCCCCATGGTAAAGGAGCAAACTGTGGTAATGAGTCAGGCATAGCTCGATAGCCCTAAAAAGAGGAACATCAGAGATTCTGTATCCCCTTCGATAAAAAAGGCAATGCTGCCATTGAGTCAAAGTGTCTCAGAAGAAGAAACTCAATAGTCTGAGACACCCGATTCGGAACATCATTCACTTAAGATTGGTAGACTGAGCTAGAAGATGATGTCTGCATCTTTCAAATGTGTCTTGTAGCACCTCTGAAAAAAGCCTCTCCTTCCTGACAAGCACCCGGACAGCCCAAAGCCTGTCCGCGTAAGAGCGTATCACCATCTGGTGTCTCTTGAAGTGATATTGTTCGAGAAGAAACAAACAGTGGAAGGATTCTTGGAGAGTCCACCAATCAACCGCAGCAATTCGGTAACCATAAATTATGGTTCAGTAAGGGGCTTCGAGGAACATCGTAACACTCTGATGAGCCTGAGAAAGTTCAGCCCTTCCCTGACCATTTCGAACGGTAGAAGAGCTTAGAGGTCTAGGTTGGAACGATCTTGCAGTAAGGTGTCAGTTGCCCAGACTAGAAGATTCCTTTAATGTGGCAGACAGTCAAGACTGGCCTGCCCCATAGAGGGACATAACCAGACAGTTCAGGGGCTTCAAGGTCCACTCGAGAGTAAGAGTGATTTTCTGACAGCTCAGTTCAACCGCCAAAAATTCCAGTTGGAAAAAACTCAATTTATCATCAACAGAACAAAACCATCATCACTTCGTGGTGAGAGCTAATATAAAAAAAAGTAAGGACTGTGATCTTGTCTACAGGCATGCCGCAGTCTAGGAGTGAGTGGGGGTTGAGAAGAACTGAAGTCTTAAGCGAATGGCTCTCAGCTCTCTGGCATACATGTGAAGGTTCATTCCCCCGGGGACACATCCCAGAAATTTCCCAGCTCCCCGAGCGGGCTCCCTCTACAAAAGCGAGGAGTGAGAAGCAGTCTAAGACTAGCCTCATGATAAGGGACTTCTTCCAAAAGTCTAAATTCAGACAGATACCACCGTAAGTCCGATGAAAACCAGGTCTTTGGAAAAAAAAAAGCAGATTTCTGTTATGATTCTTTGTCCCTATTGGCCTTGTGGGACAGGCTGAAGTTCATGGTCAGAAAGAAAGACAAAAGTAAGTAGAGTGAGGACTCGAGGGAAGTCTTATGCTGTAAATGTCAAAGCCTAAATTCTTGTACTGGAAGACCCTGTCTTGTAGGATGGGTCTGAGATATCTTTCGGAGTTTGTATGTGGACGTGAAATGAAATACTGTATCCTACATATCCAACAACTCCACCCAGTCACCCTGGAGAATGGACAACAGGACTGTCCAGTTGGTTTCTGCAAGCGAACAAACTTGCAGAACCTCGTGCAGACTTGCAGATAACCAAATGGACTAGTTGCCGACCCTGTTGATACCTGACAGCCATGGACACATGGCCATCAGGGGTAGATCGACTTCTTAGCGCGATAATGCCTTGTGTGGACTCGATGACACCTCTGACAACATATGAGGAACTGTACTTGGTTAAAAACTAATATCTGACACGCTTATTGGAACTTGGAAAGTCCATAGGTTACACAAAAGTCTGGCCATGGGTAACAACGGTCTTGAACAAAACCAGGAGTGATGACTTCTGCTGCAGTGCAACACAATTCTCTAAATAATCAATAAATAAGTAAATAAAAAAAATGTGAAAGGGAACTAGGCATTCAGCGGTGGGAGCCTATTATGCCTAGAAAGAGCCAACCTCTCTGGAACAGGTGTCGGATGCTCGGGATTCAGCGCCAGGTGCCACAAAGCTGGAGTCAGGAGCTCTGAAGGTGATCAGGTGCTCAGGAACAAGCGCTGCTAGAGAGAGGGTTCATGGTGCTTCCTTCTGCCTGGAGCCCAAGAAAAGTTTCCATAAAAGAACAGTCCCGAGGGAAGATACCGTAATGCCAACGAGAAAAATGGTTCGAGGATATATGCCATCTGAAATTAGCTGCGAAGCGATATCCCTTGGTAACACTTAAGAGACTCCTATCTTTTTAGTCCCTGCTCCTGATGTCAGTCAAGAAAACCCTTACTTCAAAATCTTGACAAGAACTTCAACCAGGAGGACTATTCTGTCTAAGCACCAGAGGGAGAGGACAAAAAAAAACCTGTCCTGCTCCCTTAAAAATCCATTCTGTCTAAGCATCAGAGGGAGGGAAGGACAAAAAAACACTCTTCTTGCTCTCTTAAGAAACCAAAGTTCATGTAGAGGTGACAGCCTTCTTCAACAAGCTCATAAATTCATACACAAAAGTCCCTATCTGCAAAAGACAATGTCACAAAAGGGAGCAATTCAGCCTGTTTGGAACTCTAGGTGAAGGTGGAACATGCTGAAAAGAGACAACTGCCTGAGAGCTGTTGTATATAGTAGTACTCAAAGGAGGGAGTCCGATACTGAAGGAGGACACCCAATGATCAGAGACTAGAGTCGACCACTTGAACAGGCGTTCAATTGGAAATTGTGCTCAAAAAAAGAACAACAGGATGTTTTTAGAAGAGACAGGCGCTGAGCTAAAGAGAGACTGCCGTTAGCCACTAGTAGGCTGGCGCCAGACGCATGGAAGCTGGTGTTGGAAGCTCTATATGAAGACGAGCTCTGGCACTATAGGGCGCTCAGCCGTTATTAGGCACTTGGGGGCTTTTGTTCCGCTTGGCACCAATACTGGCATTCCGCATGCCTCAGGTTGGGGCTCCACTTAACCTGTAGCAACATGGCAGTATAGCCAGGAGCGTCTGTTACTTAAGTGGCAGCTTTGCAGTGAAGGAGAAGTCCAATGGCTAGCAAAGCATAAGTGGAAGTTTTGCAGAGAAGGAGTTAACCAAAAGCTAACAAAACTTCAGAAAGTACATCTCTATGGAAGTCTTTCCAATGGCTGTCCGTCGACTACTGGGGACAGCAGGCTCGACTGAGGAGCAACTACCCAGGGGCAAACCCCTCCGGACTCCCATGGACTTCAGTATGCCTCCTCCCTGGTGCATGGGAGTCTGACAGGGACTGGGTTTAGGAGATCCGAGGGCCCGAATAGCTACCCCTTCACTACACATCCAGTAAGACGCCTTTGCAGTGGCTGTCTGTCGATACCTGGGACTGGCAACAGGTTCGACTGAGGGGGCGACTACCCATGTGTAAACCCCCCAACCTCCCTTGGACTTCCAGTATGCCTCCTCCCTGGTGCATGGGAGTCTCACAGTGACCTTTGTCTAGGAGCATTGAGGGACGAGTAGCTACCTCCTCCACTCACAACACTTCACTGTTATTACAATGTTAACGTCTGTTAACCCAAAGACAAGACTGGTAATGGCACTGGAAGGAAGCAAGGGAGTCAGGCACGGGAGCAAGTAGATAAAAAGGCAGGAGGGCCAGCAGTAGGAGAGAGTTGGCGCCAGGCGAGCTAGCAGCTCAGGAGCTGGTGAGTGCTACTGGGCGCTATTAGTATGAGCTATCAAAGCAAGTACAAAAGCACTTCTTTTGATAAAGCTCATCGTAACCAGAAGACTAAGCACAATTCTCTCCTACTGCATTCCTGCCCTTACACTTTTCAGTTCTCTGCAAAGGGAAGTGTAATATTAAGATGTTCAACTAATTGTATGCGAACAAATTTTATGAAGCACACAGTACCATCAAACAAACATATCTTAATCTTTACCAACATAATTCAAGATTGCAGATATGTATTCATTACGGAAAATACTGGATCAGTAGAGAACGCAAAATTTGTTATATTACGCTAATCGGTAAACGAGGTAGCAAACGCAATATGAAAGTTTTTTACACAACTAAGAAAAAGAAAAGTTAACCTTTACTGACATAGTTCAAAGTTTACTGAGTACCATCATACAGACATATCTCAAATCCTATCAAACACTGGGACTGTTATGTATTAAGTCTTGCACACTGTGTAAATTGCATGTCGAAGCTCTGTGGAAGCTCGGGCGCTATCTAATGAATGGTGCATTATGGGTTGTTATGGTATGGGACTGGGGAAGCTCCGTTGAGTTGTAGTAAGATTTAACAGCACTATAACCATTAAAGCCAACGTTTGGCCATCTGAATTCTAAACCCTCTACCTCGGGGGCCCCGTAATAGAAACTTTCAGATAATATAATGTACAGTAAAACCCCGTATTTGAGGGGGATGCGAACCACACCCGCCCCCGCAAATAGCTAAAATCCGCAAATACTTAAAACCCTTCTAAAAACACTTAGAACTGCCTATTTTGACAGTTCAAACACAAAAAACTCTAAAAATGCTTATACAGGTATTACCCTACTTACGATGGGGTTAGGTTCCAAAAAACCCATCATTTGGTGGAAAAAACGTATCTCACATATAGACTAGCCTACACTAGGGGATTCAGTACCACCTATAATATGGTAGCCTAGCCTACACTATAAAGTATACTCTATACATACACAGTATAGTAATTATTATCAGCTAATTCTGGAGGTTCATACAGAGTGACTTATGATAATCCAATACAAAGAGAAATTGAAAAACAAACAAGAATTAACTTAGCCTACACTATGGTATATCGTATACATATATAGTAGCCTAACCTCCATTATACTGTACTCTATAATCACATATTAATATGGTATTATACAAACATCAACATAACGAATATGCATCTTTTCCATGGATCTTTTAAAATGTTATGCTTTGCTTCACTGTATCCAATAATATTGTATATATTCTTATACTGCTCTTATATTACAAATTGTGATCATGGCGATCAATGTTTTGGTTAGGAAATCGATTATGCACTAGGTTTATTTCGCCATATTTAACTCGGTGCAGAGCGCTTTTCTTGCTTCTAGTTAGAGTAAATGAATCTTTAGATACTTTATCTACGAGGCATGGTTATTTTTCGTTATTCGAAGTGTTTTTAAGTCAAAATATAACTTAAATACATCTAGCTGTGAAATTAATTTTGCTATTTTTTTCATTAACAGATGACTTTGGCCGTTTGGAGGCATTCGTTCGCTATTTTCACTTGACTTCATCATAATACGAGCTTTAAATATTTATCATTTATCAGCATGAAAACAGCAGTAATGTGTTCTTTCATGCCCAGTAGTTTTGATTAAAATACTTTCTCTCCAATTTTTTTACGGTCGAGTTTCATCCATGTTGCCGATGCACGATAATTTATAGTCATTAGCAGCTTGAACATTGTTTTCTCAGCTTCATCTACAACTTGCAGCTTAAATTTAGCAGTACAGTACGGTATATTTCCTTGCCAATATTTTATCCATAGCTAATAAGAGTATAATTTAAAAATACATCAGCCCTATTCTACTTAACGTTATTTGTACCATAACTACGGTAATTGTTTACTACCATGCGATGGTTGAAATACAAGCAAAAAGGTTGCTGTTATCCGATTCGGTTATAAGCAAAACAGCAGTTTCTTGTTAGGTTGTCTATGGCTGTATGCATTTACGCAAGTGTATAACATTACTAACAATACATTTATCATTCACTTTTACTGTACTTTTTTAACTAGAAGATGGGATAAAAAGTTGGAGGAAAAGACGGTGGTCTATTGTAATTTGGTCTCTTTCACTGCCTGATTGTATGCTGCTGCCTGCATGTGCAAAATTAAAAAATATTTTATACATATTGTCGTATCAGTATTAACTGCTTACCCCATCGCAAAATCGAATTATCGTAAGGCGAGTTATCGTAACTCGAGCACTACCTGGGTACCTGAGTATTTTAATAGTTTTATCACAAAAAGTGCAGTTAGTCATGAAAATGATATGAAAGTACAGTAATCAGTGAATATTTCTCAGTGAAAAATAGCGCAAAAGTAAGAATTTTCTGCAAATAATGCGTATATATGTTCCATACAGAAATCCGCAGATAGATGAGTCCGCGAATCGTGAGACCGCAAATACGGGGGGTTTACTGTATTCACTACCAAAAAAGTCGGCCCGGTAGTGAACATAATATTACGTTATTCCGTTATTCAGAAAAGGAAAGTTAACCTTTACCAACAATAGCTGAACATATAGTATCGTCATACAGAAATGTCTCAAATCCTCACAAACACTAATTGAGACTTGCAGAAAGTAATTCAATACCATAAATATTGGTTCAGCAATGAACGCAATGTTTACGTTTATTACGTTAAACAGTAAAGGTGGGAGCGAGGTAAACTACGCTACCAGTGTTAAACAATTTGATTTCGAAATGGCTAATGTAGCAAAATATGATAAACTTGAATCAAATCTTAATAACAAAACAATAAAATACTGATCCTGAAAACTGAAGGCTACCCGAAAGCGATACTACTTCACCAAAATCCGGTATACAACCGGCATATTTAAGAAAAAGGCTGCCATCAACACTCGGAGTTTACTAAAGCGCGGCAAAAAACAATGAGATTGTCTGCTAAGTCATTCCTGGTATTCCTGTTAGTGGGTGGGACCAGTCGTCTGCACTGAAACTTGAAGCGTTACCCACAAATTTTTGAATTTACGCTGCCATGCAAGAGGAAACTATAGCTATGTAATTATTTAGTAAGTTACTCATATAAAATTAGATTTTTACTCCTCTTTTCAATGGTGCATTTGGTATTGAAACTGGACAATAAATGATGGGAAAATTTTTTCACATACAGAACAAAAAAAGCTGAAACATCACCCCTCTAAGACTTTACTTGCAAATTTTTTTAAATTCCAGGTTTTATTATGAATAATGGCAGTTCTATTCCTCTGGCTGCTAATTTATTTAGCTGGGAAACTGACCTACAAAAGATCGAATAATCTATACATCACTAAAAAATATAAGGCTCAAATATCTGCCTTCCAAAGATTTTGCAAGAGAAAATACAGTATAGAAAATTATGGTAAATAAGTTGCCTTAGAAACAAACTTCTATAGCTGAAAAATTTTTTTCTCTTTTCAACAAAACATTTGGTCTAGAAATAAAACCAAAAATATGTAGTATTTTGTACAGAAACAAAAAAGAAATACTGCTTGGACAGTGGCCCTAAAAGACTTTGCCTATGTATGTTTTGTTACAATGAGAAAAATGATGGAATTACCTATGGAATAACCTACTCAAGTTCCAGTTTCCCAAAAACCCAGGTGTTGCAAGCAACTCTCTCTCTCTCTCTCTCTCTCTCTCTCTCTCTCTCTCTCTCTCTCTCTCTCTCTCTCTCTCTCTCTCTCTCTCTCTCTCTCTCTCTCTCTCTGTGTGTGTGTGTGTGTGTGTGTGTGGATATTAGCCACTCAAGGTGAGCATCTCATGAGGCAACAGTTTCCCAGTGTTGCCAGGTTATGCTAAAAAGCCCCAACTTCATATTCAATACTTGGTGCAATTTTCTGCTTCCTTTACATATGTATTTTCACATTCTTTTAATGTTTTCATCACTTCCAAATACTTTTAAGAGATCTGTCTTTTGTTATGAGTGTGTGTGTGTGTGTGTGTGTGTGTGTGTGTGTGTGTGTGTGTGTGTGTGCATGCATGGTGGCACACCACCACTGCATGATCATTAAAAATAACTCCAAAATTTCACTGGTTAATTTACATATTCTTTTTAGGCATTTCAACAAAGAATTAAACGTTTCGGTTGTTCTCTCAAATTCCACTGCCATCAGCTGGGAGCGTAGCAGTGAACTAGATGAATGATTCGACTGACACCAATGTATAGTGCTGTATATCACTGACCTACCTCCCAACATTTTGTAAGCTTCTTATATAGTCAACTTACTTTCTTCTTGCTATCGCTACTGGATGTCTCGTCAAACACATTAATGATCTTTTGCTCTGAACTTGATTGAAAAAACTAAATATAGTGTCTTTACATGAAAACAGCAACCGCAAACTTAATGATAAAAACCTGTGCATACTCACATAAAGCCTTCTGCAATGAAAAAAGTTGGCATCTGCAGGTAGTTACAGTGCCTTTTATATAGAGATGCCAGACATAGGTGCAATAAAAACATTCTACTGTATTTGACTGAAACTTATATCTTTTTGTAAGAACAAGGCCTTATTTCAAGCAGCACTTATTCACAGAGAAGTAGCACCAGCACCATATCTCTGGTATCATTAAAAATCATGAGATAAAACTTGTCATGTGAGAGTAATGAGACATTCTAGTGTGCTCTAAAACATGACTTTTTATAATAAAATAAAGTTTTATATATACTTACCAAGTAATTACATAGCTATTAGTTTCTACTTTAATGGCAGCTTTAGATTTGAAATTCACAGTAGCGCTCTTTTGTTTTGGTGCAGGTAAGTGTCCCGCCCACTTATGGGGAAGTATAAGTACAACAGCTGAAGAGCTCAGTTCATTTATGCACTATGTCCACATGTGGAGAGGTGGGAAGGGCTCCGATCATGTAATTACTTGGTAAGTGAATATAAAACTTCATTTTATTATAAAAATGTCATTTTTATATGTGTAACTTACCAAGTAATTACATAGCTGAATCCCACACTGACAGGAGGTGGGAAACATGGACATGCACTACTCAAAAAAAACATTTATAAATGGAAATGCATTTGAAATGAATAAAAAAGCTAGCACTGTGGTAATGCTTGTTGTAACCTTACCTGGGGAGAGAGCTAGAGCAGGAAGACACTGCCTCTTGGTCGTTGCTCATCTTGACCCCGTAGGGACATGACAGGTGATGTCAGGAGTTGCCCCTACTTTAGTGGGAACTTTGCAGTCAGGGAGTATTCCTAGGACTGTCAAAGCTAAACAAAACAATTGCCCTTGCCCTGAGCATGAAAAAATATACACCAACCAAAACGACCATAAAAACCATGCTACCTGAAAACCAAATTGAAAAGCAATACAGGCAGTCCCCAGTTAACGGCGGGCTTGGTTAATAGCGATCTGGTTTTACGGCACTTGTCTAGCGCCGAAAATCGCCGATTTCCTCTTATTGGCGCCGATAATTGGGTATTGGTACTGATACATACCTAACAGAGGTGCCAATAACTGAAAATCGGCACTGATAAGCCCCGAAAATCACTGATTTTCGGTTATCATCACACCCCCAGAACGGAACCCCCACCGATAACCGAGGACTGCCTGTACCCATCCATTAAAAGCAAAGTACCCCCAGGCTTCCCAAATAACTCGACAACCTTAAATAAGGCGAGGGACAGAGGAAATAGAAGAATTACTCCTACCCCTAATTCCCTAGAGGACGGACCTAGTGTACTGTAGTCCTTGAACATTGTCTCCACAACTGGTAAGTAGTGGTTGGCGAAAACTGAACGACACTTCCAGTAAGTCGATTGAATTATAGCAGAAAGGGACTGATTGCGCTTGAAAGCCAATGACGTGGCTACTGCCCGTACGCCATGGGCTTTTACCTTTAACAAAATTAAGGTATTTTCTGGGATCCCTAAGTAAGATTCCACAATCACATCTCTCAGAAAGGAGAGGGCATTCTTGGAGAAAGGACGCAAAGGATTTTTAACTGAGCACCAGAGGTCGTGAAAATCCCCTCTAATGTTCTTGGTTCTCTCGAGGTAGTATTTTATAGCTTTCACTGGGCATAAAACTCTCTCTTGGTCCAAAGGTCCAAAGGTCCAAACAATCCAGCAAGGCTTTTGATAGTGAATGAACAAGGCCATGGGTTAGAAGGATTTTCGTTCTTCGCTAAGAATCCTAAGATGTACATGCATACTGCATCTCCTTGAGAGAAGACGACCTGTTTATCCAGAACTTGTAACTCACTGACCCTTTTTGTTGTGGCCAAGGCAATCAGAAATAGAGTCTTCCTGGATAAGTCCCTACATGAAGACGTGTGAAGTGGCTCAAAAGGGGGTCTGACAGCCAATGTAGCACTACATCCAGGTTCCAAGAAACTGGGGTTTGAGTATCTCGTTTCAAAGTATCGAATGACTTAATCAAGTCAGAAATATCTGGGTTTGGAGAAATATCCAAGCTTCTACATCTGAATACTGAATTCAGCATAGACCTGTAGCCTTTGATTGCAGATGTTGATAAACCTTGGGAAGACTTCAGGTAAAGTAAAAAAATCTGCTAGTTGGGCTATATATGTTTCAGAAGAAGAGATGTCACGTCTCTTGCACCATCTGTGAAATACTGCCCACCCAGATTCATAGAGCTTGGAAGAAGATTTGCGTCTACATCTAGCAATAGCATCTGCAACCTCTCTTGAAAAACCTTTAGCTCTGACAAACTTCTTGACAGTCTGAAGCCTGTCTGAGTGAGAGTGGATAAACCTTGATGAAAGTGGTGGAAATGAGGTTGTCTGAGCAGATTTTGTCTCTGTGGAAGGAGCCATGGAAATTCCAACAGCAGTTCTAAGAGGTCTGGACACCATTCCTTTTGAGGCAAAAAGGGAGCCACCAGAATCATGGCTGTGTTGTGGGAATTCTGTACTTGCTTATGGCTTTCCTCACTAGACTGAACGGAAGAAAAGCATAGATCTCCAGTCCGACCAGTCCTGGAGCTTTGCACCCATTGCCCATGCTTGAGGGTCCGGTGCCGGAGAGCAATACAGGGGGAGGGGATGATTCCTGGACATTGCAAACAGGTCTACCAACGGTTTTCCCCATAGCTTCTACAGTTCGGTGCACACCTGCGGATTCACAGTGACCATTCCCTGGGTAGAACCTGTTTGCAACGGCTCAATTCATCCGCTAGAATGTTCAACTTACCCTGAACGAAGCAGGTGGGGATCTGGGTGTTGTTGCTGTGAGCCCAGAGGAAGAGATCTCTGGCTGCTTCGCACAGAGAAAGAGTGTGTGTTCCCCCCAATTTCGAACACATGCTAGAGCGGATGTGTTGTCCGAGTGAACTGCCACCACCGAGTCATGAGTCGATGAAACAAAATGCTGAAGCACAAGGTGAATTGCCTTCAGTTCCCTCAGGTTTATATGGAGTTTCCTCTCCTGTAGAGACCACGTCCCTGCCACTTCTGAGTATCCTAAGATTGCTCCCCAACCCAGATCCGATGCGTTGGAGAACAATGTTGGGTTCAGGTTCGGTTGAAGTAGAGATTTCCCTGCAGGAAATCTCCCTTCTTCAAGCCACTAAAGGTCTTCTTTTATTTATGGTGTAATGGGGAAGACAAACGAGTCTGGGAGAGTCGGAGAGTCTTCCTGCTCCAACTGGCCTTTGGGAAGAATTGTAAAAGGTCTCATATGCAGTCTCCCTAATAGCACAAACATCTTGATGAAAGAGAGGGTTCCTAAGAGGCTCATCCAAGTGTTGGCAGAGCAGGACTGGAGATCTAGAAAGTGACGGATTTTCTGGATGCACAACTGTATTCTCTTGTCAGACAGAAAAACATGAAAATTCCGAGTCTGTCTTCATCCCTAAATAGATTATCAACTGAGTGGGGCTAACTGGGACTTCTCTTGGTTGATTAGAATGCCCAAATCCTGGGCTACCTGAAGAGTTTTCAAAAGATCCTCCATACATTTCCTCTTGGATGACGGTCGCAGGAGCCAGTCATCCAGATAAAGGCATACCTTGATGCCCATTAGGTGAAGCCATTGCAATAGAGGGACGAGTACTCTGGTGAAGACTTGAGGGGCTGTGGACAACCCGAAGCACAGAGCCCAAAATTGGAAGACCCTGTCCTGGAACACAAACCTCAGATATTCCCTGGAATCCCATGTATGGGATATATAAGTAAGCGTCCTTCATGTCAATGGATACCATCCAGTCTCCTTGACGAATCGCAGCGAGAACCAAGTGTTCGTCTCCATTTTGAACTTCGTTGTTTGGATGAAGAAGTTCAGAGTGCTTACATTCAGGACAGGTCTCCAACCTCCCGATGACTTGGGAACTACAAATAAACGGTTATAAAACCCCTCCAAGGATAAGCCTTCCACCACCTCTATTGCTCTTTTCTTGAGAAGAGCTGAAACCTCCTTTGAGAGGGACGAAAACCTCTCTGAACCTTCTGAGTATGCCCTCAAGATGATGGGAGAAGACGTCAATGGCGGTCTCTCCTTGAAGGGAATCGAATACCATTCTTTGAGTACGTCCAGTACCCACACTTTCACGGATCTGGCTTCCCACTTCTTCCAAAAATGAAGGAATCTGGCACCAACTGGGATATGGAGGACTGGATCCTTTCTTGTTAGAGGTGGGTCTTGAAGTAGATTTCTTAGTGACCGGTTTGATAGATCTAGGGTTCAAGCGTGGACGAGATTGTGCTCTTCCTCTGCCACCTCGAAAGGGCCATGGGTGAAGGGAAGAGAAAGGTCTAGGGTTAAAAGAAACTGCAGAAGAAAGGTTCGAATCCTTTGGTAGCTTGGCCGACTGTGCCACTAGGTCATGGGTTGCTTTCTTTTGGAGCTCCATTGCTACCCGTTCCACCATTGCTCATGGGAAAAGACTGTTCTTATTTAATGGGGTAAAAAGATGAGAAGATCTTTGTGAAGAGGTAGCTCCTTTTGTGTTGATGGAGCACCACAACTCCCTTTCTTGAACATGCCCGTTGAAAAGAGTGCAGCTAATTCCTGGGCTCCGTCTCTTATAGCCTTTTCAGCACAGGAAATTACCTTGAGCCAATCTGCTGCAAAACTGTTGCAGCAAAGAGCAATCCTCAGTTTTCTTCGTCAAGGCTCCTACTGTCCACTCAAGGAAACTGAAAATTTCAAAAATCTTAAAAGTGTCCTTCACTAAACTGTTGAGCTCTGTTGAGGAAAACATGATCTTGGCCGAATCAAATGCCGATCTGCATGTAGGATCAATCAGGCCGGAGAAGTCCCCTTGGGAGGAGGCAAAGACTCTCAAGGAAGGTGTTTCCCCAGTTGCATAAAAAACATATCTTCTCTTAGACAGGCAAGAAGGAGAGGAACAAAACACAGCCTTGCCTAACTCCCTCTTTTCGGACAACCAAAGAGTCGATGCCTGCCAAAGCCTTCTTGGACAAGATAGATAATGCCATCTTAAGGAGCTTAGTAGCTCCTACGGTTTAATGCAACATTAAGGAAGACCCAGGTGAAGACGACACCGCATTAGAAAATAAGTAGGGGCACAACAGAAAATAATTCAAAAGGGATGCATATGATGAAAGTTGCTCCTGTTCTGGTTCCTCTTCTGCCAAAGAAATAGAAAAAAGAGCCAAGTCATGTTGTTCTTCCTCTGGCTTCTGAGGAGAAGATGAAGGTTTATTCAGCAGTTCTAGGATACTATCCAATCGTTGATGAACTGGTAGAAGAGATGAATCCTGAGTCGGAGGGAGAGGTATAACGTAGACTTAGGGTGCTCTACAACAGGAGCTGAAGGTATAATCTTCGCTTCTTGAGTCTTAATAGGGAGTGCTGACACAGGTTGGCCCACTGTTATCAGAATATCCGAATCAGACAAACCTTCAGAAGCCTGAGCATAATCCAACACTGCACGAGGATTAGATGTCACTGAGAGATCAGGAGCCACTGGGCGTTCTGCTCACAATGGATGCTTAGGAGCTACTGGGTACTCTGATCCCATGGGGTGATCTGTTCCCTTTGGACATCTGTGAGCAACTTGGCACTCAGAGGTTGATGGGCGCCTGCAAGCCAGTGGGAGTTTGGTATCCACTAGGAGCTCTCCTTCATCCCAATACAGTAAACCCCCCATATTTGTGGTCTCACTATTTGTGGACTCACGTTTCTGTGGTTTCTCTGTGGAACATATCTACCCATTATTCACGGAAAATTCGCCCATTTGCGGTATTTTTCACTGAGAAATATTCACTAATTACTTGTATTTTTGTATCATTTTCATGGCTAATTGCACTTTTTGTGATAAAACTATTAAAATACTCAGGTACAAGCATTTTTAGAGAGTTTTTTTGTGTTTAAACTATCAAAATAGGCAGTTCTAAGTGTTTCTAGAGGGTTTCTAAGTATTTGCGGATTTAGCTATTCACTGGGGGGGTACCCATCCCCCGCAAATACGGGGGGTTTACTGTAGCTACAAGATTGCTCTTGGTCCCTATGGTGCTTACGAGGGATTGAGGGGTTCTGATTCTCCATCAAGTGCCTTTTCAATGGCCTGGAGGAAACATGACAGCTGTGTCCTTTAGGCTCGTTAGAGTCTGAACCACTGGAAGACAAGGTGTGATCCACTTGGACACCTTTCCAGCGCTTAAGCACCGAAACCTGGGAAATAGCAACAGGTTCAGTTGAGGGAGCAGCTACTCATGGGCAAACCCCACCGACCTCCCTCGGACTTATGGTTTGCCTCCTCCCAGGTGCAGGGGAGTCTGGCAGGGACCTCTGTCTAGGAGCATCGGTGGGACAAGTAGCCACCCCTTCCACTGACACAACACTTGCACCAGGTTCACCACTTGCTTTGTCCGAAAGGACTCTCACTGAGGCTCCTATCTGAGCAACTGTATTAACTAACGCATCAAATTTCTTGTCAATCTAGGTTTCAAGACTGGAAATGGCACTAGGTTCAGCGGGATGGGAACCAGGTAATGGAGTAGAAGGGAGTGCAAGAGAACTCGGAATAGGAGAGCAAGCAGTCACATGAGTCGAAAGAACCATTTAGGAGTGGAAGACAGTGAAGCTCTAGTCTTGGCTCTAGAGGCCGCCTTTCTCTGTCTAGCTTTTTCTAGTTCGTCTAAATGCACAGTCAAAATTCTAAACTTAACTTCATCCCAGTTACTACACTCTTCACACGTCAAGCAGGCAGAACAAATTTGTCCACGATAATAAAAACAAATAGAATGAGAGTCGTATTTAGAGGAAGTCAACCTGGTATTGCAGCCTTTGCTACAATGCCAGTTACTAGACACACTTAAGTTTGACATAATAAGTCAAGATCCAAAAAGAGTCCAAACTAAGCTAAGAAAATATAGCACAGAAGCTACCAAAGTACAGAATACTTCGCCAAATCCTCTGATAACAAGCAAAACCATCCAGTGAACAATCCTGATCATCAAAGCAAAGCTCCTTAACAATCAATGTATGGTCATTGAGCAGCAGAAATGCACTGAGCTCTTCAGCTATGTTGTACCTATATTTCCCCGGAAGTGTGTGAGGCACTTACCTGCACCAAAACAAAAGAGCGTTACTGCGAATTACAAATCTAAAGCTGCCAATAAAGTAGAAACTAATAGCTATATATTTACTAGGTAAGTTACATATATAAAATTTGAGAACTGATCCATCGGAGATACTCTTCAAGGTGATGATATGAATTTGACAAATTATGTCTTTGGAAAGCTAGGCAGGAGGAAATGGAAAGAAGTTGAGAGTAGAAAGCAGTAAGACTTTTGCTGAAGTGACACTGGAAAGCAACTTTAGTACTGCCTGCAGTATGCTGCATAAGATACAATATAAGCTGAAACACTGAAGTTAAAAGCACCGAGTATGGTTGTCTAAGTACAGGTCAGATTGACCTCTATGATTACCACAGACAATTCTGCAAACTCAACTGTCCAACAAAGCCTCCCTAACATCATAGTTATAAAAAGATACATAAATTTTTTAAGCTTGAAAGAAATATGACTTCATATGACTGTTCAAAGATTTATACACAAAGATTATACATTAATTCTATTACAATAAGAAAATATAGAAATGCAAGCACAGATTAACACTACAAAACCAAATAAAAGATGAGGCACAATGATAAAGAAAAGAATATAAATTGCAGAACCATCATTAAACTAATTCACCAGTAAGTGACACCAAAGATAAGGTCAAAAGCAATTCACTGTTACTAAATGACTCCATTTGTTACTCAAAATGATTTACCATTACCCCGAATGCAGTTATCTATTACAAACTAGGTGGTAAAGAAGTTTTGCCACTTCTCAGTTTTAAAGGAAATACAGTCATTTTTAATACTTTCAGTTACGTACTCCAAAATATCTGCAAAACCCAAGAAATTTTTAGAAGATGGCAAAAAACAAAAACCAGAAACAGTAAAATTCCCCTTCTAATCTATAGGAAACAATGCCAAAATCAGTACTCTGTTACCATTCCTGATATGAAGAACCAAGACAAGGATTTTCACATTAAATAAATAATAAGGGTTGCACATTCAGTTTAAATCTACCCTCAACTTTTTTTATGACCTTTGCATTCAAAATTTTTAAAACAAAACAGCTGTACATACATCTAATAACTTTCAAAACATTTAGCACAAGTGAACTGTGGAATTGTTTATTTCCTTTTCAAATACAGTAATCAATCCAATGAAATCTACATGAAATACCAAAATGATCAGCTGGTAAAGGTTTTTGATTTAAAAGATCTTGGGAGGACATAAGTAACCATTCAGAAAAGTTACATGTTTTGTTTACTATATTAGAGTACTGATATTCTGAGAGATTGGTAATACACTTCTAAATTACGGGCACATACCTAGGTTTGATATGTTGAAATAAGTGAGGAAATATATGAACCAAAGCAGTGAGAAATGGCTGGGATGGAATGTATGCATCAGAACCCCTCGTTACTTCATCTGGCGGAGGTTTTGTTACCTCTGTACCAATTGTATGCCAAACCTGTTAAGAACAAAATACAAATTACACTTAATAAGTTCACTGCAAACTTATGACATCCCACTGGATCTAACATTAACCTATGATGAAAAGTGGGACAGTATACAGAGAGTGCAGTGACAGGTGGTGGAAAAACAGCACTGAAAGTATAATAATCTGTAAGGTCCTCCTCATCATTCATTAAAAAGGATATACTGTCATTCTCAATTTTTTTCAACAGAAATAAACCCTTCACATCAGTCTCATAACAGCTGAGAATTTCCTCACTCGTTCAATAATCATAAAAAAAAAAATTCCTCCTTGGGGGGTTTGAACTGTTGACCTGTGAGGCACCATGCTACTGTATATTCCCTATACTATAAGTACAAACTCCCTCATCAGGTATCTGAACTGCTGACCAGTGAGACATCTACTCAACCCTTAAGTGGTACAGTAGATATAATACTGTCCTGGTGTCTTGCTGGTCAGTGATTAAAATTCTTGGAGGAGGAGTTTTGTTTTATTACTTATTTCCAGGTGAGACTGACTGTTCATATAATAATAATAATAATAATAATAATAATAATAATAATAATAATAATAATAATAATAATAATAATAATAATAATAATAATAATAATAATAATAATAAAAGGTCTTCTTAGAACAACAATAAATAAATAAAAAAACTTTAGCATTACTGTAAACACTCATATGGACATAAAATGATAGCATGAAAGTATGCACAATCTGACGAAAAGAGGTGAAGATAGAAATCAGGAATAACAAAACTGCAGTAATGATAAATTAAAGTCACAATGGTGTACTGCAAAGCACAGATGAGAATACTTGAAAATACTTGATATCTCACGTAAAATCACAGTATACAGGAATGTGCATGTAACATTTCATAAAAAAACTGTATTATAGTTTAACTTTTTTTGACAAAATTTTCAAACTGAAATAGTCATTGCTCAAGTCTGCCATACTGTGAACTTTAGAATAAAGTCTGGTTGTACCTGTGCTGAAAGAAGTTAAAAGACTTGTAGTGAACAGACAAGTCTCAGATTGTGAAACACGTAATGAGAAAACAGCATGAGTATCAACTTCTTGGTTCAAGAGGAAGAAGAATGCTAAACTACTGGTAAGTAAGAATTTTTTATTAGTTAACAGAGTAAAAATTGAGGATGCAGATATAAGACCGGTACGATTCTATACACGACAGATATGGGCTCTTACTTTTTATTTAAGAATGTACGTACCTAATAAATACTGCTACCACTAATAATACTGTAATGGTAACAAAAAGGGTGTTTGAGCCAGCAAACCTCACCAAGGCTGAGTAATTGGTGTCCCAAAAATACTATCTCACCCAAAATATAATCCCTTGTTGCAAATCACAGGACCCACCTTTGGTTAAATTTTTTTTGAAATTCACATACTGGACAGACATGCAGACAAATAAACAATAACACTGAACCAAAAATATAATTTTTAATGAAGATATTAATGAAAACTCATATTCTACAGTTAAACTAATGATCACAACTTCTTCAAGGCAAGTTCATTCTATCAAATGTAAAAGAGGCACCATCTCACTTAAGAATTTTGGATGTTTTGTACAACAGATTACTTGTGATCATATATGAACATTATAAAAGATAGAAGATAGAAATATGATGAGAGGAAGTTGTTATTTTAATGAAATGTCTGGGGAAAGTATAATACTGTATGCTCGATAATGTACGCAAGGAGAGACAAAATCAAATTTAAATATAAGAGTAACTAGAACACCCAGTTACAGCACAATGACAGTGCAATAAAAACATCACCTTCCAAGCAGTATTCCAGTTGGCTATAGAATCTTCTGCAATTGGATGTGGTCCACTGCTCTTGGCATCTGAATCATCAGCATAATTAGAGGGCATTGCTGAAGATGACCTCCCAGCTTGAAGCATTTCTTGGAGAGATTTCAATGCAGCTAAAGATACCTAAAAGATATAAATATAAAGATTTTTAACTTTTATTAAATGCTTGTAAATACAGTCATACCCCGAACTTACGCGAGGTTAGGTTCCAGATTTCATCAGGCAAAATGAGTTTTCATGTAAGTTTGGCATTGTCTCTAAAAATGCTAATAAATGCTTATTTCTAGAGTTTAAGCACTAAATATGACCCTAATCATACACCCAAAGTATTAAGATAACCTTTAAATGAAATGAAAGTTACTGTAATTTCATTTAAAAGTTAGCTTAATAAATTACCCTTAAAAAAAGAAATAAATGGTTGACATAAAAATATGAGTGTGAAGACTACTTATACTGTACTATAACTCTTTCTTCCCCTTCTAACCAATCTATTTTTACAAGTTTTCTCAACCTCATTTTTAAGAACTACTTTATTCTAGTACGTCTCTTTCTCTTTGTTCTGAAATGATTTTTCATGAACAAAGAGTGTTTTTTATTTGGACTAATACAACTGTTAGTTGTCTCTATGTTTTAGAACCTAATAGTTTCCACACTAGCGCAGTTATACTTCGTAGATGGTACAGGTAAAATTAGATCGATTTAAAATTTTCTATTGTAGAGGTAAAGACGTACAGAGAAATAGTAATAAGTTGTAAAATATGTGTGAGAGCTAACTACAAATGAGAGAGAGAGAGAATTACTTAGGAATCCTTTGACCTGTTATCAGTAACACTCCCCCTTTCCTGTCACATAAACTAGATATCTGACAGCTTTGCCCTTGAGCGAGTTCACAAAATACACGGGAATGATATTTGTTTGTTTAAAATACGTATCACATACACAGTATAAATTTTGTAATTGCAGTTATATTATTATTATTATTAATATTTGAAAATTAGTGCTCGTTATTAGATAAATAATTAATTTATCAAACAAAGCTATTAAACATATGTATACATGTACCATAGAAAATAATCTCATCTCAGTAAGAGAGAGAGAGAGAGAGAGAGAGAGAGAGAGAGAGAGAGAGAGAATGATTATTTTTATTATTTAATGTTATTTAATTTACACATGAAAGCTTGAAAACTTATAAATTACATAAAAAATGAAACAAACACTTTTTGCAGGGTTCTCAAAGGTTTCTCAGGATTCTCAAATGTTCGCGTGTCTGTGAAAAACTTGTGTATGACAATTAGTTAGGTTCCAATGAAAAGTTCGTGTGGCTGTGAATTCGTGCAACTCCAATCGCGCAAGTTCGGGGTATTACTGTCCTGTATATCACTTTTCACCAAGTGGTGACAAAGAGCAATCCAGCACAAACAAACAAAAATAGTATCAAACACATTATGGCAACAAATGTCATTAAGTATTATGTCCAATCAGTCACTAAACAAGATCTATATAATACATAATGATAATGTGCAATGTACAATTAAATTAGACAAAGTACAGTAATTGCTCAAAAATGTAAAAAAAAGCAAAGTATTATATCTTTACAAAGATAAATGCATTGTTTTATATGTAAAAAAGCAAAGTATTTTATCTTTACAAAGATAAATGCATTGTTTTATATGGAATACAATAATTAAGAGTACTGTATGAATAAAACAGATCATAATAGTATATCACAGATAAAACACTGCTGTTCACAACAAACAAACGTCTATGAACTCAAGTATATAAATATGGGTTAAGCAAAAAGAAGTAAGAAATAAGTATGACAATTAATTAACACAATTAAAAAAAGTAAAATATAAATTTTTGTAGCAAAATTAATCATTTGGATTCTTACCCATTGTTAAAGATAGCTTGTATCTCTGTACTGATAGACAAGTCAGCATTCAAACAAATAAGGATCACATGGTTGACCCCGGATGACTGTCTAGTACAATTGTTCTCCACCAGGTATGTTTCAAATGTTTTAGCTCATTTCAGAATTCTCCTTCACAGCCCACTAAGTAGGGGGGAGTCTACTTTAATAGTAGGTAAGTATACAAATAATAGATTTTATTACAAAAATTTATATTATTTGGGATGGATCTACAATCAGTTAACGATGGCTAATTTCCACGTTGAGAGCTTGACAATATCCGCCCTGCCACTCGAGCTAAAGATTTCTTGCATGAAACCCAAACATTCTTATCTGATCTGGAATCCTTTCTGAATCTTCCTTTCTGAATCTTACTGCCACCAGAAGTTGGATTCCATTCAGGATGCAAAGGTCTCAAATGTGTGCAGCAAAAAACAGCCTTGCAGAGAAAACTGTTTCAATTCAGCCAGAATGAAACAGAAGCAACACAAAGAGACCTCTGTGCCTGGGCCCGAAAGCCCAAAACACAACAGTAAACTAAAATTGAATACCTTTCTGATATAAAGCTATCTTCTATACAATATAGTACCTTCATGCTCCCCAAAACATCAAAACCCAGGCTATAAAACAAACAGCCTAAAAGACTGCTCTTTCTTCGTTTCAGGGAAAGACTTCACCTGCTACTAGTGGCGGACTAACAGCTTTACCGTTTTCAGACACAATTCTGCGTACTTAAGATAGTGAGCACCAAAAACTGAACTGAGCTTCTACTGGGCCTCATAATCACATTCTCTAACAACAAATTTGTCATAAAACTAAATGAAGTAGGAACTGCTCTTACATTATGACTGTTTACCTTCAATAAAGGTAAAATTTACTGAACTAGTTTTTCATGTGCCAGCCTGATCAACTGTCACAGAAAACATCATGTTCTTTGACAAAGACTTCCTAGGTTTCCAATCTAAATAAATTTTAATTGTCATAACAGGACAGAGAAGTATTTCCTCTTCCTTCCCTCACCGAAGAGGTCAGTTCTTGGAAAAACCTAGCCTTAACATCATCTCAACTCTAAGGCAAAAAACAAAACAAAATACCATTCCCTTCACCAATGCAGGAGAATGCTTGCAATAAACTTACTCTTTTAACTGCCAGTTCAGTATTGCTAACAAAAAGAGTGTTTAATGTTAAATACTTAAATGGAATTGATTCCAGAGCCTAAAAAAGGATCTGCAGATAAATTTTAGAACTAAGTCTAAATTCCAAAGAGAGACTGATACTCAGTTCTAGGGGCTTCAATCTCATAAGATATCAACACCTTACATGGAACTATAACCTCCAAAGCAAACAGCGAAAAACTCTTACTCTATCTAAGAAAGCGAAGAAACTGATGTCTACAGGAGTATGGGTGCTGAACATTCCTCTAAAACAGCACCCAGAGCAATACACAAACTGCAGCTTCGGATAAAAAGGCCAAAGTTATTTCTCCGCTTGATGAACCCTTACAGGAAGATATGTAAATGCACATAGTATATAAAAAAACTCTAAGAAATTTTCTGTACCTTCCATGGGAAGTTTACAGTGACTATTTCCAACCCTGTGATAGGCCTCTTTTTCAAGACACTCATAAAAATACCAGCTAATTTTAGCATATTATGTATGCATGTTCTTTCTAATACCTTTTTGTACTTTGTTTTGCAAAATTACAATTACAGCTTACATAACATCATATAAGCTAAGAACTAAAACCAGCATCAATCCCTGAGTAAGTTTATGGATAAATATGTACGATATGTAATGGGATGGGGAGTGCAGCACCTTTTAGCGAATCACACATATTCTTTCTAATATTTATTTGTACTTTATTTTGCAAAATTACAATTAAAGCTACAAAATAATGAAAAAGATAAGAACTACAACCAGCAATAATCCCTGATTATAGTGTATTCATTTATAAGAGATGTACTGGGACATGGAGATGTAGTAACCTCCTCAGTGAAATCTCATGGGAGACTATTCTTTCTCATATCACTGAGCTGAGATATGAGTGTTACAAAAGAGTTGCCATAAGTCACTTATGACCCAATCTAGTGATCTGAACGTTTTTCGGCAATGTTAGTTCAAATAGGACAGAGCAAAATAATGATTCTCATGGGAGGATACCTGGACTGAATCAAATATCTATTATTACACCTCACAGGATCACACCCAAATGCAAGGAATTAAGGACTGAACCCGAGATACCCTAGCAGACCCCCTTGTTGGGAGGAGATGGTTTAACATATCCGAGCGGTTAAGCGTGGGATGCAGAAGTTTAGTGGAACCACATGGAATTTGGTGGGATAAGTCGATTTTTCCTCAATGGAAGAATACGAGAGATCTGCCAAGAGAGCTAGAAAGTCTGAGAGTCATTTCCTATGAGAGTACAAGGCTATATGGAAGTCACTGAGCAATTCTTGCACTTGAAATATGTACAATACTTTCCTTAGAGTTGATAAAAGGGGAAGGCATAAATATCTGAACTGGGCCAAACAAGAAGAAACACATTCACCACTTAAGCCTGGGGGACCTGAAAGAAGTAGACTCGTCATTCCTGTTCATCAGCACACTATTAAGTCTACATTTGAGTGGTCTCCTAACTCCACAGTGACTGGCAGACACGCAGATGTAATGACCATTCCGTAGACAGAACTTGTCCTTCCTGAACCCTCAATTGCAAAAACATAAGTCCTTCCACATAATGAACTTGAAAACCAATAATATTATACAGGGTTGGTGATTTTTTTTTTTAAATAAAAAAATTCTGAATTTTTTATTTAAATCAGATTTTTTAAATTTTTTTATTAATCAGCATAAAAATACTGAAATTGGAAATCAATCAATCTCTCTCTCTCTCTCTCTCTCTCTCTCTCTCTCTATATATATATATATATATATATATATATATATATATATATATATATATATATATATATATATATATATATATATATATATATATATATATACACAGGCAGTCCCGGTTATCGACAGAGTTCCGTTTCCGAGGGTGTGATGATAACCAAAATCGGTGATTTCGGCGCTTTTCAGTGATTTTCGGGGTTATCGGTGGTGAAAAGCACCAATTTTTGGTTATCGGCGCTTCTGTTAGGTATGTATCGGAGCCAATACCGAATTATCGGCGCTGATAAGCGGAAATCTGCGATTTTTGGCGTCGAAAATTGCCGATTTTCGTTGCTAGACAAGCGCCATAAAACCGGATCGCTGTTAACCAAGCCTGCCGTTAACCGGGACTCTGTTGTATATATATATATATATATATATATATATATATATATATATATATATATATATATATATATATATATATATATATATATATATATATATATATATATATATATTCTATACATTAGTTTGAAACACTTTTTTTATGGAATGTTGCATCATCTCTCACTTGGTTACAAAGTGTTTGAACCTGTCAAGCAGCCCAGTAGCCATTGGCCAGGATTGCATCATCTCTCTGTCCTGTTCCCATATATAGGCTATCATGTTAGGACTATGTAGTAGTTTTGGTGTTAATTTTTTTGTTATACTGTATAGTAAAAGGAAGTGCTTTACTATTCTAATCCTCAGAAACAAGTACAGTTCTTTGCAAGTAAAGCCCTTTGATTTAATGGACTGTGGAAATTTTTTTGTATTGTAAAAGGAAGTTTTTAGTGTTCTATTCCTCAGAAATATATCAAGTAAGTGTAATTATGTGTTTGTTTTCACATTTTTCCTTTAAATTTCATGTTGGTTGGGACAGAAGTTAATATTGATTTAAATCAATGCTTTTTTTTTTTAAATCACTTGTTTTAAATCTTGATTTAAATCACTGATTAAAATCATCATGATTTAAATCGGCCAACCCTGATAATATATAATTCAATTTGGCCAATGAAGCAGTCTTTCTGCAATGACTTAGTTTCTGACCAGTTGTTTGCATTGTAGAAACTCTTCCACATAGCCAAGAGTTTGAGCTCTTAGGGATGAACCTGCCAGAAATCTTCGACAATCTTTCCACCACCCCAACGTATCAGTAAGGTTTACAGGGTGTAGTGTTGACCACTTTATGGTGTACTGTTAGTCAGTGTCACAACACTTATCTTAATTCTTCATTTTATATTGTGAGATGGAGGTAAAAAAACAACAAAACCTGGATGTGGATGTGGGTTTCAGGACAGACTTATTAACTCATAGTTCCTGCATCGCTCCTACACAACCTGACGACAGTGGTGGTCCTGGATTTACTTAAAAGATTAATGAATGTTTGCTGTCAAGTGTGGTTCTGTTATGCCGAGATCGTACCACAATTATACCTGATTATTCTGACAAATTATGCCATTACTGCACAGGAAGCTTCTTTAAATGCTAAAATTCCTTGAGAAGATGCAAGGGTCGATTTGTCCTCTGGCAGAAAATCCTGCTAAGTTGCAAGAGTCTACCCTCATTCCCAGATACAAAATGGACTAAGAAGAGGTTACAAAAGTCTACTAAAAATCATAATCACAAAGAACAAGCCAGATGAAGCAACAGCTCCTAGGCCTTCGGAATACCGTCAACAGAGCTGGCCAACTTGAACCAATTAACTCAAGTCGAAAAGGATTCTTTCTCCTAAAAGACACCATACCCCTATGGGAAAAAATTCCTTGTGAATAGTTGAGGTGATGTACACGATCCAAAACAAACCGTCTTAACCAGGAATACCGTCCCTGCAATTACTCATCAAAGGAACTTGCAGGACCGAGGATCCATTGGTATACGGAAAAAGCAACCAGCATGGCCACTGAATCATTCAATCATTCTTTGGAAAGTCACTAAAACCATCAAGAATGGGAACATACACAAGAAGTTGTTCAGTTTCAATACACTAACACTGGGTGCTAATCTCCAGTTATTATTATTATTATTATTATTATTATTATTATTATTATATTAATATTAATTATTATTATTATTATTATTATTATTATTATTATTATTACTATTATTATTATTATTATTATTATTATTATTATTATTATTATTCGGGAGGAGACCTTCTCTGAGGGCAGTTGCATTAAAAATTATTGCTGTTTCCACGGCATTCAATTTATACAGAGTCTTCTCTAT
Source organism: Macrobrachium rosenbergii (assembly GCF_040412425.1). Classification (NCBI taxonomy): domain Eukaryota; kingdom Metazoa; phylum Arthropoda; class Malacostraca; order Decapoda; family Palaemonidae; genus Macrobrachium; species Macrobrachium rosenbergii. Next base: position 20,514,685 of record NC_089779.1, read on the forward strand.
TCTTCTTATTATCTTTTTTTCCTCAGCCTGTAGCTGGTATATCAGGTTTCCCAGGGACATACAAAGATTTCTGTTTTCTTAGTTTTATTTCCTCTGACGTTTCAAACGCTCTCTGGCATTATCTTCTGAGAGTGAATGAATGGCATGCAGGTTACAAGGGTATATATAGCAAGCAGGGGTATACAGTTGTCAAGTCGGTTATTCAGCAGTGTTTTGGGTGGTCCTAATAGGTTGGTGACGAAATCTGGCCTGGAGGCATTGGGACCTTCTGGGCCTAATCGCTACTTGAATCTGGGAGTGGATGTTACTCTCTCACTCTCTCTCTCTCTCTCTCTCTCTCTCTCTCTCTCTCTCTCTCTCTCTCTCTCTCCCGGTGTCTGTCGTTTGTCGTTGTTTGGTTTCTTAAATTTCTCCGTATGATGGTAGGGAGAAATTCAGTTTCCTTCACTGTGCTGATGTTCAGCTTTTTTTCTAAAATATGTAAAGCTTCGAGAAGCCGTAGGCGTCGGCGGTCCGTTGCCTGGTCGATGGTTTTGGTATTCTTTACGAGTTCTTCTCTTTCGGGCCTTCTTTAGTGTTTTTGAGCGTAGTGATTAAAAATTGCCCCCTCTTGGAGGTGACAGGAAAGACGCTTTGAGAGTTTGGTAGTCGTCATCTTTCCACCGGGCATGCGAAATCGTAGATGACACTACTTCTCTTTAAAGACATTTCTGGGGGCACAGGGTTGTTTTTAAGTACTAACTGGCTTGTTTTCATATTTTTATAGTATATTATCAGCACAATTTTGTCATCTTCTTTAAAAGGGGTTACATTTTCTTTTATTATTTTTCTGAGGGCCTTCTCATCTTCTGCATATTTCTGGTGCATATAGTTTCCGTAATATAGTTTTATGGACTTACTATGGTTGTTTCCGGTGTCCGTCATGCTTTCTCGGTGCCAGTTATTTATAGAGACTCGGGTTTGTTGTTCAACCATATGATTAGAGAAGTTGTTAATAGTATTTGTGCTGATTTGTTGATCTCTTCTGTCATTCCTTTCCACGTGGAACAGTGTGAGACGGCGCGACGGACAAAGGCGTCAACCACAGACTTTTTATATCTGTCTGGGCACTCACTGGACCCATTAAGGCATAGGCCCGGGTTCGTGGGTTTCTTGTACACCATGGTGGTATAACCCGTCGGGGTCTGCTGCACTCGAACATCCAGGAAAGGAAGGGTGCCGTCAACACTACATTTGCACGTGAAACGGAGGACAGAACATTCTTCAAAAGTAGTCCTTAATTTTTCCAGGTCTTCTTTGTTATTCACTCTCACAAAGGTGTCATCTATATACCTGTAGTATTGAGGGGGGGCAGAGGATCTTACTGAAAACCCTCTCCTCTACGATGCTCATGTAGAAATTGGCAAACAGGACCTCTAGAGGGGATCCCATTGCCACGCTGTCGATCTGGCAGTAAAAATGTCCTCTGTGGGTGGTGAAAGGGCCTTCTTCATACATGTTTCGAGAAGGGTTTTTAGGGCTTCTTCGGGGACGTTTATGGTCGGTGTGTCCTCACATCTATATACCCTATTCAGGATATGTTCAATCGTCTCGTCGACTGGCACGTTCGTGAAGAGGCTCTCGATGTCTTGGGAGGCGATGATACCTGCAGAGGGAGAGTCTCGGGGTTTCCGTAGAAAGTCGGTAGACGACTGCAAACAATACCTGTCAGGGATATATGGGGTGAGGAGATCGTTGAGTCTCTTTGCGACACTGTAAGTCGGAGTTGGTATTTGGTTTATGATCAGGCGTAAAGGATTACCCAGCTTATGGGTTTTTACGGTGCCGTAAATATATCCTGGATTAAAGTCGCCCTGGGCAAGGGGAAGCCAGGGGGCATTCCTCGCAGCATGGATCCTCTCAACAGTCCTGTTATCTCTCGTCAGATGTCCTCGATGGGGTTCTTGTTGATTTTTTGGAATTTGGAGTGGTCAGCCAGTATTTGGTCCAGTTGCTCGTGATATTCTGAGGTCTGGATGAGCACTAGGGCAGCTGCTTTGTCTGCTCTTCTTATTGTGATTTCTTGGTTTTTTTTCAAGTTTTTGGCTGTTTCTTTCATTCCCCGGGTGAGGATAGAGCTTCTGCATGGGGCACCTCGGTTGGTAAGGGCTTCTGCTAACAGTAAGGGCTGGAGGGAATCGCTCGACCTGACCCTACCTTCGTCCTCGAGGGACTGGATAGAGTCAAGAAGATAAATGCCAGAGAGCGTTTGAAATGTCAGAGGAAATAAAACTAAGAAAACAGAAATCTTTGTATGTCCCTGGGAAACCTGATATACCAGCTACAGGCTGAGGAAAAAAAGATAAGAAGAAGAATAGAGAAGACTCTGTATAAATTGAATGCCGTGGAAACAGCAACAATAATAATTATTATTATTATTATTATTATTATTATATTCAGAAGATGAAACCTAATCATATGGAACAAGCCCACAGGGGGCCACTGACTTGGAATTCAAGCTTTAAAGAATATGGTGTTCATTAGGAATAAGTAAGAGGAGGTAAAGGGAAATGCAGAAAGAGGAGACCTGGCTTACTGAAAAATAAAAATAAATTTATAAATTACGAAACAGATAAAATGTATTAAAATCCAAGGGGAGTAGTATTAGGGCAGTAATGCACTGCATCTGAACTTGGACTTGAAGTTCCACATGCACATCATCATCTGGGAAGCTGTTCTACAGACTAATGGTGTGAGGAATAAAGGACCTCTGGAACAGAAAAGTTCAACCCCATGGCATATTTTCTGCATATTGGTGCTGCTGTTCAGTGAATCTTCTTACTCTCGTCATGTAAAGGGGATCAGGGATCAATTGTGAATGTGAAGTAAGTTAAGTTATAAATGATTTGTTTAACCCGACCTCTCAACCCTTTTAGGGTTCTTCTCGGGCTGGGATATAAAAATCTCTGTTAAAATACAACTTATGAAAAAGTGACAAACAAAAGACCATCTGTCGATGGGCCAAGTCATAACTGCTATTATTAGGAAACAGAAACCTACCACCACGAACCACTCAATCTACAAGAGATAAATCTCTGGCAGAAGCAGACATCCACACCGGAGAACAGTACTGTATTCTAGTAAGGGAAGCACAAATTACCAAAAACAGGTTGCACTGATTTTATCAGTTATAAATATACATATGAGACCTTACGAACAATACCTAACTTTTGTACAGCATTTGCTGACACTTTCATTAGATGTTTCTCAAACGTAAGATGTGAGTCAAAAGTTACACTTAGAATAGTTAAAGCCTCTGACTCATTCAGCAAGGTTCCATCCACCTGAAGGGGAGGATGGGGTGGAAAATCTGCATGAGATCTGCTAATCAACAGTGTTTTCATTTTACTGGTATTCAGCCTCATGCCTCATTGACTACACCATTCCCTGATCCCGTCTATGTCCAGGTTGAGGGTGAGAGCAGCTTCATTTCTCAGAAGTGGAGACTTCACTATACCCACAAGTGTTCCATCATTGGCATACTGAACAATATTATTTTCCAGGCCAAGAACCATATCACTTGTGTACACTAAAAATAACAGTGGATCAAGAACACTATCCTCTGGAACTCCATACACAATAGGTCTTGGTTCACGAAAGATCCCATCCATGGCAACTTGCTGCTGTCTACTTGTAAGGATATCTTGAAGAAATCCTAAAACATATCCATCAATTCCAAGATTCTGAAGTTTATAAGTAAGTGTCTTGTAATTTACTAAAGCGAAAGGAGCACTGAAATCCATTTGAATTACTCTGCACTCAAATCCCTCATCATGGTTCCCTTGCAAATGGCATGTCAAGTCTAAAAGAGCATCGCAGGTACCTAACTGCTTCCTATATGCATACTGACTATCAGCTAACAATCCTTTAGATTCCACATACTTATAGTGGCTTAAAAATAAGTTTTTCAGCAACTTTGGCGAGCATAGGGAGAATAGAGATTGGCCTGTAGTTACAGTCGACCCCCGGGGCTTATGGGGGATAGGGACCACAACCCCCATGAATACCTAAAATCCGGAAATACTTGACACCCCTCTAAAAACACTTATAAGCCTATTTTAAGAGTTCAAACGCCAAAAACCCCCTCTAAAAATGCTTATAATTGCCTACTTTAATAGTTTTATCATGAAAAACTATTTAGTCACGAAAATAAGGTGGAAATACAGTAATTAGTGAATATTTCTCTGTGAAAAATTCCACGAATATGCGAATTTTCCTCAAATAATATGGATATATGTTCCACAGAAAAATCTGTGAATCGGTGAGGTAGCGAATCCTGAACCACAAATAGGCATGGGTCCACTGTACTGCAGTCTGCAGGTATGCCACTCTTTGGAACAGGCACTGTATCACTAAGCCTAAGCTCATCTGCAAAGATACTAAGTCCACATAAAAATCTATACACTCTACTAATCTTGGGACACAACACACTTTTTTAAAAAACAAAGGGAAGAAGCCATCAGGATCTTCTCAACCCAAGCTATCAAGATTATCCAGAATTTTCTTAACATACCTGGAGAAAAATGCAAATTTTGTAAGAATAGGTTCTAGATGACAAGTGCAGTATCAGGGAGAGGAACATCCTCAGCTGATTGCCTAGCTTCAAAAGCTCGATGAAGCAGTTCAGCCTTTTCCCTAGGGCCAGTAACCAATATACCATCATCTGTTATAGTGGTGGAATGGAAGATGAGCCTGACCCAAAGATAGAAGATGCCAATTTGGTCCACCACAGATGAGGCTGAGTAATTCCTTCAAGTTTCCTCTTCAAGGAATTATTGTAATTTTTCTTGGCTATATTTTAATTTCTATTTGCAGCATGGTGAGACAACAAAAATTGTGTAATTTTCATTTGACCGATATCATATCCATGCATTAAATTTGGTCTGTTTGTCATGGTAGGCTTGTCTCATAAATCATCAAACCATGGCTGGTCATTTGTCCTATATTTGATGACCTTTCTAGGGACATATCTTATTAAAATAGCCATCAGGATTTCATTTAATTTCTTCTTGGGATCAGGATCTAATATAGCATCTAAAATATTATGTGACTGACAAGCTTCAATAATGTGGTCCCAATTGGCTCTAGATTTCAGCCAGACCATTTTATCAATAATGGCATTAGGAATATATTGATTGACAGATATGTCCATCTCAATGGTGCAATGATCAGGAATGCCTATACATTCACAGACCTTGACTTCACAACAGCTGGAACATCTGTGAACATGAGGTCTAATCTATTACCAGAAATATGTGTGGGTTCCTCAATTAGCTGGACAAAATTGGAAGCTACACAAAACTTCTGAGCAGACCGGCCATGTTGATCTGTGGAATTTGGATTTAGCCACTCACTGTGCTTTGCTTTACAGTCTCCACAAATAACAAATGAAGCTTTTGAATCCTGTGACTGAGCCATACTAATCCTTTCCAAAAGACATTCATATATAGAATCATCGATATTTTGATTACGATACACAGAAAATATGTAAACATTGTAGAACTTACTGAAAAATGCAATTTTTATAATAAAATTAAGTTTTATATATACTGCACTTACCAAGTAATTACACAGCTATAGTTTCTAACTCGGGCGGCAGCTTAAATTAAAAATTCGCGGTAGTGCTTCAATTGTTTAGTGTAGGTGACTAGTCCCGCCCACTAACGGGAATACCCGAAACAACTCACCAGACAACCTCATTCTGTTTGTACCTTATGTCCATCAGAGGGGAGGAGGGTGGGCTCTGATGTATACTTGGTAAGTATACATAAAACTTAATTTATTATAAAAATAACATTTCTGAGTTCAGTCCCGTGTCAGCCGGTGAAATTCCATTACAGCACGAATTTCTAGGTATAATATGCTAGATATACCAGAGAAAAAAGAGCTTTCAGGAAAGCTGGGGTTACTACCCCCAGTCAAGCGTCTTCTCCAGGGAAGACGTCGGCATAACGAAGGGTGAGTGAAAGATCACTACCACGGAGACTTACTCGAAAGATCTCTCCCTATCAAAACCCCCGGAATAGAGCGGTGAGCCGTTACAGCCCCTACACCCAATACCCGCCAGGACGGCGACACTAGCGCCACCTACCTCATTCCATTTTCTAGCACGTGATCGCTATCTTTTCCTTTTGTGTGCTCGTGCCTTTTTGTGGATTTATTCATCTTTCACCATGTCATCGAGCAGCTTTACTATCTCCAAGTTAAGTACCATCTTATTGTGGGGTTTTTCGTTCTATATTTTGGCTGTTTTGGTCTCGTTTATATATATATATTGAGATCTTATTATGACGCCACGGCATTCCCCGCCAGCCATGTCGACCGCGAGGCGACCCCATCAGTTCTCTTCTGTTGGGGTTGTCTCCTTGTCGTTATAGATGATATATTTTTGCCCCATGGTTCTCCTCCTGGCGGGTTTCCTGCGGTGGCCCCCCCCTCTTTTTTGTAATTTACATAATTTTGGCCTACCGGCCCTTTTGAGGGATGCCCCGTCCAGGTACCCCCCTCCAGGTTGGGTTCCCTTTTATTTTAGTCTGTATTAGGCCATTTATTTATTTTATTCTTGGCGATAGTGCTCTCGGTTCTTTTATTTTACCATCGTTTACCTCCTCGTGGTAGCGGCAGCCTCAGATCTAACCGTTGCCCCGAGGTAGGCTACGCACCCTATTGAGCACATTTTTATTTCCATATTTATGTGTGATGGTTTTTTAGTGGAGTAGGTTTATTTGCTTCCATCCCCTTGCCCTCGGCGTGGAGGTCCATCAGGTTGAGGGAGTTTTGGGTTGCTGTTTCCTCCGGGGTCGTTTTTTGGTGGGCAGAGTGAGCCCCTTAGTTCTCTTCCTTCCTTTGGGGGAATAGAGTTCTTTGGATGTGTCTCCTCTAGGTTATTCGCCTTCTTGCCCCCTCATCTCGATCCCGGTTGGTTCTCGGCACAAAATTTCTCTCCTTGTTTGTTCCTCCTCCCCTCCGCACTCCTTCCATTTCCTAGCCTATACTAGGTTAGGTCCCTATTAGGCTTTGCCTAGGCAGGAGTCGGGCATCGAGGCTTGGTCGCTTCCCTCCCTTAGTAGTAGGCCACCCTCCTAAGTTCATTTTTCTTGGAGTGGTGTATGTGTGCAGTTGAGCGGGTTATATGTTTCCCCCGTCTCCTGTTCTCTTTCTTCGTAGCCTACCATCCTCCCCTACTCCACCCCCTCCCCCCCCAACCCTTCCAGCCTTGCTCTACTCGTGCGGGTGACGCTAGATGGCGTTTTCTCCGAGTTCAGGGACTTCTCCATTTGGTAGAGGGATTCGGCTCCCTCCCATACAGTCCCTAGCATCGCTGTGTTGGTGTTGGTGGTTTGCCGTTCACTGTAAGAGTTCGAACGTGTTCGAACACTCTATCCCGCACTTCTTCTCCCCGTCGGGTTACTCGGCTGGGTTATTATACTTGCTCCGGTTTATGTTATGAATATACGAGCATCTTGCCCACCTTGTTTCTCTGGCGGGGAAGTAAGTGTAGAGGGATTCATTTATATAAGGGGAGCGGATCCCTCCGGTCTCCGGAGCATTTGCCCTTTATACCGTCACTTGTTTAATATTATTGTTCATGATATACGTATTTAAATATCTGTGTTATCTAACGGAGTACTCTCCTTATTTTTAATCGTGAGTCCGGTTCTACGCCCGGGGGTTCCGCCGTTATTTTTACTGGCAACCCCTGCGGTGAGTTCTTGTCTCATTCCTTTCATTCCCCAGAGTATTCCGGGGTCTGGAAGTCTTACCTTCCACTCTGTGTATTTTAGAGCTTATTGGCCTAGTTTATGATAAGGGATTTCTTCTCCACCGGAGTATTCCGGTTGCAGTTGAAATTCCCGGCCTTGCCGGCTTTAGATTGCTTAGAGTGGTAGGTTCATGTACGTTTTCCACTTACAGACTGTTCGCTGTGAGGAGCGGGGTGTACACGGCGTCACTGCAACAACCTTATGGTCAGGTAGTGTGCCGGACCCACGCTGGTTGTGCGGTCCGGCTCGACGATCTGGTAGTCTGGCACCCCGATGGTTGTGAGGTTTGCTTCGCCTTGTGCGCAACCATCCAGGATGAGTCGGTAAGTGACAGCCTTCCTCCGTTTTACGCTCCTCATTTTGAATTTTGTTTACGTGGTTCCCGGACTGTTTTTTCGCCCTTAGCTAATTGGTGGCTTTCTTTCAGGCGGACGAGTCCTCCAAGAAGTTGGCCTTGGAATCTCTCTGGGCCTGGGTGGCTGGGTTTGGTAGGAATGTTCCGTCGGGGAAGCCCTACGTCCTCGACGCGAAGTTGAGGGACCTGCTCTACCCTGGCGCACGGGTGGCAGCCGCAGTGCCAGAAGATCTTGCCACCCTCATCATCCAGCAGATCCGGGATGCGACCCAGCCACCCCAAGTGGATATCCTCTACGCTGAGGTTTCAGAGGACGTCGCCGCCTTGGACTTAGACCTAGAACCTATGGCTACCGAACAGGACCAGGGGGTAAGTAGCGAGGTAGGTGAGGTTGTTGGGGCGGGCCCCCTTTTTGATTCCCCAGCTTCTTCTGTTTCTTCCTTTTCAGGTTTTGGGAAGTCTTCCTCCTTGGGTGATAGAGCTCCATCAGCCATCCCCAAGTTGAAGTTGAAGACTTCATGGAAGGCGAAGGGCTATAAGTCCTCGTCCTCCAAGAAAGCATCGCCTTTCCCCCCGTCGAAGGCTAAGGTCTCAGCACCTGTAGCCTCCGGGAGCAAGTCTGGTTCCTCCGGCAAAGGCGCGAGTAAGAGGGCAGCAAAACCCAGCCCTCCTCGCCAACCTGCCTTTGACGTGGAGGCTTTCGCGAACCAGATGTTCCAAAGATTCTCTGAGGATATCAACGATAAATTCAATCAGATATCCGAAAAGTTTGCCACTTATGACAATAAGATATCCGAAAAGTTTGCCACTTATGACAACATGCTGGCGGGAATGGCTAAACCACCCGCAGCCGAACCCCAGTATGTCATTCCCGACACAGCGGACCTCCCGCCTTTCGATGTCGGTAACCCTTGGCGTTTCGCCCTCCGGGCCATCCAACACGATGGCAAACTCACTATTGAAGGTCTTGGCACGAGAAGGTTGGAGGAGTTAGAATTCTTCCCCGCCGATCTTTTGCCCCCGTATCCAGGCTTCGTGAGATTGACAGAGGAAGCATGGATACGTTCTGATAAGGTTCCCAGGGAGACTGTCATCATCCCTAGGGACCAAGCTCAGTCGTCTCTCCTGCGCACTCTGACGGAGTGGCAGGCAGAGACAACACAAAGTTGACTCCTTTCAAGGGCAACTTCACTATGTTTGCCCTGGGAGACAACTTACCAACTCCCTGTTTGAACAAAGTCGCCCTGGCTACGGCCCGAGCGTGCTTTGAAGGTAATCCGTTACCGCAGCTGAGAAACAGACCCCACTTCCCTGGTGTTCCCGGAAGTGATGAGTTCTGGATGGATGCTCCGTCCACCTTCACGGTGGGGAAGTTGGACCCTTCGTTTCTTCCTCACAGTTTAGTGAGGAACTCCCAAGCTGCCGGAATCTTTGATAAAGGCGGAGTTTGATGCCCGGACTAAGCTAGCCCGGTCCCTGAACTCCGTCTGCCTCACGGAAGCCACTGCCGCCTCCTGCGCGGACGAGCCATTTTTCCAGGTCTTGGCTAAGTCCCTGCTAGCTGGCTTTCAGTCTGACCTTTTTGAGTTCATCATGGCCAGACTGGAATGCAGAAAGTTTATCTTCACAAATGCTACTATCCGTCACGAGCCTAACAAAGCTCGTAAAGAGCTCGATCTGGGGCCTAACCTCTTCCCAGAAGAAGAGGTTACGTAATGTCATGACTGAGGCTACAAGGGCCAACCAGAGTCTGCGCTCTCGCTGGGGCATCTCTGCCTACAAGCGCAAGACCCCAGAATCTGGCGGCCCCCAGACGAGAGGAGGTAAACGTTTCAGGAGGCATAAGAGGCCCCACCAGCAGGCGGTAGTTCAAGCCGTCCCGGTCTAGGCAGTGGCACAGCCCTCCACCTCAAAAGCTCACCCCCAACAATATGTGCTGGTCCAACCAGCTCATTCCCTTGCTGCGCCCTCGTATGTTGCTTCACCAGCATACAACCCCACATATGAGGGACGTGGTTTCTTTCACGGCCTTAACAGGATCGCAAGGGGGGGAAGAGGCAGGGCCCCTCACAGAGGAAAGGCAAACACCATCCCAAGAGGAAAACCTGGACGTGGTAGAGGGAACAAACCCGCTTCCTCCCACTGAGAAAACACAGGTAGGTGGTCGCCTGTATTGGTTCAGGGACCAATGGACCTTCAGCCCTTGGGCACACAGTATTGTGGCCAAAGGTCTGGGATGGAGCTGGATCAAGACCCTCCTCCTCCTAACAGGTTTTACCAGCCACCCTCATCAATCCTACAGGATTATGTGGCAGAATTGCTCAACAAACGAGCAATAAAGAAAGTAAGGCACCTAAAATTTCAAGGCAGGTTATTCACAGTTCCCAAAAAAGATTCAGATCAGCAAAGAGTGATCCTGGATCTGTCGCGTCTAAATCTCTACATAAAATGCGACAAATTTCGCATGCTTACAGTAGCTCAGGTACGGACTCTACTTCCGCGTGGAGCCGTCACCACCTCTATCGATCTTTCAGACGCTTATTATCACGTCCCGATTGCGCCGGAACTTCTCTCAGTTCCTCGGTTTCAGACTCGGGAATCAAGCCTACTCGTTCAAGGTCATGCCCTTCGGTCTAAACATTGCGCCCAGGGTATTCACAAGCTGGCGGACACGGTAGTTCAACAACTCCAGTCCCGAGGGATATCCCTAGCAGCATGCCTCCAGACGATTGGATAATTTGGGCACCAACAGTTCTAGAGTGTCAGAAGGCTACGACCATAGTCATCAACTTCCTGGAGTCGTTAGGTTTTCAACTGAACAGAGAAAAGTCCCGCCTGACTCCGGAGTCCCGGTTTCAGTGGCTGGGCCTCCAGTGGGATCTATCTTCTCACACGTTATCTCTCCCGCCTCCCAAGAGGAAGGAGATAGCATCTCTCACCAGGAAATTTCTCAAAATTCAATCGGCATCCCGCTGATCCCAAGAAAGGGTCCTTGGGTCCCTTCAATTTGCCTCAGTGACAGACCTGCTCTTAAAAGCGAAACTAAAAGACATAAACAGAGTGTGGCGGAGTCGAGCCAATGTCAAGCTCAGAGACAAGGTCTCCTCCATCCTCGAATCTTAAAAACAAGACTGCGGCCTTGGGCCACAGTCAGGGGCTTCTCCAAGTCAGTTCCGCTTCAATTTCCCTCCGGCACTAGTTGTCCACACAGACGCTTCCCTAAGCGGCTGGGGGATATTCACCAAAACAAAAGTACAAGGAACGTGGTCCACAATGTTTCAGCAGTTCCATATAAACACCCTGGAAGCTATGGCGGTCTTTCTAACTTTAAAGAAAATCCGCCCCAACCGGATTCATATCAGGCTGGTATTGACAGCGCAGTGGTAGTTCATTGCATCAACAGGGGCGGCTCCAAATCAGGTCGAGTAAACCAAGTAATGGTTGCTATCTTCTCCCTGGCGAACAAGCACGGCTGGCACCTGTCAGCTACCCACCTAGCGGGGGTACGGAACGTGGTGGCGGATTCCCTGTCCAGGGCTACCCCGTTGGAGACGGAGTGGTCCCTGGACGCGGAATCTTTCAAATGGATTTGCCGCCGGGTTCCGGGTCTCCAGGTGGATCTGTTCGCGACGGAGAGCAACTTCAAGCTCCACTGTTATGTGGCCCCAACCTGGACCCTCAGGCGACGCCACGGACGCAATGACAATAGATTGGAACAATTGGGAGAAAATTTATCTGTTCCCTCCAATAAATTTACTGCTGAAAGTATTACACAAACTCAGGACATTCAAAGGTCAACCAGCCCTAGTAGCCCCTATTGGCCGAAGAGCAATTGGTTCCCTCTTCTTCAGGAACTGGGATTGCGGAGTCTTCGGATTCCCAAGCCCATACTGACCCAGACAGTACAAACCAAGACTGTGTCAGCTTCCTCAAGAATTCAGAATGCCCTAGTTTTATGGACTTTATAAAATTCGCAGCCCAAAAAGGGGCAAACATTGACCCTGTCAACACTCTATTTCTTGAATCAGATAAAAGAGATTCTACTCTTAGACAGTATGATTCAGCAATCAAAAAGTTAGCCTCCTTCCTAAAAGCATCTGAAGCCAAAATCATGACGACTAATTTAGGAGTCTCTTTCTTTAGATCACTGTTTGAAAAAGGCCTTGCTCCGGCCACTATTACCACAGCCAAGTCAGCCCTGAAGAAAGTATTTCTATACGGCTTTAAAATCGACCTTACAGATTCCTATTTTTCATCCATCCCCAGAGCATGCGCTCGTCTGAGACCAGTATCACGCCCACATTCCGTTACGTGGTTTCTCAATGACGCCTTAAGTTAGCATCAGAGATAGATAACTTTCAATGCTCTTATCAGGATCTGTTAAGGAAGACCTTATTTCTGATTAGCTTGGCTTCAGGTGCTAGAATCTCAGAGCTGTCGGCTCTCACTAGAGGTGATAATTTTGTGAACTTCCTCCCTTCCGGAGAGGTCCTCCTTTCCCCTGATCCTAGATTCTTAGCCAAAAACGAAGACCCACAAGACAGGTGGTCTCCTTGGAAGGTGGTGCCCCTTCCACAAGACCAGTCTTTATGTCCAGTTTATACACTTAAATCTTACCTTTTAAGAACTCCACAGAGTAAGTCGGGTCCTCTTTTTATCAGGGAGAAAGGTGGTACTCTTTCACTGAATGGTATAAGACAACAAATTCTGTATTTTATTAAACAGGCCAACCCAGATTCAGTTCCTAAGGTTCATGATATTCGAGCAGTTGCTACCTCCATTAATTACTTTCATAATATGGATTTCTCAGAATTGTCTAAATACACGGGTTGGAAATCACCTCTAGTGTTTAAACGCCACTATTTAAAATCGCTTGAAGCCCTGAAATTTTCTACCATAGCTGTGGGAAGTGTCATCTCCCCACCTTAACCAATCATATCCTTATCCTCCTTTCCCCCCCGCCCGCCTGCCTCATTTACTTCTCTGCTTATCCTCCTGGTTGATCATGCCTCACTGCCTTGCTCCTCATATTGATGTATATTGTCTCTGTTGAGTGGAAACTGTAATCTGACATGTTACGATTGTGTTTTTTTGTGGGGTACTGGGCGGTTTTTATTTTGCTCCATGTACCCCAGATATATGTATATGCACTGTATGTTTTGTTTACCGGTTGATTTGATCTCTTACGTGTTTAGCTTAAGTTTACGTGTGTAGCTTTAAGATTGTGTATACCAATTAAGATTATGTGTGCCATTGAACCTATCCAATTTTCGTGTGACATTGTGCTTTAGTAGTGTTAAGTGGTTTTGGGGACCCCTTCCCCGTCGTGCTGGGGACTTCCCCCACTCTTTCGTAATTTTAAGTCTTTGATGTGCCTTAGGTTTAGTGTTCTTCTCACATGTAAGAGATTCCATCATTAAACTGCTTTTGTAATTTGTATTTTTTCTTCAGATTACCTTGTTTCCTCATAGTTTGCAGCCTTGGCATGATTCTCTGTCACTATTTCACCGGCTGACACGGGACTGAACTCAGAAAAGGGATTTTGACAAAGGAAAAATCTATTTCTGAGGAAGGTCCCGTGTCACCCGGTGACCCTCCCTGACTCACCTATTGCTCCCCCCCCCATTTCTTGCACATGCCAAGTCTGGGGTTAGTGCTAGCATGGAATGAGGTAGGTGGCGCTAGTGTCGCCGTCCTGGCGGGTATTGGGTGTAGGGGCTGTAACGGCTCACCGCTCTATTCCGGGGGTTTTGATAGGGAGAGATCTTTCGAGTAAGTCTCCGTGGTAGTGATCTTTCACTCACCCTTCGTTATACCGACGTCTTCCCTGGAGAAGACGCTCGAATGGGGGTAGTAACCCCAGCTTTCCTGAAAGCTCTTTTTTCTCTGGTATATCTAGCATATTATACCTAGAAATTCGTGCTGTAATGGAATTTCACCGGGTGACACGGGACCTTCCTCAGAAATAGATTTTTCCTTTGTCAAAATCCCTTTTTTATATAAGTAAAACTTACCAAGTAATTACATAGCTGAATCCCTTATTGACAGGAGGTGGGATACATGGACATATTCTACTCTAAAACATTACGTCATGTAATGAATTTGAAATAGAGAAGTTGCTAGCATTGAAAACAATGCTTGTCGTTTCCTTATCAGTCAAGAGAGCTACTGCAGGAGAATACTGCCTCTGGTTGGTGCTCATCTTAACCTGTAGTGGGGGCTTGCAGTGAAGGAGTATTCCGACGACTAGCAAAGGATCAACAAGCGCCCTTGCCCTGGGAGCAGTACCAATATGAAAAACAACCAAACAATACTGTCAACTACACTGAAATAAAACTAAAACCCATCCAATGAGAGTGGTGGGTGCTCCAGGTACACTGTACCCCACAGCTCCCCAAAAGCTGACACCTTACTACAAGGTGAAGAGATACAGGCAGTCCCCGGTTATCGGCGGGGTTCCGTTCTGAGGGTGTGATGATAACCGAAAATTGCCGCTAACCTAAAATCGGCAATTTTCGGGGCTTATCAGCGCTGATTTTCGGCTATTGGCGCCTCTGTTAGGAATGTATCGACGCCAATACCCAATTATCGGCGCCGAAAGTGGAAATCGGCGATTTTCGGTGCAGAAAATTGCAGATTTTCGTCGCTATACAAGCCCCATAAACCGGATCGCCATTAACCGGGGACTGCCTGTAGTAGGAGAAAATCCTATGCTTCCTCCTGGGATACCATGCCAGTTACTAATAATGGTCACAATGTACTGCAAAATTTTACTACTGTTTTAACTTTCATTAAAAATAGTGAGAATCGAAGACTGATTACACTCCAAATAAGTCAATTGCAGAATGGAAGTAATGGGAATAATGTGCCTGCAAACTAATGTGGTAGAAACTGTCTGACATCCTTGGCTTTCACTTAAAGTAGGCAAAATGCCCTCCTTAATCTGAGAGAGGTCTCAGAAATAAAGTCCATTTAGGATCAAGGACAATGCACTCTTAGTCAGAGGTCGAAATGGGTCCTTGCCAGAACACTATAGGTTATGGATGGTCGTCTGCTCTTCCAGTCCTGCTTAGGTAATACCTGAAAACTCCATCTGGACAGAAGGCTCTCTGTTCTTCCTCAGAGCCAAGAATGTTCATTAAGTTCTTAAGGGAGAAAGAATGGATCCAGGATCTTGGAAAGGTCCTTGTTCTTGGCTAAAATCCAAGGGTAAACGAGCAAATCATGTCTCCTTGTGAAAAAGACCTACTCTAGAACAATGGCTTGGATCTCACTAAAGTGTTTTAGCAGAAGCTAAGGTCACCTTCCGGGTGAGGTCTGTTCTGAGAAGAGGAGCGTAGTAAATCAAAAGAGGGACCTGTCAGTCCAGTCACTTCAACACTATGTTCAGGTTCTAGGAGACCAGATTTCCTTCCTTGCTTGGACTAGTCCACCTTTTCCCAACCCTGGGGTTGCCAAGCATCTTTTCTGGGGTCACCAAGCACTCACAAGTCTCATAACATCAAAAAATATGAATTCCCTATTATGAGATGTTTTCAGCATATACAGTGCTATATTCCTATGTTACCATAATTATAGTATATTACTGCTGATTGTGGATCAAAATTTTTTCTTGGTTATTATAATTTTAATGCAAATGTCCTAACCACCAATACTGTCTAAAAACATTTATAAGCAACTTTGCTGGCTTCATAAACCTACTCTTGTATATATTTACATACAGAAAATTTTAATAATGTAAGTTTAATGCTGGTGTCCCAGTGGGGTCACAGTTATGGTTGGAGGAGCATGACTGTGGTCACTTGCTAAAAAGGTTGGGAACCACTGGACTAGTCAAAGGACTTGATGAAGTTGGTTATAAACTGAGTTAAAAGTAGCTCGACACCCCTTATTGGAGGAATACCAGAGATTCTAGATCTCCTCAGATAAAAGAGGCAATCTGTAATTCGGGTCACAGATGTCTTGAAAGGAGAGACGTAAGAGTCTGAGACACCAGCTACAGAAAATCGCTCACTTATTCTGGTAGACGGGGATAGAAGATTGATGTCTGCACTTGCAATAGTCCCTACAGTGCGTCTAGAAAAACCCCTTTATTCTGACAAGCTTCCGGACAGTCTGAGACCCATCCTGACAAGAGCGAGCCACCTGTGGTGGTATCTCTTGAAGTGAGGTTGACTGAGTACAGTAGACATGGATTGGGGAAGGAGTCTTGGAGAGTCCACCAACAACCGTGGCAGGTTCAGAAATCATTATTTCCTGAGTCTGAACAGGCTATGAGGGCCATCATAACATTGCGAAGAGCCTGAAACTTGTTCAGCATTTCCTTGACTATGTTGAAGGGCGGAGAGACACAGGGGTCCAAATTGGACCGAACTTGCAGCATGGAGTCTGCTGCCCATGCTTAGAGGGTCTGGGGTTGGAGAACGAAAGAGAGGAAGACGGAAGTTCCTTAAGGTGGCAAACAGGTCCAAAGTCAGCCTGCCCACAGATTCCACAGATCCCAACAGACTAGAGGATTCAAGGTCCACTCGGTAGTAAGAACAATCTTCTGATGGCTCAGTTCGTCTGCAAAACTTATTAGTTGGCCTGAATAAATCGAGACTAGAAAAACTCAATTTTGATCGTCCACAATAGAAGTTCTCTTGCTGTTTGGCAGAGAGAAAATGAGAGAGAGAGAGAGTCTCCTTGCTAATGTAATAAACGTTAAGACTGGTCTAGTCTAAATGGATTACCACAGTCTAGGAGAGAACTAGGGTTGAGAAGCACTGAAGCCCTAAGCAAATCGCTTTCAGCTCTCCAACATAGATGTGAAGGCTCCGTTCTTCAGAGACGTCCCGGAAACTTCCCATTTCCTCAAGCGAGTTCCCCAATCTTGATCAAGGAGTTGAGAAGAAATCTTAAGTCTATTCTCAGAGGATGAATGAACTTCCCTTCCAAAAGTTAGTTCAGACAGCCACCACTGCAAGTCCAAATTAAATCCGGGACTTTGGGAAAAAATGACGGTGTCCAGCTGTGTTTCCCTGTTCCAGTTGGCCTTGTGTTCAAAGGTTTCGAGCATTTTTCCTTCAAAGGGAATCGAAAAAGTCAGTCATTCAGGAAAAACTGATGTTCATGGCCATAAAATGAAGTCAACTGTAAGAGTAGCGAGTACTTGAGAGAAGACTTGTGTCATAGAGGCCGAAGCCTGGATCCCCAAACTTGAAGATCCTGTCTTGTATGACGGACCTGAGATATTCTCTGAAGTCCGGATGAAGGTCTCCAGCCATTCACCCTGGAGAATGGATGACAGGACTGTCTGAGGGAACTTGCAGATCATCATGCAGACTCGCGGACAACTGAGCGGACTAGTTGCCCACCCTACTGACTCTTGACAGCCGTGCAGACACATGGACATCCGTGTGGGCTCAACTTCTAATTTGGACCTGACAACACATCATACAGACCGAAAACATATGTGAAACTGTATGTGGCAGAAACTAATGTCTAGCACACTTATAAAAAGCTTGAAACGTCCATAAGAGACACAAAAACATTCTGGATAGTACAGCTGGTAAAGCGTTGGCCTCATAATCTCGGGGGCCAGCATTTGCTCCACATCAAGGGGGTGGATAGTGAGACTGTCTACCAGATGGTTACTGCCATGAGTGACGCCATGGTGGGGGGGTTGGGGTTACCTGGCTGACATCCGACCAAGAGAAAACAGCTTGTGGGAGGACTGAAAGTACCAAACTGTAACTTTTAACTTTAAAAGCCTGGGCAAGGGACAGCAGTGTCCTTGTCCAAAACCAAGTGTGATGAATTCTTCTGCCGCCAGACAATCCTCTAAGCAGAAAAAATAGTCCATGAACAGGCACTAGAAGTTCAGCAACAGGAGCCTAGTACTGGCTAGATAGTGTTGACCGCTCTGGAACAGGTATTGGGCATTCAGGAATCAATGCCAGGCACCAGGAAGTTGGCGCCAGGAGCTCATAAGTTGATTCTAGGCGTTCAGGAATGGGCGCCGCTAGAAAGCGCTGGTCTGACAGGGTTCAAGGGGCTTTCTCTTCTTGCTTGGAGCCCAAGTAATGTCTTTCAACAAAAGAACGCTCAGGAGAGAAGGTATCGCCATTCCAGAGGAAGTCGGACCGAGGAAGTGACAGAGGGAACCACAGTGAAACTGCAGGAAGGCTGTGACATGAAGCTATAAAGCGGAGAACGGCAACCGTCATCTGCGTGTGTCTTCAGCAGCCATGAAGAACCAAAAACCATTACGGTGCTTACTGTCTGCACTGGAAAACTCGGAACTGTCTGACTTGAATAAAGTCTCATTGGACAACGGAACTGTCTCACTTGAATAAAGTCTCATTGGACAACAGAGTCCCCAGTAGATACATCCACTAATGTTCTGAGTAAGAAGAAAAAGGGGCTAGATATTAGTGGACCATCTAAAAGTAGCTTTGATTCTCTTGGCAGATGGAAAGCCTGAAAATTTCGAGGGTTGAGACTGACATCCAAAAATCTGACGCGTTCGATGGAGGCTGTGTTCTGAGGAAGAGGTGCTGTAGTTCTGTAGGCGAAAATAACAGGGCTGACTGTGACTGCGTGGCTCTCACAGTAGTAAAGGAGCACTAGAGCTCTCTCTTCTTGAGATTCCTAAGAAAAGAACGAAAATCTCTAAAAACCATCTCAACTGTCCTTGTACGCACAGGACAGGACTAAGAGACAACCCGAGGGGATGTCTCTCGGTAAACATTTGGGAGTCCTCTTCTTTCTTAGCCCGTGCTCCTGCTGCCAGTCAAGAAAAAGCCTTTTACTGGTGGGGCTCGAGTTACAATGATTCATCTTAAGATAATTCAATTTTGTGATGGGGTTAGTAATTAATACCAATACGACAACATTTAAAAAATATTTTTAAATTTCGCGCAGGGGCAGGCAGCATCGTACAATCAGATAGTGAGAGAGACCAAATTACAATAGACCAACTTCTTTTCCTGCATCTCTTTATCCCATCTTTTAGTTTAAAAAGTAAAAGAGAATAATAAAAGTATTGTCCGTAACGTTATACTCACGTAAATGCGTACAGCCATAAACAACTGAATGAGAAACTGCTGTTTTGCTAATAGCCAAATCGGATAACAACAGCTGTTTTGCTTGTATTTCAACCATCATACGTAGTAAACAATTACCGTAGTTATGTTACGAATGACGTTAAGTAGAACAGGACTGATATATTTTTACATTACAATAAACCCCCATATTCGCGTTCTCACAATTCATGGACTCACCTATTCGCGGATTTCTCTGTGGAACATATATGCACATTATTTGCTGAAAATTTGCCCATTTGCAGTATTTTTCACTGAGAAATATTTACTAATTACTGTATTTTCATATTTTCATGACTAAATGCACTTTTAGTGATAAAACTATTAAAATACTCAGGTACCCAGGTAGTGCTCGAGTTACGATAATTTGCCTTATGACAAGTCAATTTTGCGATGGGGTAAGCAATTGATACCGATGCGACAATATTTATACAGTATTTTTAAATTTCGCTCGGTTGCAGGTAGCAGCATACAACCAGGCAGCGAGAGAAACCAAATTACTATAGACCAACTTCTTTTCCTTCATCTCTTTATCCCATCTTCTAGTTAGAAAAGTAAAAGAGAATGATAAAAGTATTCTTAGTAACGTTATACTCTTGCGTAAATGCGTACAGCTATAAACAACCGAATGAGAAACTGCTGTTTTGCTTATAACTGAATCAGATAACAACAGCCGTTTTGCTTGTATTTTAACCATTGTGCGGTAGTAAACAATTACCATAGTTATTTTTACATTATACTCTTATTTGCTATGGATAAAAAATTGGCAAGGAAATATACTATGCTGCTAAATTTAAGCTGCAAGTTGTAGCTGAAGCTGAGAAAACAATGTTCACGCTGCTAATGACTATAAATTATCGTGCATCGGCAACATGGATGAAACTCGACAGTAATGAAAATTGGAGAGAAGTGTTTTAATCAAAACTACTGGGCGTGAAAGAACAAATATTACTGCTGTTTTTACGCTGATAAACAATAAATACGTAAAACTCGTATTATGATGAAATCAAGTGAAAATAGCGAATGGAATCTTGATTTTTTTTCCAAAACAGACATGCCCCCAAATGGCCAACGTCATCTATTGACGAAAAAAATAGCTAAATTAACTTCACAACGAGGCATATTCAAGTTATATTTCGACTTAAAAACACTTCGTACAACAAAAAATAACCTTATCCCATATAAATAAAGTACCTTGAGATTCATTTACGCTAACTAGACGTAAGAAAAGTGCTCTGAAATGAGTTAAATATGGCGAAATAAACTTACCGCGTAACCGGTTTCCAAACCAAAACATTGATCGCTATAAGAATATATACAATACTATTGGATACAGTGACGTAAAGCATAACATTTTAAAAGATCCATGGAAAAGATGCATACTGTATTTGTTATGCTGATGTTTGTATAATGCGATATTAATGTGTGAATATAACAATCGGAGACTGGCGCTCAAGAAAAAACAAGTGTGTTCTTAGCAAAGACAGGTGCCAAGTGCTAAAGAGGAACTGGCGCCAGACACTAGTAGGCTCAGACCAGGCGCATGAGAGGGAGCGAGGGGAGCTCTGTAGGTTAGCACCGGGTAGTAAAGAGAGTGCTGAGCGCCCGGAAATTGGTGTCGGGAGTTCGGGAATAGCTGCCGAGAGAACAGGAACTGGCACCGGACACTAGTAGGATGGCGCCAAGAGCTCAGGAAGACATCAATCTGACGAGTGATGATAACACCACTCGTCCATCAAGACGCCTTTCCAGTGGCTGTCTGCTGATACCTGGGAACGACTACAGGTTCACTTGAGGGGGAAACTACCTGGGGGTTAACCCCATTGGACTCCCCTGGACCACCATTATGTCTCCTCCCATGTTTAGGGGGGAGTATGGCAGGGACTTTAGGTATAGGAGATCCAACGGGCCAAATAGCCACCTCCTCCACTACACATCCATCAAGATGCCCTTTCAGTGGCTGTCTATCAATACCAGGGAATGTGTAACAGGTTCGACTGAGGGAGCAACTAAATGGGGGACTTCCCGCCAGCCTCGATTGGACTTTCAGTATGCCTCCTCCCAGGTTTAGGGGAGTCTGACAGTGACTTAGGTCTACGAGAACTGGCAGGAACCAGGCACAGGAGCAAGTGGATAAAAAGTAAGAGGGCTTGCAGCAGGAGAGAAAAATGGACGTAGGGAGAATTGGCGCCAAGTGTTTGGACACTGGTGCCGGGCGCATGAGAGTGGAAACTGGGTGTTCTGTAATGGGTGCCAGGCTGTAGCTGACGCTAGGCGATCTGGGAGCTTGGGAGCTAGTGCTGGAAGCTTGGAGCACGATTCTTGGCTCTCGAGAACGCCTTCTCTCCTAAAGCTCATCCACCAAAACATTAAGTACAAAATCTCTCCTTACTACATTCCTGCCCTTACTCTTTTTCAGTTCTCTGCAAAGGAAAAGATGTTTAAACTTGATTGCAACTTCACTACAGTAGCGAAAAAATTAAAAACTTGAATCAGATCTCAATAATAACGAAACAATAAAAAACTGATCCTGAAAGCTTAAGCTTGAAGGCTACTCAAAATAAGCGGTAATACTTCATCGAAATCCGGTTATACAACCGGCAAATAATGAACAAAGCTGCTGCAAACACCCGATGTTTACGTCGGGCACAGCAGAAACAGTCTTTCCTGGTATTCCCATTAGTGGGCGGGACTAGTCACCTACACTAAACAACTGAAGAGCTACTGCGAATTTTGAATTTAAGCTGCCATGCGAGTTAGAAACTATAGCTAAGTAATTACTTGGTAAGTTACTTATATAAAATTTAAAAATAAAGAACTTCATGGCAACTACAGTACACTCCAAATTTTTCTGATGTTAAATAGGTCGTCCGGTTGGTTATGAAGCTAGGAAAAAGTTGGTGGTAAAATCCCTGTGAATTACCAACACCTGCTCCATAGCATTGTTCTCTAATTACAATCTCCAACTGAAGAATGAGATACTTCTTCTGGAGAAGATATGAAGGAAAGGCTTTTAGGAGACAAAACCAGGGGAGTGAAAACCCAAAAAGAATCTTAACTCTCCATCAGTGTCTCCATCACCTAGGTTCAACTCATAAGTCTCTCCAAACATTCAAGAGGGCCCACAATTTGCCTCCTATTGGAACCTGAGGGCTGAGTGAATCCCTGAAAGATATAAAAGACCTGTGAGAATGAGGTACAACTTCTAAAAGGCAGGCCTGAGGGAAGACAAGAGACAGACTTTCCAACCCTAATGGAGGAGAAACTAAAAAAGCTACCATCGTCTGTGCAAGAGAAACCTCTGACGACAGACAGGAGCATGATTAAACAAACAAAAACTTCTTTCAGTTTTCTTCTGAAGATGGAAAGAGAAACCCACAAGATTTCTGCGTATAAGTTGTTTACTTGTAAATATTTACATATTACTTTAATCTCGAGTACTTTCAGGTCCTAACTGTGACCCTTTTTCAAGAGATGTGAAGGTAGTCAAGCTGGTTCAAGGCCCAGCAATCTTCTGGAACTTCTTCTCCCTGTGCTGTCATTTATATGGAAACCAGGACAGCCATCATATAAATGACAGCACAGGGAGTAGTAGTTCCAGAAGATAGCTGGGCCTTGAACCAGCCTGACTACCTTCACATCTCTTGAAAAAGGATCACAGTTAGGACCTGCAAGTCCTCGAGATTAAAGTAATATGTAAATATTTACAAGTAAACAAGTTATACACAGGAATCTTGTGGGTTTCTCTTTCCAGGAGCATGATTGTTCTCACTTCTTCAAAACCGAGTTAGTATAAGCATGAGAACATTTCCCTGGAGCATCAGAAATGGCCCTGACCATGCAAGTCAAAAACCCTAAGACTGTTCCCCCCTCAAAACCCTCTGGTGCTACCAACAGTTAAAGCTGGCACCACGAACTCCCTACACTGGCGCCACAAACCCTCTTAGCTGGCGCAAGAGAAGAGGCAACCATACTGAGCAAGAGTTCAGTAAAAGACAAAACTTCAACAATCTAAAGAGAGACCTGGAGAGAAAACTCCATCTCAGCATGTCCACTCTGTCAGTCTCAAAGAGTACATTTCTTCAAAGGAATGAAACACGCAAAGAAAACCAAATCTTTGACTGAAGATAGTTCAAGTGCCAGTCAAGCACCTGTATCATAAGAGGTGGCTTTCTGCAACTTACAAAAAACAGGTTTTGACGTAGGAAAAATCTATTTTTGGTAGTCGGTGTTGATTCCTCAAGGAGTTACCTTCCATGGTCTACCAGAGCTCCATGGTGACCAATCTAATATCACAGAATTCTCTTCTAGTTGGTCTTTTTTGCCAGGTATTGTGTCGTAATGATTAACATTATAACACGTGATGGAGTATATAATGGTCTCAAAGATAAGAGGACACTTTCCCTTATCTTCACCAAAGCTGAACCGAGTTTTTCTAACGTCAAAGAGCCTGCACGAAAGAGAAGTGACTACTGAGCATGCACGTCCACCCTATTGTTTACAACCGGGCCATTAAAGACCAAGGAGCCATTACTCTCTGTTGGTCAATACAGGATGACCCCTTGCCAAAATCCCATGCCTTCCCTGACAAAAAGGCATGGGATTTGGGCAAGGGATCATCCTGCATTGACCAACAGAGAGTAATGCAGGATCATCCCTCGCCCCAAATGCAATGCCTTCCCTGACAAAAAGGCATGGGATTTGGGCAAGGGATCATCCTGCATTGATCAACAGAGAGTAATGCAGGATGATCCCTCGCCCAAATGCCATGCCTTCCCTGACAAAAAGGCATGGGATTTGGGCAAGGGATCATCCTGCATTGACCAACAGAGTAATGCAGGATGATCCCTCACCCAAATGCCATGCTTTTCCTGATGAAAAGGCATGGGATTTGGGCAAGGGATCATCCTGCACTGACCAACAGAGAGTAATGCAGGATGATCCCTTGCCCAAATGCCACGCCTTTCCTGACGAAAAGGCTTGGGATTTGGGCAAGGGATCATCCTGCACTGACCAACAGAGAGTAATGCAGGATGATCCCTTGCCGAAATCCCATGCCTTCCCTGACAAAAAGGCATGGGATTTGGCAAGGGATCATCCTGCATTACTCTTTGTTGGTTTGTTGGTAAATGTAGGATGATTCCTTCCCTGACAAAAAGGCATGGGATTTGGGGCAAGGGATCATCCTGCACTGACCAACAGCCATTACTCTCTGTTGGTCAATGCAGGATGATCCCTTGCCCAAATCCCATGCCTTTTTGTCAGGGAAGCGGGAGGGTTTTGAGGACTCAACAGCAACAACCAAAAATAGGTTTTTCCTATGTCAAAACCTGTTTTATGATGGCATAGTCGCTTGTTTTGTCCTCAAGGAGCTTTACAAAGAAATTGACAGGTGACGAAAAAGGCTTAAGCTCTCAGTTTTTTCATTCCAACACCCCAAAGAAAAAAAACATTCCAGGTCCGAGGTTAAGCGACTGATTTCAAGTCCCATTCTTTATGGCAAATACTCTTCGGGTTTTGGTACTAAGAAACAAGAAATTATACACAAACTTATGTTTTAGAATATAGTTCTACAGTGGCTTACCTAAACATGGATTTGGTGTCGCCCTTTTCCCAGCGATAGTTAGCATACTCACCGTCAATAAGACCCCTGGTTTTCTGCCATAGCACCTATGGGTTAAGACTAACCATGCCATCTACTGATACACAGTGTAGTTAAATTTGTTCGAGCATGTGGCAATAATTTAACTGATGACCACCCTGTACATTCGTAGACTTCTTCGAAAGAGACATTTCTGAGGAAGGCCAACGATGTACTTACTTTCCTAATATCATGTGACCTAGGAAAGGAGTGTGGATTTGCCTTTTTAATGAGAAACACTACAATCATTCTCAGCCCTTGTAGGGAGATTGGTTAGTTTGTGCTAGGGTGTAGGAAAACAGGACCCTCTGGGATGTTTGCCGTGACTTCTAGGTAAACCTTCAGTGCTTGAACTGGACACAATGCCTTGTCTGTGAAATTGAGTTTTCTTATATGAATAGATTTCCTTTGTAAAGGATCCTCATTCTTGGCCAGGAATAATGGGCCAGGGGACAATAAAAATTGATGGTCGGCTGTTTGAGTGATGCATTGTCCCTCCCTAAGAGAGCTCAGTTCACTAATACGAGCTCCTCATGCTAATGCAATCAAGAAGATCGCCCTTTTTTTTAGCATATGCAATGTGGTTGTATTGGGTCCGCTGAATTGAGGGGTTGATAGAAGTCTAAGCACCTTGTTCAGGGACCAAGTAATTGAAAGCCTTTCGGGAGTGGGCCTTTGTAGTGCAAAAGACTGCAAAAGGGAAGTGACAACTTCTATACTGGAGTCAATCCCGAATCCATAAAGCAAGGGTTCCGTTAATGCAGCTTTGTATGCCATGGCTGTTGTAACCACAAGGGATTTCTCTTCCAAAGGGTATATATGAAAACAAAAAAAGTGTTTCTATAGAAATCTCAACTGGGCTCTCAGTATGGATATAATCTAACCATATCTTTCATACGGACTGGTATTGCCAGAGAGATGATGTCCAAATTTTTGTACTAAGTACCTAGCAATGTTGGGAGAGTAATTATCACGATAGATATTTTTTAAAAATCCATACATGAAGGTCTCGGCTCAGAAAGGAGGATGTGTAATCAACTTTGCCTCCTACTATCTGGAATAGAACAGCAGATTGTAGTGGAATTGATCTTTTCATCTGTTGTTGATATGATGGGAACCAATGTCTGTTTGGCCAATTTGGGGATATTAACCCTTAAACGCCGAGCCTCTATTTACAAAAAAAGTCTCCCGTATGCCAGCGGCGTTCGGTGAGTTAGCGCCAAAGCGGAAAAAAAGTTTTTTTCAAAAAATCACAACACGCTTAGTTTTTAAGATTAAGAGTTCATTTTTGGCTCCTTTTTTTGTCATTGCCTGAAGTTTAGTATGCAACCATCAGAAATGAAAAAAAATATCATTATCAATAAATATTGGAATATATGACAGCGAAAAAAAAACTCATATAATTGTATACAAATCGTGCTGTAAGCACAACGGTTAAAGCTAATGAGTTAATTTTTTTAGTTGTATTGTACACTAAATTGCGATGATTTTGGTATATAACAAATTGTAAAACGATCAAAGCAACACAGAGAAAATATTATCACAAAATGATGCATGAATTCATAACGAGCAGACGTACAAATATGTTTTTTTTAAAAATTCACCATAAATCGAAATATTGTGCTAGAGACTTCCCGTTTGTTGAAAAATGAAGCTAATTGATTGAATATTACTAGACTGTAAGTGTTTTAGCTTACAATTGGAGTTTTCTACCAATTCGGTCGAGTTAAAGTTGACCGAAAGTCGAATTTTTCTATTTATCGTGATTTATATGAAAATATTTCAAAACTGATAAAAGCTACAACCATGAGTTATTTTCTGTTGTATTGTACATGAAATTGCACACATTTTCATATATAAAACTTTATGTAACGACTAATATAAAACGGTGCAAATATTACGACGAGACGAAAGAATTTCTGAGATGTTTGGCAGAGTTACCAGCGCAGGCGTAAGGAAAATGTTTTTCAAAAATTCACCATAAATCGAAATATTGTGCTAGAGACTTCCAATTTATTGCAAAATGAAGGTAAACGATTGAATATTACTAGAATGTAAGAGTTTTAGCTTACAATTGCGTTTTTTACCATTTCGGTTGAGTTAAAGTTGACCAAAGGTTGAAATTTTGGCAGTTATCGTGATTTATGTGAAAATATTTCAAAACTGATAAAAGCTACAACCATGAGCTATCTTCTGTTGTATTCTACATGAAATTGCGCACATTTTCATATATAAAAGTTTATGTAACGACTAATGTAAAACGATGCAAACATTACGACAACATGACGAAAAAATTTCTGAGATGTTTGGCGAGTTACGCATAGCGCAGAGCGTAAGGAAAAAGTTTTTTTTTCAGAAATTCACCATAAATCGAAATATTGTGCTAGAGACTTCCAGTTTGTTGCAAAATGAAGGTACATGATTGAATATTACTAGAATGTGAGAGTTTTAGCTTATAATTGCGTTTTTTACCATTTCGGTTGAGTTAAAGTTGACGAAGCTTGAAATTTTGGCAGTTATCGTAATTTATATGAAAATATTTCAAAACTGATAAAAGCTACAACCATGAGTTATTTTCTGTTGTACTGTACATGAAATTGCGCACATTTCCATATATAAAACTTTATGTAACGACTAATATAAAACAGTGCAAACATTACGACAACGTGTGAAAGAATTTCTGGCGCGGACGTAAGAAAAAGTTTTTTCAAAAATTCACCATAAATCGAAATATTGTGCTAGAGACTTCCAATTGGTTGCAAAATGAAGGTAAATTATTGAATATTACAAGAATGTAAGAGTTTTAGCTTACAATTGCGTTTTTTGACCATTTCGGTCGAGTCAAAGTTGACGAAGGTTGAAATTTTGGCAGTTTATCGTGATTTATATGAAAATATTTCAAAACTGATAAAAGCTACAACCATGAGTTATTTTCTGTTGTATTGTACATGAAATTGCACACATTTTCATATATAAAACTTTATGTAACGGCTAATATAGAACAGTGCAAAAATTACGACAAAATGACGAAAGAATTTCTGAAATTTTCGGCCCAGTTATTACCTGGCGTAAGAAAAAAGTTTTTTTCAAAATTCACCATAAATCGAAATATTGTGCTAGAGACTTCCAATTTGTTGCAAAATGATGGTACATGATTGAATATTACTAGAATGTAAGAGTTTTAGCTTACAATTGCGTTTTTCGACCATTTCGGTCGAGTCAAAGTTGACCAAAGGTTGAAATTTTTTGTAGTCGACGTACGGTACGTCCACTTGGCACCCAACAGACAATTTTAGTCAACATATGATACGTCCAGTAGGCGTTTAAGGGTTAAGTAAGCTGTTCCTTTGACAGTTAGAAGTTTGCTCAAAACCTTCGAAATCTGGGACAATGGAGGAAAAAGATATCATCCTCCCCATGTTCCACTCTTTAGAAGGCATCTCCTGCTGTTGCTGGACTATCCAGGTTCGGAGACATATATTAGGAGTTTGTGCTTCTTGTACATGGCAAACAGGTCCACTTCCGGTTGTGGAAGCATGCTGGCTATTGTTTGAAAAGAGTGGTCGTCCAACATCCACTCTGTTCAGGCTGTCGTTTTCCTTGATAGAGTCTGCTATTACAATGAGACCCCCTGTGAGGTGAATTGCAGATATGTACCACTTCCTTGCTTGCGCCATCCGAAGGATGGCTAGCATTACCCTATTGAGAGGAGGTGAACATGATCCCGACCTCTTGATGTAGGATATATTGTAGTTACGTTGTCTCTCTTCTGAAGTTTGAGTTTTTTGAGAAACAAAAAGACAACCATCAGCTCCAGGAAATTTATATAAGAATTCCTCAGAATAGCTGATCACCTCCCTGCCACCTGATGATCCTCCTAATGTCCTCCCAACCTGTCAATGAGGCATCTGTGAGTATTGTCATTCATACAGATGGAGGAGTCAGGGTGATCTGTTTTGCCAGAGGTTCCTTCTGAATCCAAGGCCAAAGTATCTCCCCAACTTTTTTAATCTTTTGATGAGGTCAGTCTCGCATCTTTTTTCTTGCATGTGATAGCCAGAATTTGTTCACATTTTTAGTTGCAATCTAAGTATTGGATCTATTACTGAAGTGAACTGCAGCAGGCCCATCATATGTTCTGATTGCCATCTGGAAGCTCTGGGCTGTGCAAGGAACCTTTTGAGGACTTGCCTTACTTGTTTTGAGTATGATGAGGAGAGACAACAGGCCATGAAGAGTATCCCAACACAGTCCCAGCCACTGAAAGTGTCTGCTAGGCATGAGGTGGGGTGTTTTCCAACTTATTATAAAACCTTTTGACTGTAGTCTGTTGACCATTGCTTTTAGGCTTTTCAAGCACTCTTTTCTTGTGGGCCCCCAGATCAACCAGTTGAATAGGTACCCTACTAGTTGTATTCCTTTTTGTTTGAGTTCTCAAATGAATACCGTTGCTAATTTTGTAAAATATTCTTTAGGCAATGTTTAGTCCAAAGGGCATGGCGTTGAATCTGTATGTATCTTTCCCTATCTGGAACTTTAGGAAGGGGCGGAAGGGAACGGCGATGGGGATGTGCCAGTATGCATCTTTCAGATCTATAGAAACTGTCCAAGTCCCTTTTGGGATGACTCAACGTACTTAGGCAACGGTAATTATCCGAAACTTTTGGCAAACAATGTGCTTGTTCAGTGTTGATTGGTTGAGGATCACTCTTCTTTGGAGGAATCCTTTTTGAGGACACTGAAGAAATGTACTTGGTGGCGAATATATGCATGTTTCTCTAAGGGTCCCATTAACAGGGTCTTTCTACACATATAAATAATGCTGTCCCTCCACAAGGGAAACTTCCATTGTCTGTGATGTCATCGAAGCCAACCCCCAACCATACAATTCCTCTTGGTATCTGCCTCCTCCTCTGCCTTTGCCTTGGATGGACATTCTAAGTGTTGCTTTTCCTTTTTCCCCCCTTTAAGACAGTTTTTGGACCTTGTGAAAAAGGGAGGTCCTTGCTGTTGTTGTAGTCCCTTTGTAGGGTATTGTCCTTTCTGACCACCTACCTGTTTTTTGAGGAAAACTTTTGGGGGTGACTGAAGGCTTATATGATTTTTTATCAAAGTGAGTCTTTTTTGGGTTGGGTAAAGGGAAAATTTGGGTCCTTTGTTTCCTGAATTCCCCTTTCCCCAAAAGAGAGTACACTGTACAATTCTGTTGGCTGGCATGCTTGTCGAGTTGAGCCACAAGACTCCTCAAACATGTCCTTACAGAAGCGGTTAGAATGCAATAATGCAGTGACAATGGAGAGTGATTTGATGGAGCCCTCCAATGCTTTCATTCATGCTTTTATGCGCCATTCTAGGAAGTCACAGAGTACTTCCCATTGGGTTCTCATAAGACTTTTGGCCTCAAAAGCAAAAAGTATCCTGGAATCTTCTGGAAGTCTGTGGCAACTTCCAGCAAGGTGGTAAAGGTTATAATACTAAGGAGTCGGAGCCTTGCATATATTTCTGAGGAGGTTGTCCCCTCTGACAGTCTTCTCATGGGGGTCCCAAACTGCTGCATAGCTATATCTAGGGAGCTTTTTCCTTTCAAATGGGAGTTGCAGCATTGCCCATTCCCAGGTGGAATTTCCCGAAGCTGGGATGACTGTGGCAGATGGTTTTAATTCCACCATTGTCTCTTGTTTTTAGTCACTACAAATTCTGGAAATCTGTCTTCACATGATTAAAACTTTTGAAATGAAGGGACAGAAGGCTGGGGCTACTTGGTGAGCAACTTGGGTCTTATTCAAAATGGAAGTAGAGATCCATTTTTCGTTGACCTGGTAAAGGGTGATTTCTATACCTTTTAATGCTATAGGCACAGGTAAGAAAGCCGTTTCTGTTAGTGGTTTCT
Organism: Macrobrachium rosenbergii; assembly: GCF_040412425.1. Taxonomy (NCBI): domain Eukaryota; kingdom Metazoa; phylum Arthropoda; class Malacostraca; order Decapoda; family Palaemonidae; genus Macrobrachium; species Macrobrachium rosenbergii. The sequence goes on from NC_089779.1 coordinate 20,545,457, forward strand.
CCATGTCTGGTGAGGATGGTACCAGGTGACATTCTGTATTAGGGAATGCTGCCCTTGGTAAATTCTACATGTAAAACTTCAACCATAGTTTTTTCTCTCATTAATTACATACTTGCCATCTGGAGAGAAAATGCACATTGAGGCATCTCGCCAAGGATTATTAGTATCATCAGGGGTGAGTATTGGAGCCCCTATTATGTTTTCATCTGAAGTTCTTTATTCCGAACTGACTCTCTTGTTGTTTCCAGTCGGAATTCTAACCTTGTTTGGGCAGCATTTGTATCCACCCTCACTTTTCAATATGGTATTTTTACACTTTGGGGCAGACATGACTGACTTACTTTCCTTTTCAGAATCATGTTTCATGTCCCTTATACTGTATATTGCCGTTCTGTGGCAAGGGCATCTTTGATAGTACTCTTTCCTTACGGAATTGATCAAATGCCGCAAACTGTATATCCCTTTTGGGGGAGCTTGCACAACCGAACTTAGCTTTAGCAACTGAACTGTAACTGCCTGTTAATCAAGGAGATACGTTACTATACTGTACCCCTCCGAAAATGTAGTAATTTCAGTCGGAGTTAGGTGGATCCTAGTATCCCTTTTGGGGGAAAGATCTTATACAGCAACGATAGATGAATGGGGAATAGAATTCCTTCTGGAAGGTTTCTCCCATGGCTAGCTACAATTTGTGTCCCTGAGCCTTCTGGGTTCAGCAAGGCCATTTCAATGGTAACGTCCACTTCATATTCTTTAGTAAGAATGTCAACCCCAAGTAAAGATTCCTCTACTTCCTCCATGGGGTTAACCTGGGAGGTACTGGGGACTGATGTTACTGGGTTTTGGCCCAAGCATTGAAGTTCTTCTGAGAAAGGGTTAAATATCTACTGCCCGAGTTACGCTGGAAAGATATACAGTAATCTCGCCCTAGGACCCATCGAGACAGTTTCAAAGGAGCTGTTTCATCCTTAAAACTTGCTGCTAGGAGCATACTACAAATCTCACTCACATTTGGTGACCAAGCAAATTCTCCTTGTTTTTACAAGGACTATGCTCACGGCAGGTGGTATGGGCTGTACCGACTGGCAAAAAGTGAACCATGCAATTTGCTACGGAAGACTTGAACTGAAATCCTGCCTAATGGCGGCCCTGTAGCGATATAAAACAAGTTGTTATTGGAAGCTAATTAGTATTAATTGTTTTTAAGTGAGGGACACTTCTGTAGTTCCTCATACAGTCTCCATATTACAGGTTAACTTGATTACAAGTGCGCAGTTGTATTACATTTAATTAAATATCTATGTTAACTTAAACCCTCTACCTGTGTCTGGCTGTATTACTTATACACTGTTAGTCCTTTTGCACTGGCTATGTGAAATTTTTAATTCTAATTGTCATGCCATTCAGACTAGCTGCTATGAACTAATTTGTTTAACTAACCCAAGCTACTGTTTTATACAGCTTAGGCTAATGCTTCTGGTGTAATCTATATAAAGCTAAGAATAGAGGATTTCTTAGAAGGTAATCACTTAACCTACTCTAGGCCACTGCCTATTCTAGGCTTATTTAAAACTTAAGCATAAAAACTATACAGAAAATAATCCTCTTATAATCTGGTTTTCTGTTTTATGTGGCCAAGACTACCCTTTATCTGATATTCGGCCATTGCCGTTTTCAGCTAATAGTAGGATATTCCCTAAAAAGGAGTTCCTACTTAATCTGGTTAGGCTACTGCCTGTTCTAGGTTTATAACATCTTTAAGGATATAGGCTAAATAAAATCCTATGAGTATGTAGCCTTACAGATATGCTACCAAGTCGTAAAAAAAAAAAATTAGGTTATTTTATTGAGCCTAGGATATTGTTTACAAAATATCCTAGGCTTATTTGTTCTTTCTTAACCTAGACTGGTATAGGGTATTTCCTAATCCAGATTATTACAGATCACTCTTAAATGTATAGGCTATATAAAAAGAGAACACTTACCAATATGTAACCTTATAGTTAGTCTACTATTTTTTGTCTAACCCAGTTGTTATTTATATCCAATCCTAGACTATTAGGTCTACTATATAAAACAGTAACTTACTAATGTGTAACCTTATAGCCAGGCTATAACTTACTCTAATCTAGGCTACTGCCTAATCCAGATTATTTAATTCACACTTTAGAGTAAAGGTTACATAAAACTCAATTACCTTAGTATGTAGCATTAAAGCTAAGTTACCATCTCATCCAGCACAGATTACTATTTCATCTAGTCCAAGGCTAAATGGTCTAGGCTAACAATTTAGTCCAAAAATGGGATGTTTCGTAGAAAGTTACCACTTAACTTAATATACAGTAATGCCTAGGCTAGTCCTCGATTAATTAGCTCATGATTAAGCACACAGGCTTACAGTATACAAAAGGAAAAAATTTATACTATTACATAGCTTTATTGTTAAGCTACCAACTTATTTTGCCCAGATACTGTTATTCTCTGATCCTAAGGTCCTCGGTCTAAGTAGGCCACTAAGGGTACATACTGTAATCCTAGGACATAGGCTAGGCTACAGACAACATCCACTATTAATCTAGTCTAAATTATTCTCACTTACTGCTAGATTATTGTAGACATCGTATAATCTGAAAGGATTTTCTGCATTTATAATAAGTTGTGAAACATTTCTTTTAGTTAAAACATTCAGTTAGAATTTAAAACAATTTTCGCTTTACGAAACTAGGTAGCAATCAACGAGCCGGGTTCCGGCTTTTACAAAGAAATTATCAATTTCAAAGTTTAAAACTAAAACTTTTAACTGGAACTTAATATCAGGCACTTATCTTGCCATTTTTGATATTTCCATGATCCTCGATAACGAAATCGGAGAAAAAAGTCAAATTTTTTCGGAGCGCTGGTAACAACGTGATCCGTTCACTCTAGACCAACGAGAGTTAATGGCTCCTTGGTCTTTAACAGCTTGGTTGTAAACACGAGGGCGGAAGCGCATGCGCAATAGTCACTTCTCTTTCTTACAGGTTCTTTGATGTTGGAAAAACTCGGTTCAGCTTTGCTGAAGATAAGGGAAAGTACCCTCTGATCTTTGAGTCTAATATATACTCCATCACGTGTTAAAATGTTAATCATTACGACACAATACCTGGCCAAAAAGACCAACTAGAAGAGAATTCTTTGATATTAGTTTGGTCACCATGGGGCTCTGGTAGACCATGGAAGGTAACTCCTTGAGGACGAAACAAGCGACTATGCTGTAAAAAAAAAAAACTTATGAAACATGCCCAGTACTAGCTAAAGCATTTGCAGAAGAAAAAGTAAGACTAAGTAAGGGAAACTACAAATGGCAGACCTGGAGAAGGGGGAGAAATGGCAGGTTCATGACCTGACCTAACTATTTGCTTTTGTAACCTATCTGTTTCCCTTCTCTTCCTAGACTAACAAACTTAAACATGGTCCTTCGAAAATCCCTACATTCCTCACATCTATCCTCAAGAGCACTTTTCACCTATGCAGCCACCACAAACAGCATGGCTATACACCTAAAACACAGTAGTCATTCCTTCAGTAATTATTCCTTGGAATAATAAATGTATAGTTCCATGAAAGCTTCAAATAGCCAAAACCATGAAATACCATAAGCACCTATTCACAATAGTGGCAAGGAGAAGTCTGATGAGCTAAAACATTCAAAACATGCCTGATGGAGAACAGGTGTACTAGATAGTCATCTGGATCATCCATGGAATCTTTTGTTTGAATGCTGACTCACCTATTGGTGCAAAGTTATAAGCTATCTTTAATAGTAAGTACGATTTACCCCAAATAAAGCACTCTATAAAATAAAAGTAGTCTACTTAATCATGAAAGCATGTAGAGCTGGACTAAAGAGTGGGTAGCAGTCCTCAGTTTAACCCACTGCCTGGTCTTTTTCATGAACTTATTCAATTGCTTTTCTCTTCTTATTTCCTTCCAACTTACATGCATTTATTTACACGTGTATAGAGGCATCTGTGTCATGGGTACGGCATATTTTACTATATAAATGCAAAAACCATGTGCAATACAGTGACATGTAAATATTAATTTACAGTTTTTCATCCCTTGCAAAATAAAATTAATGCAATAAATTCCCTAGCTAAAAAAATACAATACCACAACTAACACCCTATAAAATTTTTTGTTTCAGCAGAACTGACTAACTTTCAATGATTTTACTTCACATCTTACAAATAGTTTGATACCAACTTCATTACTCTTGGAGAGTGCTGCTGTATGAATGAAATCCAGTAACAGTGCCCATGCTCGAGGAAAATCACCAAGTCCTTGAAGAATCTTCTGCTTGGTGCTGAATACTCGAGCTACACCTGACAAAGTTAACACCTGAAAAAATTGAGATGCAAAAGCTGTTATATGAAAAAATTCGTTTGGTATATCAGTCATGCCTTAGCAAAATCTAGTTCATATCCTGCAAAATAAGTACTAAAAAGTGTGCTAAATGGCATAAAGAATATAGAATTCACGCCAAAGGCCAAGCGCTGGGACCTATGAGGTCATTCAGTGCCGAAATGGAAATTGACAGTACAAAGCTTTGAGAGGTGTAACAGGAGGGAAATTGTTAGGAGATGAAAGTAAGATAGAAAGAAATAAAATATGAATGGAATAAAGTAAACAGAATGATTAAAAATATAAAAAACCCAAGAAATAAAAAAAACAAGTCTAAAGACCATGAATATTTTGCAGGTGATAAAAGAATTTGCTGGTTGTAAAATCAAGAAATGTTAAGTTAAGAGCAAACAGAGGTAAGGTCACCAAATCTTGGCATGACTAAAGCATTCCTGCCAAGAAAAAGAATATTAAAAATCCATTAACATTACAGACATTAAGACATTTTAAGTTACAAGAGGGATCACTTGCAGTGAAGAAACACACCTGGGTTTCTGCCCACTGCTTCTGCTGAGTGTTGCGTGAATGGTGAATTAAGATGTTACCCCCTTGATCAACTTTATCGGTACTTGCTGAGTCTGAGAGCTGTCGAACTTTGTCAAGCAAAGGGAAGAGAACCTGCAATCAAATTATCAAACACCAATTATTTATAAAAAAAATATAAAGATACTGTAATTCTACATGACTCGTATTAAAAATTCCAAAGACACTTAAGAAGTCTAAATAACTGAAAAAAAAATTGATAAAAATATTACAAAAATGCAACAAACATTTGAGACCCAATGTAAATCTAAGATCAGATAAATCATAAAAAAATGACAATTTTTATCATGAAAATCTCTTTCTTTTCATTATGCCTAATTAGCAGAGTTGAAACAAACAAATTAGAATATTGTATAGGATTTCACAATAGTAATCTAGTCGCAGCTTTGGCTACTAATCAGCATCTACAATTCTCCTATTGCTGACATTAGCACTGATCTAACATATTTAGACGTTCATGCCAGAACAGAAGTTCTTACTATAAACAAAATCTTCCCTCCATGGAAGCCATGTTTCATGAGACAATAGTTTCATCATACAGACCAGTGATATTAGGAGAGAGAGAGAGAGAGAGAGAGAGAGAGAGAGAGAGAGAGAGAGAGAGAGAGAGAGAGAGAGAGAGAGAGAGAGAGAGAGAGAGAGAGAGAGAGAGAGAGAGAGAGAGAGCAGATGCCGACGGTATGTCACCAGCCACACCAGTGGGGGGTACCCGAGACAACACCCACCTCCAGCCAGCAACACCGGCTAGACCTAGAAGATCACAATGTCTCCAGGACAGATTTCATTACCAACCACTGACTAATCAAAATTCAGCCTACTAACTAACCCACCAATTGTAAACACCCTGCCTACTATAAATACCTGTACAATACAACACGTATCCCAGTTCATTCACTTTTGTACTCTCACAGCTGAGCACCAATATGCTGTCAACACGTTAGAGGAAATAAACCTAAGACAACAGAAATCTTTATATGTCCTTAGGAAACTTGATATACCAACTACATGCTCATGAAAAGAGGATTTGAGATGAATAGAGAAGACTCTATATAAACTTAATGCCGTGGAAACAGCTATAATTTTCAACGCTACAGACTTGTGTTATTATTATTATTATTATAATTACAGTGGCACCTGAACTTAATGGACAGTTAGGGTCTGCCCCAAATGGTAAGTAGCAAAATCTGCTACAGTATGTAGCAAAGACTGGCATACAGCCTACAGGAAATAGTATTCTCGAGCAAACTCTTAGCTTATAGTGAACAGCCATTCCTTGTAAAGTAATTAACCCTTAAATGCCGAGCCTCTATTTACAAAAACGTCTCCAGTATGCCAGCGGCGTTCGGGAGTTAGCCCCGAAGCGGAAAAAAAGTTTTTTTCAAAAAATCACAGCACGCTTAGTTTTTAAGATTAAGAGTTCATTTTTGGCTCCTTTTTTTGTCATTGCCTGAAGTTTAGTATGCAACCATCAGAAATGAAAAAAAATATCATTATCATATATAAAAATATTGAAATATATGACAGTGCCAAAAAAATTTTTCATATATAATTTTATACAAATCGCGCTGTGAGCCAAACGGTTAAAGCTAACGGGTTATTTTGTTTTTCTTTGTATTGTACACTAAATTGCGATGATTTTGGTATATACCAAATTGTAAAATGATCAAAGCAACACAGAGAAAATATTATCACAAAATGATGCATGAATTTAATGCCATGGACGTAAAAAATGTTTTTTCAAAATATCACCATAAATCGAAATATTGTGCTAGAGACTTCCCGTTTGTTGAAAAATGAAGCTAATTGATTGAATATTACTAGAATGTAAGTGTTTTAGCTTACAATTGCAGTTTTCGACCATTTCGGTCGAGTTAAAGTTGACCGAAAGTCTAATTTTTTCTATTTATCGTGATTTATATGAAAATATTTCAAAAGTGATAAAAGCTACAGCCATGAGCTATTTTCTGTTGTATTGTACATGAAATTGCACACATTTTCATATATAAAACTTTATGTAATGACTAATATAAAACGGTGCAAATATTACGACAACGTGACGAATGAATTTCTGAGATGTTCGGCCGAGTTACCGCGCGGATGTAAGGAAAATGTTTTTTTCGAAAATTCACCATAAATCGAAATATTGTGCTAGAGACTTCAATTTATTGCAAAATGAAGGTAAACGATTGAATATTACTAGAATGTAAGAGTTTTAGCTTACAATTTCGTTTTTTGACCATTTCGATCGAGTTAAATGTGACCGAAGGTTGAAATTTTGGCAGTTATCATGATTTATGTAAAAATATTTCAAAACTGATAAAAGCTACAACCATGAGCTATTTTCTGTTGTATTCTACATGAAATTGCGCACATTTTCATATATAAAAGTTTATGTAACGACTAATGTAAAACAATGCAAACATTGCGACAACGTGACGAAAGAATTTCTGAGATGTTCGGCCGAGTTACCGCACGCAGACGTAAGGAAAAAGGTTTTTTTTTTTAGAAATTCACCATAAACCAAAATAATGTGCTAGAGACTTCCCGTTTGTTGCAAAATGAAGGTACATGATTGAATATTACTAGAATGTAAGAGTTTTAGCTTATAATTGCATTTTTTTACCATTTCGGTCGAGTTAAAGTTGAGCGAAGGTTGAAATTTTGGCAGTTATCGTGACTTATATGAAAATATTTCAAAACTGATAAAAGCTACAACCATGACTTATTTTCAGTTGTACTCTACATGAAATTGCGCACATTTCCATATATGAAACTTTATGTAACGACTATAAAACGGTGCAAACATTACGACAACGTGACGAAAGAATTTCTGGCGCGGAAGTAAGGAAAAAGTTATTTTCAAAAATTCACCATAAATCGAAATATTGTGCTAGAGACTCCCAATTTGTTGCAAAATGAAGGTAAATGATTGAATATTACTAGAATGTAAGAGTTTTAGCTTACAATTGCATTTTTTTACCATTCCGGTCGAGTCAAAGTTGACCGAAGGTCGAAATTTTGGCAGTTATCGTGGTTTATATGAAAATATTTCCAAACTGATAAAAGCTACAACCATGGGTTGTATTTTGCTGTATTTTACATGAAATTGCACACATTTTCATATATAAAACTTTATGTAACGGTTAATATAAAACAGTGCAAAAATTACGACAAAATGACGAAAGAATTTCTGAAAGCCAGGGCCAAGTTACATGGCGTAAGGAAAAAGTTTTTTTAAAAATTCACCATAAATTGAAATATTGTGCTAGAGACTTCCAATTTGTTGCAAAATGAAGGTACATGATTGAATATTACTAGAATGTAAGAGTTTTAGCTTACAATTTCATTTTTCGACCATTTCGGTCGAGTCAAAGTTGACCGAAGGTTGAAATTTTTGTAGTCGACGTGACGGATGTACGTCCACTTGGCACCCAACAGACAATTTTAGTCGACGTATGATACGTCCAGTAGGCGTTTAAGGGTTAAGTGTTTAAACTTTAGAAATAAGCATTTATTAGCATTTTTAGAGACCATGCCAAACTTACGCAAAAAATTCACCCTTTGCGAGGGGTTCTGGAACCTAACCTCGTTTAAGTTCAGGGTATGACTGTATATTTCCTAGGATTTCAGGGGGAGGGGCAAATGCACCCCCTTGCCACTATGTGCGGGTGCCCATGGTGGACAGTGGTGGAATTGATCTCTTCACCCTTTGTTGGAGTAATAGGTACCAATGCCTGTTTGGGCAATTTGGGGCTATTAAGTCAGCTGTTCCTTTGAAGGTTAGAAGCTTGCTCAAAACCTTTGAAATCTGGGACAATGGAGGAAAAAGGTATATCGTCCTCCATTTGTTCCAGTCTTGTAGGAAGGCATCTCTTGCTGTTGCTTGACTGTCCAAGTTTGGAGACACATACTCTGGGAGTTTGTGATTCTTGTAAGTGGCGAACAGGTCCACTTCCGGTTGTGGAAGCATATTGGCTATTGTTTAAAAAGGGTGGTTGTCATCGAAGCCGACCCCCAACCATACAATTCCTAATGGTATCCGCCTCTTCCTCCGCCTTTGCCCTTGATAGGCATTCCCAGTGTTGCTTTTCTTTTCCCCTATAAGAAGGTTTTTGGAAATTATGAAAAGGATGTCCTTGCTGTTATTGTTGTTGTCCCTTTGTAGGAAGTTGTCCCTTCTGACCACCTACCTGTTTTTGAAGAAAACTTTTAGGAGTAACTGAAGGCTTATATGATTTTTTATCATAGCGAGCCCTTTCTGGGTTGGGTAAAGGGAAGTTTTGGGTTTTTTGTTTCCTGAATTCCCCTTTCCCCAGAAGGGCGTACACTGTACAATACTGTTAGTGGGCTTGCTTGTTAAGTTGAGCCACAACAGACTCCTCAAACAGGTCCTTACAGAAGGGGTTAGAGTGTAATACTGCAATCACATTGGAGAGTGACTTGTTGGAACCCTACAATGTTTCCATTTGCACTTTTATGTGCCATACTAGAAAGTCACAGAGTGCTTCCCATAAGGTTCTCATAAGACTTTTGGCCACAACAGCAGAAATTGTTCTGGAGTCTTCTGGGAGCCTTTTGGTGGCAACTTCCAGCAAGATGGTAGAGGTGCTAATACTAAAGAGGTGGATACTAGCATGAAATTCTGATGAGGCTCTGAGATTCTTTTCATAGGGTCCCAAACTGCTCACTAGCTATATTTAAAGGGAGCTTTTCCTTCCAAAAGGGGAGTTGAAGTGTTGCCCACTCCTTGGTGGAATTTTTCGAAACTGGGATGACCATGGCAAATGGCTTTAATTCTGCCATTGTCTCTCATTTTATAGTCACTACAAAATTCTGAAAATCTACCTTCACATGATTAATTATTCTGAAAGTGAAGGGACAGAAGGCTGGGGCTACTTGGTGAGCAACTTGGGTCTTATTCAAAATGAAAGTAGAGACCCATTTTTCATTGACCTGATAAAGGATGTCTTCTATAGCTTTTAATGATATAGGCACATGCAAAAGAACCGTTTCTTTTAGTGGTTTCTCTATGTCTGGTGAAGGTGGTACCAGGTGCTATTCTGTATTGCGGAATGCTGCCCTGTCTCTAAACTCTACATGTACAACTTCGATCATAGTTTTTCTCTCATTAATTACTTACCATCGGGAGAGAAAATGCATGTTGAGGCGTCTTGCCAAGGCTTATCAGTATCATCAGGGGTGAGTATTGGATACCCTGTTATGTTTTGATCTGAAGTTTTGTAGTCTGAACTGGCCATTTTGTTGTTTCCAATTGGAATTCTGACATTAGACCTTGTTTGGGCAGAATTTGTATCCACCCTCACTTTTCAGTTACAAGATGCAGTACTTTTACACTTCGGGGTGTACATGACTGACTTAAATTTCTTTAACTTCCTTTTTGGAATCATGTATTTTATATATTGCCATTCTGTGGCAAGGACATCTTTGATGTTACTCATAATTTCCTTATTACTCATAATTTCCTTAAGGAACTGATCAAATGCTGCAAACTGTGTATCCCTTTTGGGGGAGCCTGCACAATCAAACTTAGCTTCAACAACTGAACTGTAACTGCCTGTTAACCAAAGGGGCAGAAGTCATGGGTGAGTTACTGTAACCCCCATGAAAATGTAGTCATTCCAGTCAGGGTTAGGTGGATCCTAGTATCCCTTTGGGGGAAAGACCCTCTTCACCATCTGATAGCTGTTGCATGGGGATAGAATTCCTTCTGGAAGGTTTCTCCCATTTTTGGCTGAAATTTGTGTCCCTGATCCTTCTGGGTTCAGCAGGGCCAGTTCGGTGGCAATGTCTACTTCATGATCATTAGTAAGAATGTCACCCCCTTGTAAAGATTTCTCTACCTCCTCTGAGGGTTAACCTGGGAAGTACTGGGGACTGATGTTACTGGGTTTTGGCCCCAAACATAGATCTTGTTCTGAGAAAGGATTAAATATCTGCTGCCGGAGTTCTGCTGGAAAGGTATAATCTCCCCCTTCCTCACCCCTACTGAACTCTAGGACCCCTCGAGACAGTTTAGAATGAGCTGTATTCTTTAAAACTTGCTGCCAGGAGCATACTACAAATTCTGCTCATATCTGGCAACCAACCAAATTTTCCCTGTTTTTTACAAGGACTATGCTCATGGCGGGTAGTATGGCCCATACCCGCTGGCAAAAAACGAACCGAGCAATTTGTTGCAGAACATTTGAGCTGTAGGGCCTGCATAATGGCAGCCCTGTAGTGATATAAAACAAGTTGTTATTAGAAACTAGTTAGTATTAATTGTCTGGGTCTGCTATTAGGCAGGAAGTATTTTCTTTATACAAGCCTATTCAGGTGCTATTCTAAGCTCATGTTCTTAGATGGTGACCACTTACATTATTTTCATTACATGAATTTAGAGGACCTTACTAATGTTCAGGGTAGAATTCTCCTAGTTTTCAACGTCTCTATTTAAGTCTTTAATAGCATAAGAACGATGTTTATTTCTCTGTTATTATTTCACCGGGTGACACGGGACCCCGATCCAGAAAAAGGATTTTGACAAAGGAAAAATCTATTTCTGGAGAGGGGCCCGTGTCACCTGGTGACCCACCCCTGTTTTTCATTCTCTCCCTCCCATGGTAAACTTCATTCTAGTGAGGTGGGTGCTAACATGGAATGCGGCTAGTGTTGCCTTGTATACAGTCAGCGAGCAGTGCATGGGCTTGTATCGGCACCTCTCTCGTTGGAACTTTTGACATTGGGAATCTCTATAGGATAAGGTTCCGTGTGTTTGTAGTTCACCCTTTTCCATACACGACTCCATCTAGTGGAGCTCGCTCTGGGGGTAGTAACTCCAGCATTTCATTTAGCTTTCTCTGGTATCTAGCAACGGAATTACCTAGAAATAAGTGCTGAATGGACCTTTTCACCGGGTGACACGGGCCCCTCTCCAGAAATAGATTTTTCCTTTGTCAAAATCCTTTTTTTGCAAGGGCTATGTGAAATTTTTAATTCTAATTGTCATGCCTTTTAGACTAACTGCTATAAACTAATTTGTTTAACTAATCCAAGCTACTGTTTTATATGGTCTAGGTTAAGGCTTCTAGCATAATCTATGTTAGGCTAAGAATAGAGGATTTCTTAGAGCATTCTCGCCTAGGCTAACCTATTCGAGGCCACTGCCTATTCTAGACTTATTTAAAATGCTTATGGATTTAAACTATAGGGGAAAGAACCCTCTTATAATCTAGTTTCCTGTTTTTATGTGGCTGAGACTACCCTTTTATCTGACATTCGGCCACTGCCTTATTTAATTTGAACAAGTTTTAGGCTAAAAGTAGGATATTCCCTTAAAAAAGGGGTTACTACTTTATGTGGTTAGACTACTGCCTAGTCTAAGTTTATATCACCTTTAAGGTTATAGGCTACATAAGAACACCACTAATACGTAGACTTACAGATAGGCTACCGAGTCGTAAAAACTAGGCTATTTTATTAAGCCTAGGATACTTTATATCTAATCCTATGCTATTTCGTCTAAACTACTGCTTAGACCAATAATGGGATATTTCCTAAAATGTTCTCTCTTAGCCTGGTATATGGTATTGCCTAATCCATATTATTTTAGCTCACTCTTGAATGTATAGGCTATATAAAAAACAGAAACTTACTAATATGCATCCTTAGAGCAAGGCTATCACTTACTCTAATCTAGGCTACTGCCTAATCCAGATTATTTAATTCACACTTAATGGTATGGGTTACATAAAACACAATTACTTTAATATGTAGCCTTAAAGCTAGGCTACCATCTCATCTAGCACATATTACTATTTCATCCAGTCCTAGGTTACTTGGACTAGGCTAAAGCGTAGTCCAATAATGCTATGTTTCATAAAAGGTTATCACTTAACCTAATATATGAGTCTGAACTCCAGTATAACTAAAATACTATTGATTAGCAGATCTCATACCGATTTCCCACACCATCCTCCCCTTCAGGCAGATGGAACTTTGCTGAAGAAGTCTGAAGCTTTAACTGTTTTAGGTGTAACCTTTGACTCACACCTAACTTCTAAGAAACCAAGTCTGAAACTTCAACTATTTTAGGTGTAACCTTTGACTCACATCTAACTTTTGAGAAACAACTAATGAAAGTTTCAGCAAACGCTGCATGCATGAAAGTTAAGTATTATTCCTAAGGCCTCATATATTTATACCAGTGATAATATTAAAGCAACCTGTTTTAAGTCACTTGTACTTCCTTTATTAGAATACTGCTCTCCGGTGTGGCTACCTGCTCCTACCAGAGATTTATCTCTTTTAAACAAAGTGGTTCATGGTGGTAGGTTTCTGTTTCCTAATAGTAGTAGTTATACAAGCAGTCCCCGGTTATCGGCAGCCTTGGTTACCAGCGATCCGGTTTTACGGCTCTTGTCTAGCGACGACGATGATCAGATTTTCGTCACTGATAACTGGTCATCGGCGCTGATTGCCTCTTATCGGCGGCACTGATCACTGGTTATCGGTGCCACTAACCAGGGATCAGTGCTATTATCGCCGATTTTCCGTTAGCGGCGATTTTCGGTTGTCGTCACGCCGTCGGGAACGGAACCCCGCCGATAACCGGGAACTGCCTGAATGCAGTAAGGGTGCCTCGCTGTTGAACTTCTCAGTTCCAGAGGTCTTTTATTCCTCACACCATTGAACTGTGGAACAGCCTCCCAGTGGATGTCATGCAATTGGAACTTCAGAAGTTCAAGCATAGGTGCAATGCATTACTACCCTAATACTATTTTCCTTGCATTTCAATACATTTTTATCTATTTATTAATTTATTTCTTTCTTTTTTAATTCGTGATTGGGATCTCTTCTTTCTGCATTTCCCTTTACCTTCCTAATGAACACCATATTCTTTGGAAGGTTGAACTTCAAGTCAATGACCCCCTGTGGGCTTGTTCCACATGAATAGGTTTCATCTTCTGAATAATAATAATAATAATAATATTAATAATAATAATAATAATATAAGGTACGGCCTAGTCCTGGATTATTTAGATCATGCTAAGTGTACAGGCTATAGAAAATGAAAATATTTTACTAATATGTAGCCTATAGCTAGGCTACCATTTTATTTTGCCCAGAAGAAGATTCTTATTATCTAATCTTAGGGTCCTTGGTTTAAGCTAGGTTAGCCCCAAAATAGTGTAGGTCTTAAAAAGTTCTTACTTACCTTAATTTAGGTCACTACCTAATCCAAGTTATTTAGTTTGCGCTTTAGAAAATGTAACCCTAGGTTATAGGCTACAAACAACATCCACTATTAATCTAGTATAAATTATTCTCACTTAATCTGAAGTAGGCTACTACCTAGATTATTGCAGATGTATAATCTGAAAGGATTTTCTATATTAATGATAAATTATTGAACATTTCTTTTAGTTAAAACATCCACTTAGAATGACGAATTCTTTAAAACAATTTGCGCTTTTCAAAACTAGCAATCAGCAATCGTGAGCACCAACCATATGGTAGCAAAAAATGTGGGTTTCTGGTTTTCACACACAAATTAATTACCAATTCCAAAGGTTTAAAACTAAAACTTTAACTGGAACTTAAAATTAAGCCCTTAACTCGCTATTTCAGATGTTCCATGATCCTCGCTAATGAAATTGGAGAAAACGCAGAGATTTCAGAGTGCTGATAATTGCACCAAACTGTACTTGCATTAACCAAGAAGAGCAATGTCTTCTTGGTCTCTGTGTGTGTCTGTTTGTCGACATATGGCAGACTGAGTAGGAGTATTAGTCACTTCTTCTTCTAGGAGGTTTTGACAATGGAAACAACCCAGGTGCAGCTTTGATGAAGATCAAGGGATAGTGCCCCCTTATCTTTGAGTCCATTACATACTCCATCACTCGTTATAGTGTTTATCACTACGACACAATACCCAGCCATGAGACCAACTAAAAGAGAATTCTTTAATATTAGTTTGGTCACCATGGAGCTCTGGTAGACCATGGAAGGGTAAGTCCTCGAGGATGAAACAAGTGACTACACAATCAAAAAGACAAGTAATGAAGGCCCAGTGGGGTTGCCATGACTTGAGGCATTTTAGTCTGAGTCAGAATCACCAACTTCTACTGTTATGTAACTGAGTAAACAGTGGTGCTTTGAAAGTTGTGGGGTGTGGAGGTGGTAGGCTCATGCAACTGCACTTCTTTTAACCACAAATTTTACTAATTCAAAGCGCATGTTCCCTCAATGGTACAATCACTTTAAAAAATTCTTGTAACTGTTTTTATACCTTGATTATCAGATGTTTCCTGTTCTGGAGTAAACATACAGGTTAATTACATTTATCTTAACCAGATATCTATGAATTTCAGAGCATGTGCTTGAACAATGAAACAACAAAGAATGGCCCAACTACATTATAAAAATAACTAATTTTAGTAACCGTTTTCATAAATATGGTTAACAATAGTCTACAGTAGTGTGACTGCCTCTTCTGAAATACAGGTACAGTACATAATATATTCACACACTTATACTGTATTTACCACACATCATATAATTTCTGAGCATGACATTGCTAGATAAACAAAGTGACATTTTTGCTTTTAAAAGTTACTTTTTAAGCATAAATGTAAGAACGCTGCATTATGTAACTACACTGAACATTGCAGTTAGAATTTTTCACAATGAGAGAAAATAACCAAACATTACTTTACTTGCAAAACAAAAACACAAAAGTGCAAAAAATCTTTTTGTTTCCTGGACTTGATGACACATCTAATAAGTAAAGAAATCTGAGAATTTGGGGTCCATCAAGTTGAAATGTCACTGTATTTTTATAAACTAGTTCCAATGAATCCTTTATAAGCTCAAAGGTCTCTCCAAAAAAAAAATTTAACCTTAAATGAGAGACAAAGCATGAAATATTGTTAAGAAGTTGGACAGCTAACTGGGAAAAGACCAAAGGGAACAGATGTCAAGTAAATGGCAGACAGTAATGCATCTTGGGCCAAAGGGATCTTGCAAAGAACCTTTACTTCCATCTAAATTATGATATGAAACTATGCAAATGTCCATATACTCACTATGCAATAAACATAATTGGGTCTAAATAATCTTCAGGTGTGGGGTTTGCAGCCATATGCCAACTTTCCTTGTTAAACAATGCTTCTGTTGTCATTGAAATATATGCAATAGGATCAGCCAATGAAATGATTAAGAATGTACTATCGAAGAAGTTTGTCATTTTCAGCAACTCTACAAGTGCTACAGAAACCGTTAAAAATCATATTCCACAAGGTAACCTTGCACAACAAATTAAATTTTCATCTTCACAAACTATACGAAGATGGTAAAAATGTGTAATTATACTCCTCCCCACGCAGGCATTAAAGGAAATGAAGAAGCTGATAAAGCAACCAAAGCTTCAACTATTATGGCTAGAGATAAAATGTCGATGTTCCTATTAGTGATTACAGCATATATATTTATAAAACCCATTACAGGGTATATAATCAATAATGGCTGAATACATGGCATAATGAACCAGAGGGTAACAAATTAAAACAGATCAGACTGAATGTTGGTGTACAGAATTCATCATATCAAAAAGAACAATACCCAAGTTAATTTTGACTCGTCTTACAACTGTCAGTCTTGTCGGACCCAAGGATATTTGATGAATAGCTAACATGATCCAATCCCCAATGTATAGAATGTAAAGTAACTCTAACAGTTAAACATTTTTTATGCAAATGTCTGAAATCTAATAAACAATGAAAGTCATGTTTTGGAAAAAATCAGTTAAAGCTCTAACAGTTAAACATTTTTTATGCAAATGTCTGAAATCTAATAAACAATGAAAGCCATGTTTTGGAAAAAATCAGTTAAAGAAATCTTACCAGAATCTCCATACTTTCAATTAACCCAATTACGCAACTTTTAAAGCATGTAATTTAATAAATAACATTTAAACTTTATTACAAATAAAGACAAATCCTTCCAGCCAGCCCTATGAGAGCTAAATAAATTAGCCAAGTGGTCTGGTTAAAGAACTTACTGGTAACAGTATGAATTCTCTTACTTCTGTTTAATCTGATTAGCTACTGACCCTTGAACTTTCAGTTGTCACTTTTATTTGACTTGAGATAATCACCAACCTTACAGTTTGAAGTTCTGCAACCAAGAGTTACAGTCACTAAATTATTTCTGGTATAACCATTAAAGGTACGTGAAACATGTTTGCCAGTATTATGCCATGGAGTCCTTAATTCCTAAAACATCAAAATGATGTCAAGCCACAGAGTGTAATGTCAGACTGAATGCTGATTGGGGCATGCTGACATCCAAATGCTTCATGTTCAGTGAAAAAAGAAGGCTCTGACAATAACTAACTCATAATATCTCTTGTATTACATCTAACCAAAATAAGAAATGTTCATACACCTGAGTTACAACTATTCAATAAAACAGGAGAGGTTGAACTAGTTTTTCCACCGTCGAAGCAACTTATAGCATTCTTACAGATTCGCCTCGTTGAGAGTGTGGTCCAGCTTAGAGACTGATTAAAGGCTCTCCAGACCAGTTAAAAGAAATAAAGATATCAGGGGTTGTTAAAGGTTCAGTTACATAAACCCCCTCTGTTTGGCCATGAATCTGCTGCTATAATTTATAAGTCAGAAGTGGATGAAAATCTCACTGCTATCCATCTTTCACAAGGATCACTTGCCAGCAATTTAGGGAATTTTCTCACCATCTGTCAGATATGAGTGCCCATGGGAAGTTACATCTAAAAAATGTAATCATGCATTTATAAAAACTTCAAGGTTCACAGATTCCCATTAATTCCATGGTAACAAGGCCAATTCCTATTTAAGGTTTATACAGGAGGACAAGTAATTTCCCTCTCACTGTTCCTGAAGTGGACAATGAAGCTTGGGAATTTGCATTGATTAGAGTCCTAATGCTGGATCTGAAGAGCGTGTCTTCCCATAGCAAATAAGACTGTCATGACTGGAACTGTAGCCAGTCATTGTCTGTGGGAATCTTCGATAAAAAACACTTGAAAAAAAGCAGGCTGATACGCTGCTAACGCTAGAGTGACAATGCTATAACTAAGCTAACTAATCTGCTTGCAGAATGAATTGCTAAGCAGCAATTGTCAGAAAGGATAAACAAAGATATTTTTAGGACTAAATTGTCACATTAGTTATACTATATGCAAGGCTTCTAGCTTTAATATTTTAAGAAACGAAGCACATGGTCTTCTCAAACTCTTTTTATACATCTGAGGGATGTAATATCCAAGTAATGAAAAAATATTTGAATCTTCATATTATAAACGTGGCTAGAGCCACTCCCTGATTCAGCGCCAACTTGACTAAAAAATCCAACCCCCTGTAGTTCCAGCCAATGTCAACGTTCTGCCATAAGGTAGAAATCTAACCCAACTTCCTTGGTCCCTTATTGCTCAGCTGTATGCACTAACCATTCCCACTGGTGAAGGTGGTACTAGTTAAGTGAAGAAGTTCACTGGAATGCTGGTAAAACTGTCAGAAATATGATTCTTCTGCTGGCTGTTTTCCTGAAACTTTTCCATTCTGGCTGGGTCTAGTCTATTCATGTCAATAAGAGAGGGGGTCCTTCAATGGATTATGCTGACTGGGAACCACTCTCCAAATCTATGGTTAACCAAGATGGCTGGGTAGGTCTCAAGTAAGTTAAGAAATTATTCTGTACTCAGTTTCTCTGCTCAAATCAGGCTTTTGGTATAATTGAAAATAAAAGGTTTATCATTTTTTAAAACAAGACAAATCAGTTTCCTAAATCAAAATACTTATGAAAAATATAAGATAATAGGAAGAGCAATGACACCGTTCATTAATCAGAAATTAGAACTACAAATTTTCATCTCATAAAAATGGGAATCATGTCAGTGCTAATACTAAACCCTTACATTGTAACTAAATAACTATGACTCTTCACAAATTACATGAATTACTTTCTTGATGTTCTAGACATTTTCAGGAATATCCTACTTAATGGAGATTTTCTTGAAGTTTTAGATGTTTAGCTAGCTCTTAACCATCTAATTCACTGATAAACCTGTTTAACATAAAGCACTAACTCACATCTTGAATAACTAGTTTTGAGTTTAGGTGGGAAGGAACACTATATTTTTTCTACACAGGCATACAAATATAGAATGATGATTCCAGTAGTTATGTAGTCCTTAGTAAAATCTATTCGAGATTGTGTTTCATAAAAATATACAAAAGGTAACTAGCTTTCATTACAGATAAAGGGGAACTATACTTGCCTGCCAGAGAACTGCTTGCCATGTTTGGTTGTGAAGCAATGCACCATGTGCCGCAATTGTTGAGAATAGTGTTTGACCGGCAGACTTACGAACTGCAGGCCTAGAATCTACACAGAGATCTCCTGCATCAAGAAAGCATAATTAGAACCATCTCTGATCTAATGACAATATCTCATAATAATAATAATAAAGAAAAAAGTGAATCTACAATCATTCATAACAAACTTTATGACCAAATAAAACTGAGGTCAAAATATATGAATTTTCATAATAAAATATATTATTTAGATAGATACTTCCCTCCTGTTACAGACAGCAAGATAGCTTATATCTCTGTGCCGATAAGCCAGTCGGCATTCAAACAACAGCTGACTGTCTAGTACACCTGTTCTCCACCAGGTGTTTTTAATGTTTTAGCTCTTGTCAGAGTTCTCCTTGACAGCTCACTAAGAAGTGGGGAGGTTACGTGAGGTCTACTTGAATAGTAGGTAAGTATACAAATAATAAATTTTATCTTGAAAATTTACATTATTTGGAATGAATTTTACCTACTATTAAAGATAGTTGATTCCCACATTGATAAGAGGATGGTGTGTAGATCAGCTAAACAAAATCTGCTTAGCCAACTGAGCTAAAAGTTTCTTGTGTGAAACCCAAAATATTCTAACCCTGATATGAAATTCTTTCGGGATCTTACTGATGCCAGAAGTTGGATTTCATTACGGGAGCAAGTGTGTATGTACGTGTGGTTTTTTTTTTTTTTTTTTTTTTTGCTTGATTGACTGTACCATATTTCATTACAAGTTTGGTTGATTCTAAGTATGACTATCACACATATTCTCTCTCTCTCTCTCTCTCTCTCTCTCTCTCTCTCTCTCTCTCTCTCTCTCTCTCTCTCTCTCTCTCTCTCTCTCTCTCTCTCTCTCTCTCTCTCTCTCTCTCTCTTGCTATGGACATGATTGTGTTCATCTTTTGGTTTGAAAGGATAAAAAATTAGAAAATACAGTACAGTGAAAATATAATCGAGAATACTGTTAACATAAAATATAATTCAAAAGTGAAGGAGTGTGAGTGTTACTGTACTTAACCTTTAATGTAAACATACCTTGGTTATTGCGCTCTCTCTCTCTGTACTGCACATATCCTTTAATAAAATGTGAATTACTATATCATAAGCATAAAAACATGAAACCAAACAAACAAGCTCTATCAAGTCAGGTCTACCTAACCCTCTTCAACCATCCAACGTTGCATCCCCACCCACTCCTAGCCATAGAAACTGCTCCCCAGCTCCAACCACCTTCCAAAACACCTCTGAGCCTTCCTCTACCCTACCTTATTGCACTTCCTCAACCACCTCCTCCACCATGGAAATTTCTGGAAGCCTCCCCCACACCCCCCAAAACCCTTTCCTGTCACTGGGTGTGTTGGATAGTGTCAAATTTCAGATAATGGCAATCTGGATAATTGAGGGATTACTGTACACAAATTATGGTTCTTTTGTATGCTGTATATTTTTCAGTTTCACAGAACATTTTCTTTGGAAATAAACTCTGCTTGTGTATTCAGCTCCAAAACAAAACAAAAAAATCCAAAAACTGAAATGAAGTGTGGTGCTGCTCTCGTATTAGCTCAAGAACTAGTCTAATGGCTGCTAATTCAAAAGAGTCCTGGATCATGGGAGTTGCCGGACCACTTTACACCCCCGCAGCCAGCACAAACAGTGTGTCTATCTACCTCAAAAATCAACATCCTGCTGCCACAGGTAATAATTCCTACAGGACCTGATGTTCTTAGCCTTGATTCCAGTGGAAGGCATCCTAGGGAATATAAATGTATAGTACCATGAAAGCAGAAGAGCCAAAACCATGAAATACCAACAAGCGTCTATATACAATGGCAGCAAGGAGAATTCTTAAGAGCTAAAACATTTGAAACACACCTGATGGAGAACAGGTGTACTACAGTCTTCCGAGGTCACTCATTTGATTTTCTTTTGTTGGAATGCCAACTCGCCTATCGGCCAGGAGACATTAGCTATTTTCAACAGTAGGTAAGATTCATCCCAAATAATTATGGAGTCTTAAAGAATCCTGTACAGTAGTTGAATTTAAGAAAAGAAGTCAAATGAAAAGAAAGAGCAGGATAAAAGATAACCCTGGTCCTAATAAACAATGAAACAGACACAATATGGGAACAGGAAAAGCTATCTTCTAAGAACTTGAATTTTGCATGACTTACTACTACAAAAGCAGTTTTTCATTATTGTATAAGGTCCTTTTTAAATATATAAAAACTGTCTACTAACTCACCGAAACATTTACACTGAATTAAGGAGATATCCAATTAGAAATTTAATGTATCAGCATTTATCAAGTATGAAAATAACACAACATCAAATAATCAAGATTTCTCAGAAATTACACCAATACTTAACACAAGACATGAAGTCAACATCATAATCAGGTCTTGCAAAGATGCGTGAAAGGATTCAGGAAAAAAATGCTACTGTAAATGAATGGCCAAAGTGCCATGAGGATTCTTAAATTTAAGGAATATTACAACACCCTCTTATGTCCAACTTATCTGTATGCTTTCAAGTTTTGCATGTTTCCTAGCAATGCACAATAGCACTCGCTCGTATTTTGACATCAAAACAACCAAATGATTTTAGGTTAATTGAATTTGTCTTCTTTTTATCCAAGGTGTATCAAAACACTATAATACAGAAGCTGTCTCATTACAAATTTGATATCTTCTACCTTCTCATTCACTTTAGATGGTAAGCCTTTAACAACTTTACTTGTACATTAACCTGCTCCCAATTAGATGCATGTGAAGGGAAAGCTAATAAATTATCCAAAAAATTATAAAATATGACTGTTTTGCAAAGGAATATCAAAGTAAATTTATTATTTATCAAAATGCTGCACTAAGGATCATTATCATTATATCAAATCAATTTAATCAGGTTGCAGCGTCACTTCTTGACTCTAATAGGGAAAATCCAAAGGATTTATTTCTAAAGTAAACATGAACACTGAATCTACACAAATTTCAAAACATTGGACAACCAGGTGAGAAATGACCAAAGGGAACGGATGACAAATAATAGATAGATAGAAGGCAACAGGATGCAGCCAAAAGGCTTAAGTACTGCTTACACTGTGACTGGCACAATGAACCTAGGCTGAGAAAAGCCCCAAGCACCATGACATTCATAAACTGAGTGATCAGAGCATGTAACTGCTAAACAGAAGTCTCGTTGACATCAGATGAAGTTTGCTAGCAAATGATACATTATGTTAGGTATCCTTCCAGGCCCAAAACCACAACAAAATCTATTTGCCCTGTGAATAATTACTTAGTATCTATAGCATGAACTAGTGGATGACTTATCTCTGGACAACATACTTGAACTTGGATGCTTTCAGTCTAAAGTTTGTTACAAAACAAAATCAAATGATTACATACCTAACCTAGCATAAAGGCACATCCATAACTTATCAAATGGAGGCATATTTGGTACACCAGGAAAATCTGGAAAGACTTGATTATCCGACGTCAACGAAGCACGCAGTTTTTCTTGATTCTGGTAGAAGTAATCTGAAATATTCCACTGAAAAAGAAATTTTGAAGATTACTAATTGCTGGCAGCATTTAGCAATAGCACTGAAAATATGGTTTCATAGTACTGTATATTACCCATCAGTGAAACTGATGAGAATTTTAAAGTTTTAAAAACCAATGTAAGATTTATATATATATTTATTTATATATATAAAAAGCACATACAAGCATCCCACTGAAACCACTAAAAACTTTTCCAAGACATATTTCAGGCCAATGTACAAGTAAGTGAGAACTGGACTGAATAGTACTGGGATTAACTTACCATAAGACCAATAGCAGTGAGAGAAATATTAAGCTCTTGTGTCTGGGAACCAAATTTAGCTGCTGTATCTACAGTCAGTGGCAAACAAGCCCAAGGCATTAAGGGTAAAAAGTCTGTCACTACTAACTGTAGACACTGGAAAGCAAGTCGAACTAGATGTTCACTGAAAAACAAAATTTACCTTGGCATTTATACTATTATGATGTGTACCATTAAAGCTTAAATGGATTCCCTACATAAATGCTAGTTAAAATCAATGTCTTTAACAATATATCAATTTTTACATGTTTGCAAATTAGAATTTTAAAACTAATAATTACCTATGATTGTCATTAATAGCTCCAATAATGTTCAGTATGAGAGGCCAGCCATGGTGTAAAAGTTCACCACAAGAATGTAAAATATGCAAAAGAGACTCAAGCTGCTTCTGACGAACATCTGGATGCCCAACAAGAGACACTTCGGACAGTGGTGACAATAACAGTGTTTGTAGTTTCTGTAAAAATGCAAATAAGGAAGCCAATAATATAAAACCTCTAACACAGTTATAGGACAAGACGGTTCACAGGGCTTAGAAGGTGAAATGTTTTACCAGTATCATTGATTAATAATACCTGATTGTCTTTCAGAGGAGGGTTATGCTTGTGAGTAAGAGCTGCCTTCACCAAGTACGTTACAGCTTCAACACCCCACTCTCGCATCCGCACATGGGGATGCTGGCAGACATCCAGGAGATGATTTGTAACTGGTCTCCAAAGGACTTCAACTCGACCAAGATTCACTACGCCTACAACAAAAATGGATAGAAAACTTAAAGGAGTTGAAAGAGATAGGAATGATGAAGTACAAACAACACCAAAAACTGTAAAAGTTCTAAAATTTGAGAATTTCCTGAATAAAACTTAAGAATCTAAAATGTATTGATGTTGAATCGATTCTGTTCCTTACTAGGCTATAACTGCTAATTCAATTACAGTTTGAAGACATCGTTTTCTGCACCTTACATATATATGTATCTACTATGTATTTCTTCTGAGATTATAACTTTACACCTTCCCAGCATGGTTTGAATATTGGAATTATAGAAAATGAAGACCTACTGGTACATAAAATAAACTTACCAGTTTCAAGAAGCTTAGCCACAGCAAAAAGTGATGGCTCTCTATTAGTATAGGCAAGCTCCATAGACTCTCTTGATAACTGACAGAGAGCATCAATAAGATGATGAAGAGCAACATCATCAAGATGTTGAGACGATTCGAACAATCGACTCAGCATGGATGACAAAACAGGCAAGTCTGCTATCACAGCTGTTGTAATAACAGCATTAGTTTCAGCAGTGCTTCTACCAGCCTGAAAAGTGCAGAAAAGCTGTTAATTTACCAGTAACCCCTGCTGTTAAAAATATCTTAAAAGACAACTGTATTGTAAAGTACCCTACTTCACTTAGTTGCAGACTATTCTGGAGTTTAGGGAGGCTTTCTGAGGAATACTGAATCAAGCTTCAAGAAACACTCTTGTAAACAGTAATTCCTCCTCATTTCTAATGCTGTTAAAAACCTTACATAAATGTGCAATTGCTGTAATATACAACATAAACGAAAAGATACTGAGACAACAACAAACCTTCACCCATTGCTTGTTAATTATTATAAGTAAATACTACTTAAACAATTTTTTTTCTTATTAACCCCTAAAATAGAAAACTGCATGCAAAGATCACAATTACTGTCTTTAAAGGTAATAATAAATTTTAGGCATTCCCCGAGAATGTTGTCAGTCACACTAGCTAAGGGGAGCCAATTGCCGAATTTCTAGGGATTATCGGTTTTTAGTTTTTTAGTTTTGGACTGGTATATGTCTAAATAAACATGTCCTGAAATATTATTGCTAAAAAAATTTTTTTAAGTGGGTTTTTAACATTTTTGTTCACCACATTTACTGGCATTTGAGCAACACTGAGTGAAAAATTGTCACAAACTTTCTGTATGACTTTTTAGGTGGAAATGAGAAATATACTTTAGTTTACTTCTAAAATACACATGATCTATAATGCAAACTGGCTCTCTCTCTCAAAAAATTTAATATCAGAGTAAATATGTATCTATGTACAGGCAGTCCCCGGTTATCGGCGATCCAGTTTTACGGAGCTTGTCTAGTGACGACAATAACCAGATTTTTGACACCGATCTCCAGTCATCGGCACCAATCCCTGGTTATTGGTGCTGATCTCTGGTTATCAGCACTGATCCCCAGTTATCGGAGCTGATCCCCACTTATCGACAGCGCCAATACCCGGTTATCAGAGATTTTCAGTTATTGTCAAGCTGTCGGGGAACAGAATCCCCGCCGATAATCAGGGGCTGCCTGTATCTCAACATCACCCTGTGAGCAACACCGTGCGACAAATTGTTGTACAATGTCTGTATGACTTGCCAATTCTGGATAGTAGAAAGTGAAAATTTACCTTAGTATCCTACTAAAACTACCCATTTTCTAAGATAAGAGCTTGAACGTTCTATAAAAAAATATCAAACAAAATATCAAAAAAGTAACTATATATCTAAGCATCTTGATATTTTGAACTTGTTATTACAGATGTACCATGCCCACTAGTATACATATAATATTTTATATTTCTTGACATATTTTTACTGCATATTTTCAGAAATGTGAAATTATATAAGCAAGTAACAGTTCCAAACAGAACGTCGGGTTTTACCAATAAACCATATTGATTTGTGTGTGGTTCTGGTTCAAGTGATATCCTTGATTTGTGAAGCACTTCCTTTTTGGATTTTCTTACTGTGGAGTGCATTCGCACAATTCCATTGCCATAAGCAAGAGAAGTACCACTCTTATGAGGGAGAAATTTGAATGATTGCATCTTGTAAGTTTGTTACAAGAGAGAGACAAAGCAAACGGGAATTGTCTCACCTGGGATAGAAACAACACCAGAATGCCCATATCTACATAAGGGATTTGTTTTCTGTACTAGTGATACAGTATTTAAATTAGTGATATTCTAATTAGTGATCACTATTTTTCATAATATTATAATAATTATATAAGACCATGATTTGTCGTCTGACTTGTGACTTGTGTAGGCTTGGTTTTTCAGCGTTTGTTTACTTTATCCTCGTAGTTGTTTGTTTATTTGCCCCTCCAATATCTGAACGGAAAACATGTACATTGGTAGCGTATATAGGTTATGTAGAAAATTTATATTGATAGCCTATTTTTATAGGTTATGAAGAAAACTTTAGGGTGAGTGCAAAACGATGGGAACAAACCTTTCCTAGAATACCATGTCCTGGACTAACATCATTAGGGCATTTATTTTTATAATAATTCATTATGAAAAAAATTTTGCACTGTTTGCATATAGCCTACTATTTTTTATAGGTAGCATATACTATATTTTACAGGTTATGGAGAAAACATTATATTGATAACATATATTAACCCTTTCACGCCAACTGGATGTATTTTACATCAACAAAAATTGTCTGTCGGGTGCCAAGTGGACATAAAATACGTTGACTACAAAAAGTTTTTTAAATATTCGCAGAAAAATACTCATTGGCCTCGTTTGCGAAAAATTTTAAATCACACGCCTTGAGGGATGCTGGGAGTTCATGGATCATGCTGTTGTTTTGTTTACAGGCGTGACCCAGCTGCGCATGCACGAATTTCTTTCTTACTCCAAAAGAAAGCATCAGCTAACTCAGAAATTCTTTAGTCACTTTGTCGTAATTTTTGCGCTGTTTTCTATTAGCCTTTACATAAAGTTTTATATATGAAAATGTGTGCAGTTTCATGTAGAATACAACAATAATAACTCATGGTTGTAGCTTTTATCAATTTTGACATATTTTCATATAAATCACAATGTGCCAAAATTTCAACCTTCGGTCAACTTTGACTCAAGCGAAATGGTCGAAAAATGCAATTGTAAGCTAAAACTCTTACATTTTCTAGTAATATTCAATAATTTACCTTCATTTTGCAACAAACGAGAAGTCTCTAGCACAATATTTCGATTTATGGTGAATTTTTGAAAATAACTTTTTCCTTACGTCCGCTCTAACTCTGCTGAAAATCTCAGAAATTCTTTAGTCACTTTGTCGTAATTTTTGCACAGTTTTGTATTAGCCATTACATAAAGTTTTATATATGAAAATGTGCGCAATTTTATGTAGAATACAACAGAAAATAACTCATGGTTGTAGCTTTTGTCCATTTTGACATATTTTCATATAAATCACGATAGATGCCAAAATTTCAACCTTCGGTCAACTTTGACTCGACCGAAATGGTCGAAAAATGCAATTGTAAGCTAAAACTCTTACATTCTAGTAATATTCAATCATTTACCTTCATTTTGCAACAAGCAAGAAGTCTCTAGCACAATATTTCGATTTATGGTTAATTTTTGAAAAAAACTTTTTCCTTACGTCCGCGCGCGCTAACTGCTGAAAATCTTGTAAGAGCCTGACGCCGTCTCTTCCATACACGTGTGTGTTCGTATGTTCATCATCCATCGGAGTGGACAAGACAAGACAACAAGAGCGCCTCGTTTTCTTTCTCTAAAGGAACGTGATTTCAACCATACAATATTTCCGTCTATTTCTCCCTAACCACTGTTGTCTTGATGTATGTACAATCACCACTACTTGCATTGCCATGCAAGCATTCTAATCATGTACTCATAATGTTCCAACGAATCTTCTGTATCAAACTGTCTGTATGTTTCTGTTTGTGAAGACGCCAAACGTCTCGCCACTCCGATGGACGACAAACACACGAACACACACATGTTTGGAAGAGACGCCGTCAGGCTCTTACTATCTCAGAAATTCTTCAGTCACTTTGTCGTAATTTTTGCACAGTTTTGTATTAGCTGTTACATAAAGTTTTATATATGAAATGTATGTAATTTCATGTAGAATACAACAAAAAATTACTCATGGTTGTACCTTTTATCAATTTTGACATATTTTCATATAAATCACGATAATTGCCAAAATTTCAACCTTCGGTCAAATTTGACTCAACCGAAATGGTCGAAAAATGCAATTGTAAGCTAAAACTATTACATTCTAGTAATATTCAATCATTTACCTTCATTTTGCAACAAATGAGAAGTCTCTAGCACAATATTTCGATTTATAGTGAATTTTTGAAAAAAACTTTTTCCTTTACTCAGAACGTGCTAACCGCTGAAAATCTCAGAAATTCTTTAGTCACTTTGTCGTAATTTTTGCACCGTTTTATATTAGCCATTACATAAAGTTTTATATATGAAAATGTGTGCAATTTCACATAGCATACAACAAAAAATAACGCATGGTTGTAGCTTTTATCAGTTTTGAAATATTTCATATAAATCACGATAAGTGCCAAAATTTCAACCTTTGGTCAACTTTGACTCAACCGAAATGGTCGAAAAATGCAATTGTAAGCTAAAACTCTTACATTCTAGTAATATTCAATAATTTTTCTTCATTTTGCAACAAATGAGAAGTCTCTAGCACAATATTTTGATTTATGGTGAATTTTTGAGAAAAACTTTTTTTTATGTCTGAGCGTTACGAATTCATGCATCATTTTATGATAATATTTTCTCTTTGTTGCTTTGATCGTTTTACAATTTGTTATATACCAAAATCATTGCAATTTAGTGTACAATACAACGAAAAAAAATACCTCATTAGCTTTAACTGTTTTGCTCACAGCGCGATTTGTATACAATTATATATGAAATTTTTTTTTTGTGCTGTCATATATTCCAATATTTATTGATAATGATATTTTTTTTAATTTCTGATGGTTGCATACTAAACTTCAGGCAATGACAAAAAAAGGAGCCAAAAATGAACTCTTAACCTTAAAAACTAAGCATGCCGTGATTTTTTGAAAAAAACTTTTTTCCCGCTTAGGCGCTAACTCCCGAACGCCGCCGGCATACGGCAGACACTTTTGTAAATAGAGGCTCGGCGTTTAAGGGTTAATAATGGTCATCCCAACAGGAGCATCCAGGCCGCCTACAGAAGGAAGATGGAGAAGTGGTATAACCAAGAGGAGAGATGAGATACACCTGAGATGATCACCCTCTTCTACAAAGGGAATTACCACTCACGATACAAGGAGGACGAACGGGCACTGAAAAATATCATTAAGGACAATGTCGCCGCCACCGACAGCAGCAAGATGATCCAACTGGTTATCTTCTACAGGAGCAAGAAGACGTGCAGTCTAGTGATGAAGAAGAACCCTGCCCCTCCCCAAGATCCCATGAAGAAGACGAATGTCATATACTGATACACGTGCCCTTTCCGAGGATGCCCCGGAACCTACATCGGCATGACATCCATGCGCCTCTCCAAACGTATCTCCTGCCATGCCCAGGAGGGAACCATCTTTAACCACTGTAAGACTGTCCACAACCTGATGATCTGCCGCAGCGAAATTGCTGGACATTTC
The DNA here is from genome assembly GCF_040412425.1 of Macrobrachium rosenbergii. Taxonomy (NCBI): domain Eukaryota; kingdom Metazoa; phylum Arthropoda; class Malacostraca; order Decapoda; family Palaemonidae; genus Macrobrachium; species Macrobrachium rosenbergii. The sequence goes on from NC_089779.1 coordinate 20,575,144, forward strand.
GAAATTACTGACAGCGCCCCCGACCTTCGTCGTCTTCGCATCCTTGAGGAGCTCCACATAGGGAAGGAAAAACCGAGCCTTAATGTGACTCAGGAGACCTTCCTTCTCCCTGCAGCCGTCAGGAAAGCCGAGGACAACCAGGCAAGACCCGCATCCCAACCTACGCCCCTTGAGGACGACCTCCAGAGCACCGAGGGTGATCGCCTAGTGAGATCTCGCCCTGAGGACGACCTGCAAGATCGCCCCTTGCACCCACCTACGACCCAAAGACGCCCCGACGTCGAGGAAGACTTTAACCCTCACCCCGAGGACGCCCTTCCAACACCTGAGGAAGGCAGAGGCGCTGCCCTTCTCCTTGGGAACGATCGGTTAACCTGCCTTCCTTGAGAAATTGCACCATCGCCAATCAGCAGTAGGCTTAGATCGCGGAGAAGACAGCCAATCAGGAGCCGCCTTCCCGATGACGTCACAGCCGGATAGCCAGTGAAAATGAAGCGACTAACTCCACAAACCAACAGACATAGATAAAAGATGAGAAATCCACACATTACAGCTATTGCATCCTTCAATCCTGTCCTGAATGATGCCCTAACGAGAAGGGCGAAACTAGTCGACATCCCACAAGAACTACCTCCTACACATCACTGAACCACCGGATATGAATATCTGTCAATTGCTTGCAACCATTCCAGCGCAAGAAAAACAATTGGGAAGACGAATTGAGAGTTTACTATATAAAATAAATGTGGTTGAAACTGCCATTTTGTTTAACAAAACCTGTATTATTATTATTATTACACTAATCCTTTATAAAACTAATACTTTTACTAATACTAACTACAACTAATTATTACTTATTTTACATGAGTCACTTTCTGATACTTAGATGACACAAAGATGATGTGTGGGTGATTATATGTGGTGCAGAGAATTGCCCCCTTCTACCTCCCTCCACTGTGATAAATTATATACTGGGGAGAGGTTAAGTGTTTCTACCTCTACACTCTGGAGAAGTTTACCAGAAGTTTACCTGACACTTTCGTCACCCATACAAGAATTTGAAAGCATGAAATTTCAAATACATATGCACATACTGTGACATTCAAAACTCAAAAATGTATGCTGTATGACATCATATTGCAAGCCAAACCATTTACATATAAATACTGCAAAGAACTGAGGGCTACAAGAAGTGGAATAGATGTAGGGGCTTCCTCCTCCAGAGAGGTCTACTTGTTATCTATATAGTAAGTGCTTATTTCTTAATGTGGTTCAGTGTTTTGTCTACATACTCAGAATGGTACATCATTTACACAGTACTGTAGTATGTTTCTTCATTACATGAGCAAAACTAGCTCCGTAATACAAATCGCTATTTATGGACTTAAAAAGATGAAAAGATACATAACCCCACACACGAACAACTTGCAAATAATTTACATAATAACACCAAAGAAGAAAACTTACAAATAATCCTCATATTAAATAATATAACAGCATGAAGACTGGTTTTTTTTTCTATTCTACTGACTAAATTACCATTCCAGTACGACCAATGCACCTTACCTTTAGACTACCTCCTGTTGATGGTTTAAGCCCAAGTATCCACACAAGGTGTTGTAATGTTGTCAAGAGAAGATGCCAGGCAGCTCCCAGTACCCCACCATGGCAATGTGCCATGGAGAGAGTAGCCCGCATGCACTGCAAGTTTTTATTAGTCAGCATTACAGGACCTTGCTGGGCCCCAACTGGAAGGGATGGAGTTGCTAGTGCTGTTCCCACTGCTACAACTTGATGTCGTACCTGTAAACCCGACTTTACTTTAAAGAATCTAGTGACACAATGTACAGTGCGCATTAAATCTTTTTTAATGAAAAAGCAACAGAAAGAAGATAAGGTTTCTACAAGTAAGATGAAAAAACATTAGGAACATTAACACTGGCAATCTTTGAGGGTCTAGTCTACTTCCCAACCCCTAAATGCAATATGCCTTTGTAGTTTCCTCTGTTTCAATATGATCTTCCCACTGCACTCCAGCCAGGAATCCTCAGATTTTGTTGTCACACAAGATCTAAACCTCTCCTATTACTTTGTAAATGACCATGTCTACTGCATGTAAGAGAGGCATATAGGATTATTCTGACTTCGTTGAAAATACAAAATTTATCAATAATTATTATCACTGTTTGTCACATTACTCACCAGTGCATGGAATATATCCACACTGCAAAAAGGTTTTACCAGTGCAAAAGATATACTGTAGCATCACCATACAGCAATATTGAAGTCTAAAATTATTTTAGTGCTCTAAATTTTTCCATTTATTTACAACCTCACTCTATTTCATATATTTATGTCGTACAGTACATATTAACATGCACTGAATAAACAAAATTACATATTGCTAACATTATGAAACATACCAACCTTCCTCCTACATTTTTGCAAAACATTCAACATACTGTTTTAACCCCAATTACATGTCCTGGCTAATCATTTACAATACTTTAAAACAATTAAAATAAAAAAAAATTAAAAGATGACAAAAGTTATACTGTGACATTAGCACAGACCTAAATGTTATAATATTGTTCTGATATTAATACTATTGCATAATATAGTAGCATAAAAATTAAACTTTTGTTTCCTGTGCATTTTGAACATCACTTATCATTCTATTTCAAGTTTACCTCATCATGACCACCTAAACTATAAAAGAAATACAACTGCCCAAAAGAGGGCAACAAACCAACCTCAGAATCATAGTACTGGTGTTGCGATTCCGTACTAGGAGATCTCTGGTGACCTCTAGTCATTGAAGATGATGAAGCAGCTGCTGCTACACTTGCATTGTTGAGCACAGTTAATGTGTAATGAGGAGGAAGGCAAGATTTGCAGAGAGCAGTAATAAATGCATCACGGGGTGTTGTTAGGTCTAATTTACCTGCTAAACTTGCGAATGTCTGAAATCAGAGTCAAAATATGTTGACCGAAACATTCAGGGACATTTAGTTCAAGCTACAAAAAATTTATTAAAGATATACAACTATATGAAAAGTAATTTGTGATGGTATTACTAAAGAAAATGACAGGAGAAAATAACAGGTATAAAATATCTTACCTGTATAGCCTTCAGGACATTTTCTGTTGCAGCTTCATCTGTGCATGCTTCAAGTAAAACTGTCAGAGCAGCAAGAAGACCACACCATGCAGAATTCACGAGCTGTTCATGAATTTTACGTTCTTCTTCGCTGGGTTTATAATGTTCACTTGCACCTAAAAGAGGAGTTGCATAATGTGACCAACGCAAATCCAAATAGTATCTTCTATGGTATGAAATAAAGAGCAATTCAAGTTCCATAACAACTTCATGCACAGTAATATACAGCAATATATATTTCCTTGAATATAATGCAAAAATTAATAAAAGGCACATTTTTCACAATATACCAATACATTACTATTAGTAATTTAAACTAACCCATGAACTAAACCCATAGGTTGGCTATAAAGATTTTATTTATCATATCTGATGGCACATAAGACACCCCTTTTCCTCCCAAAAAATGGCTCAAAAAATATCATCATCCATGTTTTATATGTAAAGCTGAAGTATCTGGTGGGCTAATGTTTCCCTAGACACCATAGACTGCCACGACTTGTATCTAGCAAAACTCTTTAATGCTTTTATATTACTGGTAATTACTCAAATATCACCATCATCATTATTATTTATGAATACTATTACAGTACTTAAATTAAAAGAGCAATTATCGTAAAACTAAAGCTGGATTTTCGTAGAAAAACATCTTTGTTTAGCCCCCAATTCTATAAAGTTGAACAGTAACTGCTTCTTAGGTTGTATGCACATTACTCTCAATTTATGTCATACCTGCCTCATATGTATTATTACAGTCAGTATTTTTACATGGGGACATCTTTTAATATCTTTAATTTATCAATTTAAAATTATGGTGATATGCTGAATAACACTGACAGTGAATGCAGTTGTTGTGGAACTCACTAGTACTGCCACCATCTACCACTGTACACTAAAAATTCCAAGTCATATGAGATCTGCTGATATTTTTGTGTATCTGGTGTTTATCACAATAAAGGCATCTTAGTACAACAAGTATTATCATAACAGTATGCATTATTTGAATACGGTGATATTAGCATTAGTGATAATGAGTTTTTAGACTTTGATAATGATGATACTAATGACTTTTCAGGATTTGAAGATGATTAAAGTTTACGTTACATATCACTGATGATTTCCAAACCTATGTGTTTTTGTAAATGATAACCACACTATTGATTATGCCAAAACTGCTTTGTTTTCTCCTTAACATGTTTTATTATTGCCTTAATGTATGATATTTTCACTGTATATGACTGTTCGACTTGTCTGATTTCCTGTCCCATCAGAATTACGGTAGAATTATTATTAAGATTTTTCCTGGTGTCCCAGTTCCATGTTTTGCCAAGTTTTTTCTGCCTAGCTGTAGCTACATATCAATAGCATTATACTTAAATGTAAACACAAAAACATTTTTCTTAATATTCCCAGCTGAAATGAGTGGGGGTGCATCGTTGTGTCTTATATACCATCAAATATGGGAATATCTGCTGTAGTTATAAATGATTTTCTTACCTCCTAGTCCTTCATTAGTAGCATGAGGACCCATCATAACCAGGTGAATTGAGCGTACAATATCAAGGAGACAATAGTACGCAACACTCACACCATATCCTTCTGGAATGGTTGGTGGCTCCAATTTATCCAGCATCTCCAAGCTATAAAAAGGACACTAGGCAGTGTAAATTGTCCAGAATACCAGAAAATCAAATAAACAAAACGACCAATTTTTTTGTATTTCACATGCTCTCTTCTATCAAACATTCAAATAACACAATACAAAGATGGATAATTATTCCTCCATTAACATTGCATCCTATGATTGCTTTTCTACACATTTATCCATAAACTGAAATGGATCATTTTGTTCTAGGGTCTGCATAACAATTTAACAGTACATTACACTTAGCATTACAATTAAGAACTAGTTACAAAATTACTTCCCAGGTAACACCATCATGATCTTATATAAATACATTGTAAAACACAAAATCATAATAAACACTGTACTCCAATATCATGTACTTTTGAACATTTAATTCATATTGGACTGTATTCTTTAGAAATGGACTTATCTTAAATATTACAACACGTGAAAAATTATGACATAAAAATGAGCATCAGAAATTTTTAAAAAACTGACCACAACAAACTTATTTCAAGTATGAGGCCTAAACTTACTATAATGATTTGGCCTGTCCTGTAGGGATGTTAACACAAAGGGGCAAATAAACACCCCTGTAGAAGAATGCAGGCTGTGGTGACACACCTGGACCCACTGGCATACCAGCAAGTAAGGCAGGGGACTGACCCTGAGAGCTTCCTTGGCCACCTCCAGCCAGCTGAGAAGCCATACTTGATTGAGGAGAGATGAACAGAGACTGTACAAATGCCCCCATGCTGTTCACTATATCCTGTAGCAAACAGAAAACTTAATCAATCTATCATTAACTTCAAGGACTTACAATGTAGGAACTACATTTCTATTATAAAACCTAACCAAACCAAAAATGAAATATAAAGGTACCACACTCAGTGGTGCAGAAGAAACTTCCTAAAAACTAGTTCAGAAAATGCTCTGCATCTCACATCAGAAATCCTACCCTATCATAGGTTCATTACCATCCAACCCAACTCCTCTTGTCATTTACCATGACATATTATTATTACTCTTATCACCTGTTTAAGTGCCTCAGGACATATTCTACATCTGAGCAGTTATACTCCCTTCAGCGCCATTGGAAGTAGAATACAGTCGACCCCTGGTGTTCGCGGGGGATAGGGACCATAACCAGCCATGATAAGCTGAAATTTGCGATAAGTTGGTACACCCTTCTAAAAATGCTCATAACTGCCTATTTTAACAGTTCAAACACCAAACACTGTACATTACATATAAGAAATAATGAGAAGTTTAAGAATAAGTAAATCATATGGGTACTTGCCAGTTATGAATGTTAATTGAAGATGATGATGATGAATTAGCTGTGCAGTCTGATGAATGACGATGAAGATATGACTGCACAGCAAAGCAGAGGAATTACATCTCTGCAGGTGCCTCTTTCCCTTCTTCAGGCACTTCTTCAGGGGTTTCAGGAGACTTTGGAGGATCCTTCTTCATCCACTCAAGAAACATGGTGATAGGCAGCTGCTACTGCTGCTGCTTCATGCTAACGAGGGCATTATTATAGGGCCTCAATAACCCATCAAGGCCATTAGTGAACTTTAAGGAATGCTCCGTATAAGGCTTCCATGCCCAAGTCATCTCCTGCAGTTCCCTGGCTGTCCTCATAATTCGGGTCAGATGTTCCAAAGACAGGCATGAGGGCCTCCTCATTCCCGTCCCCTGAACCTGCCACATCTTTTTCCTCACTGGCAGACTTTGTCAGCTATTCCAAATCCTGGTTCATCAAGGGATCAGAGTGGGCATCAATGACTTAGGTGCCGACTTCATCCTCGGTGATTTCATCAAAGCCTTCTCCACCAAGCATCCTTGCCAATTGGACTGCGTTATCAATGGCCAAATGTTGAATTTCTTCAGGAGATAAGCCATTATAATCAAGAGCACACTCCAGCCACAACTTCTTCCAGCATACATTAAGGGTCTCCTCCTTCATATCCTTCAATGATCGGTCGATGACAGTCAGACGTGGTAATTGTGAATTTACACCAATACTTCTCCAGCGTATATTCACTATCAGTGTCCGTTTCCTTCACAAGGTGTTTGAGGGAGTTCCAGGTGGAGTGCCTTGAAGGCACAGATCACGCCCTGGTCCATAGGCTGTAGGAGAGAGGTGGTGTTGGGAGGGAGGAACTCGAGCTGGACTCCATCATAATAAAGATCCAGAGGGCGGCTACCAGCATTATCCATAATCAACAACACCTTGAACTCCACGCGCTAGTTGTTGAGGTAATCCTTAACTTGAGGGATGAAGCTCTGAATGAACCAGTTAGACGCAAGGACTTTGGTGATCCAGGCCCTGGGGTTTGCAGCCTTATAAATGAGACCTGGTTTCAGCATGAAGCCAGAAGCACTGCCACACATGATGAGGGTAACGCTATCCTCTTGGGCCTTGAACCCGGGGGCTCTGCCTTCGTCCTTCATGAGGGATGTCTGTGAAGGCAACTTCTTCCAGAACAAGCCACTCTCGTCCATACTGAACACCTGTTCTGGATGGTAGCCACTGTTGCTGATGATCTTCTTGAAGGTCTCAGGATATTTTGTGACTGCTTCCGTATCTGCCAATGCCGCTTCCATATGCAGAGAAACACTCTTTAGTTGGAACTGCTTATGAAATGGAACCACCCCTTGCTGGCCCAAAGAACTTGAGGAACTGATGATGGTCCTACTTCTTCCTATTCCTCTTCTTCTTCTTCTTCTTTGGCAGGTTCGTTGAAGCCTAAGAAGTCTGCTTCCTGTACGTCGCTGCCTTCCGTAACAGTTGAAAACTGCTGGCAGAGTTGTTGTGCTTCTCACAAATGATGTTGGTGTCAAGGGGGATGTTCTCCTTACGGCAATCCAATACCCAAAATGCCAAGGCCGACTCCATCCACACAGTACTCTAATCACTCACAGTGGAAACCTTCTTGGCACTACTATAGAAGCTAACACTCACAGCCTTCCTTATCTCTGCCTCTTTCTTCTTGATGTACCGGATGGTACTCTTATTCACGCCATAATGCCGGATTCCTGTGGTGTAACTTTTTCCTTCCTTCAACATACCCAGAAGTCCTACCTTCTCCTGGAGTGTCATGACCTTCTTCTGGCGCTTAGGCTCTTTGCCAGAAGCCTTAGAAGGAGCAAGGCATTTAGGAGGCATCTTAGGGTACGATTCAAAACGATACACACAGATTAACACTGCAAAGACAGGGAAAGCACACACAGAGATGCGGGCTCCCGCAGTACAATATACATCTCCATGAGAGAAAGTCTTGGGGTACACAGCCAATCAGCATCAAGGAAAATGAATGGCACTCCTGGATTGGCTGCTTTGCAAACGCCAGCCAATAACGTGTCAAATAGCATTGCGCCTAGATGCATTTTCCTTTCGCGAGCTTCTGGGGTGGTTTTGGAGGCAAACATTTTTTAAGAAAATACAAATACACTTTATTTATATTTTGCTGTTTACACTAATATATTAACATTTGAAAATTATTAAATATTTTTTTTTTAAATGTATTTAGTCACAAAAATCAGTAAAATGAAAATAGAACAATGGGACAGGTTCCGCAGACGTAAACAAAACTAACATTTCGTTCGGAGGTAGTCCCATTGTTCTACAAACTACCCATGTATTTCAGATAAGCTCTATTACCATCCTAAAACACTTTAATATCATTTCAAATTCATCTTACAACACAGCAAAATATCAATAAAGTGGAAAGTATGCGCTGTACACAATGCACAAAATATCAATGTTACCCTGTACAGGCAGTCCCTGGTTACCAGTGGGGGTTCCGTTCTGAGGGTGTGATAACTGAAAATCGCAGCTAAGTGAAAATCAGCAATTTTCGGGGCTTATCGGTGCCGAAAAGTGCCAATTTTCGGTTATCGGCACCTCTGTTAGGTATATATCGGCACCGCCCAAAAACTGCTGATTTTTATTGCTAGACAAGCGCCGTAAAACCAGATCACTGTTAACCGGGGACTGCCTGTACTGTATACGGTCCACAAATGACCCAGCATCTCTACCCAGCTGCCCAGTTCACTGCACAGGCTTTTACTGTTCGCATGTTCTGTATCAGTGCTTATCAGTGTACAGGCAGTCCCTGGTTATCGGGGTTCCGTTCGAGGGCGTGATGAAAACCGAAAATTGGCAATTTTCGGCACTTTTTTTGCTAAATTTTGAGGATTATCGGCGCCGAAAAGTGCTGATTTTCGGCCATCAGCACCTCTGTTAAGGTATGTATTGGCGCCAATACCCAATTATCGGCGCCGATAAGCGGAAATCGGCGATTTTCATCACTTGACAAGAGCTGTAAACCAGATCACCATTAACCGAGCCCACTGTTAACCAGGGACTGCCTATACTATACTGTACTTCACGTATGTTTTAAATGTGCCCTAAGATGCCTCCTAAATGCCCTGCTCCTTCTACGGCTTCTGGCAAAGAGCCTAAGCGCCAGAGGAAGGTCATGGTGCTCCAGGAAAAGGTAGGATTTCTGGAAATGTTGAGAGAAGAGAAAAGTTACATGGCAGTAGCCGCCCATTATAGTGTGAATTAGAGTACCATCTGGGACATCGAGAAGGAAGAGGATGAGGGGAGAATGCTACTTGTGAGGATCCTTCGTGGAGATGAAGTAAGCATCCTCATTGATATCCCTGATGGACCAGGATTTGGAAGAGCTGACGAAGCCTGCCAGCAAGGAAGAAGACACGCCAGGTTCAGGGGACAGGAACAGGGAGGAGGATAAGGGCCTGTCCTGAATTATGAGGGCAGCCAGGGAGCTGCAGGAGATGACTGGGGGCATGGGATCCTTATATGGAATGCTCCATAAATTTTTCAAATGCCCTTGATGTGTGCATGGAGCCCTAATAATAACCTCCTTGTCAGCACGAAGAAGCAGCAACAGCAGCTGCCTCTATCGCCACATTTCTTGAGAGGATGAAGGACCCTCCAAAGCCTCCCAAAGCCCCTAAAGGCGTGCATCTGAAGAAGGGGAAGAGGCACCCCTTCAAGGAAGAGATGTAACTCCTCTACTTTGCTGTGCAGTCATATCTCCATCATCATTCACTGGACTGCACAGCTAATTCATCATCATCATCTTCAATCAACATTCAAAACTAGTGAGTACCCGTATGATTTACGCAATATTAAACATCATTATTTCTTATAAAGTACAGTATTTGGTGTTTGAACTATTAAAATAGGTAGTTATAAGCATTTTAGTTTAAAGATATACAGGGTATTTGGTGCTTGAACTATTAAAATATGCAGTTATAAGCACTTTCAGAGGGGGGGGGGGTACCAACTTATCACGGATCTCAGCTTATTGCAGGTGGCTGTGGTCCCTAATCCCCACGAATACCAGGGGTCGACTGTACTAACATAAATAACCAAATCAAGAAACAGCTGATTGCTTACGTCATTTTCCATAATTATTGAGCGTTTATTGAGATTTGCATTAGTTGCGTTAAAGTTGTCAAGTTGATGAAACTTACCGATTCTCAGTGATGGCTTCCATAAGTACAGGCAGTCCCCAGTTATCAGCGGGGTTCCGTTTCTGAGGGTGTGACAATAACCGAAAATCGCTGCTAACCGAAAATTGGCGATTTTTGGCGCTTTTTCGGCAATTTTCAGGGGTTATCGGCGCTGAAAAGTGCCGATTTTTGGTTATCAGCGCCTCTGTTAGGTATGTATCAGCGCCAATACCAATTATCGGTGCCAATAAGTGGAAATCGGCGATTTTTGGTGCTGAAAATTGCCGATTTTTGTCGCTAGACAAGCGCTGTAAAACCGGATCGCTGTTAACCGCGCCCACCGTTAACTGGGGACTGCCTGTATAAAAAAAAATACTTTTTTATTCATCCTTCACTCAATGGAGAAGGTCTTAAGAAAAAATACCACTAAATTAAAGCTGCAGGTTATAGCTGCGGCTGAATAAAACGAATAAAGGATAGGCTACAAAACATTTTGGAATAGGCGAATGCGATGCTTGGAATGGTCAAAATCACACTTTTACTACTTTTAAAATCATGTAGTCTGCATGTTTTAAATGCAGCCTTGTTAATTTACAAGAAAAACTATCTTCAAAGGATGCTGCTTTTAGCAACTTTAATAGCAATGAAGATGTTGGTAGTAGTACTCAATCAGCCGAGATTTTGAGAATGTAAACAATATCAAATGCAAATGGCATATGATCTCCATGTCTATCTTCTGTAATACAATAATGATAATAACACATGCAATATACTGTAACTGGATACAGCAAGCAAAACAACTTTCATCTAAATCATCATTACTATAAATATAGTTGGACTGTTTGACTCTGCAAATGATTACTATTCTCCACAAAAATATTTTGGTTTTTAGAATTACGGGGAAGAGATTGTAAATCTGTACAGTATATCATACATCTTTCAGGAATTGATCCCTGATCCACGTGTGTCGGATAATGTTGAGTTCCGGATACTGGCGATCCAGATAATTGAAGAATTACTGTACTGTATATTGTCAATGTTGGTGGAAAGGCAGGAAACAGCCCTGAACTTGCACCATGATCTACATAGCTCCCATTGTTTTTGATAGAAGGTATTAATGGATTTTCTCCTTGCAGCTCGGACAGAGTCTCTAGACAACTTTGAAAAGCCTTTAGAGCTGAGAAGCTTGTTGACAGTTTCCATGCAGTTAAACAATGCACATCGATATTTCAGTGAAGCTTCCCTGTCCCTGCCTGTCAAAGCAGATTAGTCCACACAGGTATTTGTCTGGGAACATCTATTGTCATTTCCATAAGGTCAGGGAACCAATGCCCACCAAGACACTATTAAAATAAAGGTGGTGTATAGCATCTACTGCCCAGCCTTGAGATGATGATTCAGCTTGACTGTGAAGAGATCGATGAGAGGTTGGCCATTCTCTCCAAATTGCCTTGCAAACTGTAGGGTTTAAAGTTTGTTGTAGGAGAGTACCTGTCCTGGATGACCTAGCATGTCCACCAGAACATTCATTCAACCAGACACAAACTGGGGCCTTAGAACAATATGCCTCTCCTCTGTCCAGAGGAGTAAATCCATGGTGATGGCTACCAAAGTTTCCGACTTCATGCCCCATGGTTGTCTTAGATAAACCAGAGATGTCTAGTTGGTTAATGCTCTCTCCAGGTCTTGAAGTCCATTCTGGATAGCCCACAACTCCTTACAGTTTATGAGAAGACTCACTTTGACAGGCAACCACACCCCTGAAGCAACCTGGTTCCCCATAACCACACCCAAGCCCTCGTCCAAGATGTATGAATATAGTGAGAGGTCTGGGCTTGAGGACTGGGGACTTCCCTATAAGAAGCACTTCTCTGGACATCCAACAACAAAGGTAAGGAATCAGTTTGAGGCTCCATGGCACCAACTTGCAGTCTGGCTGTGTCTCTCTGTGCCAGTGCCTCTTCAAGAGCAACTGAAGCAGTCTCATCTGTAACACAGGGACTAGCTTCTCCAGAGAAGACATGTGGCCTAAGAGAGACAGCCAGCATTTGGCAGGCTTGCTCTCTGAGGCGGCAAATTTTCTCCTGGTTAATAACAGATTGTCTACTTGAGCTGGTGTCAGAAAAAGTAAGCCTAGGGCTTTTGCTAAGCCCAATACTAGCTCTCCTGCCCTCAGGCAATCATCCCTGGACTTTGCAATGGTAATCAAATCATCAGGTACAGAAGTATCTGTACTTCTAGAAGTAAATGAAGCCATTTTGCATAGGGGGGATAGCATCCTCGTGAAAATTTGGGTTGCAGAACTCGGCCCAAAACAAAGTGGTCAAAATTTATATGCCTTTCCCTCGAAGATAAAGAGTATGAACTTCCTTGAATGTTGTTGAATGGGGACATGAAAGTATGTATTTTTCCTGCCACAAAGAGGCTGAGCCTAGATATGTCCAGGACAAGCCTACAAAAAGAAAGACTTCCTGACTCAACATCCATCTCTTCTCTAGGTTGCCTCTGTATGACTGAAAGGTTATAAGATGGTCTGAAAGAGGTAGTGAGTTCCTGAAAGGAATACAACAACTTTTTCTACAAGACATCTACATTCAAGTGTACCCAAGGGGCCGATGAGCTATTCTTTATCAAACTTATGATTCCAGCTATTTTTGGAGGAGTTGACCTTCCCTTCCTTGGCAAAATGAGATCTGGATCCTTGCTGCTGAAAGGACGCTTTCTTCCTTCCTTCCTGAGCTTGGAAAGGAAGACCAAGAGAAAGAGGTAGCACTGCCCAAGGAGACTTCATAGGAAGTAAATGAGGAAGGTGACTTCCCTTTAGTGGTCCTGGACTTGTGGAGAAAAGTTCTATTTCAGTTTTCTCCATTTCCATAGCTATGGTTAAGGACAGTTTGTTGTCCATTATGATCCCAAAAGGCTCAGTTGAAACTAATAACTGTTTGCTAAGGTGGGAGACTGAAGGAACCACCAGAAAGCATAGTTTCCCTCTCCTGCAAACTTTGAGGTTGCAGTGACTTGAGAAAGTTCACTTATCACATCAAGAGAATCTGTAAGGTTTTATCAAAAGGATCCCTAGACAAAGGAATAAGAAATTCACGCGACTCCTTCAACCACTGTTCAACCGTGTTCACCATGATTTCACTAAAAGACAGCTTCGATGGCATTACCCAAACTCTAATATATATTCTCCGCTTCTGGAACAGAGCAAGTTACCTGAAGCAATTGCACCTCTCTTGGCCAGAAAATCATGGACAAAAAGGTGCCATTCAAAGCCAGACCAGGAGAAAAAGAGAGAAACTCCCTTGTTTGAAACACTGTAGACTTCCTAGCAGGCAGGAGGAAAGACAAAAGAGAGGATCCTTTAGAGGAGATTTTCTTGGGTAAAACTTCTACGATCGAGTTAAATCTACAAAGTACAGAATTTGACAGCTTAAAGGCTGGGAGAGGCAAAGAGTCAGACCCTAACCTGGAGGCTCGTAGAGAGCGAGGTGCCTTAGCAGACACAACTAAAAAGAACTATGGATATCTGTCTAAGCATGACTGAACCAGCTCCTTAAAACTAAGGAGGCAGATTCTAAATGCCCCTCTTCCTTATCCAAATTCTGTAGAGGGGATCAAGGAGAATGCTGATGGGAAGAGCTGGGCCTGTAAGAGTCTTCCTTATCTGAGACAAAAGTAGCAGCCCCAAGTAACATTTGGTCTAGCAGGCCCAGGAGCTAAAGTATTCGTAACCCACTCTGGCGTAAACTTGAATGTCGATAGCTCTCTCTCAAAACCAGATGGACTCAATTCAGCAGACATGGGGAGACAGAACCCTTCTTTTTAGGCAACTTACCCTCTGGAACTGGAGAAATCTGACACGCCCCATTGAGGCCAGTATGAACCCATTCACACATACTTAACACCTCTCATGGCTTACATACAGAAAGGGGACACAATGCCTCCCAAGCCTCAACATTAACTGCAGCCTTGATGAATCTCTATGCCCTGCTGCCACATGTGAACTCAGTGATGCCTCGTGCTGACTAGATGATGCCTAGCACAGCCTCAACAAAGATACTGTACTGTATATACAGTACAGAACTGTACGCAGACTCGATACATCCTCAATTGCCTAGCCTTTCCTTTGGAGAGACAATCCATAAAAGCTGCAAGCCTCAGATGAAGACATACTGGTGGCTTTGTCAAAATCAAAACTCAAACCATTGGTGACAGAAGGAGAAACCTGGAGAAACACTTTCTACAGATCACTAGAATAACCATGAGACAATGGGGTCAAACACAAAGGCTACAGCTTATCACCCTACCATACCTGTCCTTAGGCAATCTTGGTTAAGTTTGTCCACGGAAGACCGAGAAGCGAAGGCAAGAGACAGAGGGCACAGTCCTTGAACATCCTGGGAAATTAGTCCTCGTCAGGAAACCCAGGGACTGCTATGCCCATCAGCAGGGGTGCCGGGGTGACATCCACAAAGTGGCCAAAGGAACAAAGTGACGCTGTCCCTGCCAATGCACCAGACCCATTTGATGCAAAAGACTCAAGTTTGTTACAGAAAAAATTTATTTCTAGATTTAACCAAATCAATATCTGACCGCACTGAATTTAATCTACTACTGTGAGCTGACTTAATGGGTGTAAAAGATTTAATTCTAAAGAAGACTAGATTCAAGACTAGCTATTCTCTTTACTCTCTAAGTCTGTCCTTCTCTCTTCTAAAGCTGCAATTTACCATCTTCTCTATGTCTTCCAAAGACCAATCCTTCAATGATCTCAATCACAATTTACACCTTGATGACCAGTGCATATTTCATGAATACCATACTTCAATGAACATAACCTGGTCTTATAAGCTGTTTACCTTACAAAATCTAACAGATTTAGGGAAGACTGACAAGAAGAATCCACACTGCCAATAACAAACCAAAATCTAGATGATCCAATTTATTCCAAGGAAAAACAATCCAAATTCAGAGCACTTTTCTACACAACCGGCTGGTTTCATCAACATGAGAAAAATGGCAACGACAACTGCTGTCTTAACCCCAACCCCCAAAGAGTGGGGATAACAAACCGGAGCACTTGTTAACAAAAGCAAATCATAGAGGGCAAGTTTTGCCTCAAAAATATAATTTTGCATACAAAACAGACAAACTCCAGTTGCTGATTTTATATTATAACATGCTTTACTCTTATCTTGAATACAATGAACTTAGAAAAAAAGCAGACTAATCAAATAAAAAAATTTAACACTATCTTTAAAGCACAAAATGGAAAGTCAACTTGCCTGAAATATTTTTGTTGCATGAGGTTTCATATCATAATTCGTGCAAAATGACTGCAATAGATTGGGCTGGATAGCCAACTTGTGCAAGACTTCTAGGGCTAACCCTCTCTGCCACATTGGTCGGTCCCCATCCAAAAATTTTACCATCAATGAAAGGAAGATTTCACACTGAGTAACCTGAAAATTGTAATGTGACTGGTGAAACCTTGTAAGCTGAATTACACTAAAGTACAAAACATGAACTATAATTTCTGTGAAGGCAATGCTTTGAAATATTATGGTCAACTTTCTGAAAATGCTACTCAGCAATACTGCTTAACCATTAACTGCTATGCAGCAATTCACTTACTAGTAATGGATAATACTTCTGTATTAACACAGAGACAACCCTGAGAAGTCTCATAGCTATGGGGAAATATGGTTTGTCTAAAGGAGTCGCTTGCTGCACACTTGCTGGTACTGAAGCTCGGTACTTTATGTTTGGAGAGAAAAGCTTTATCACCAATGCACACACACGTTCCTTCAGCAAAAAGTTGAACTCAGGATGCTGCAAGTAAATGTGCAAGATATTACTTTTATGAACTTCAAGTTAAATGTCACCCTACACATCAACTGTGACTCATGTAAGTAACATAAGTGTACCTAACAAAACAAATTACCAGAACAAAATGGGAACTGAAAGGAAATCATAACTGTAAATAATTCTGGGCAGAATAAATATTTTATAAAATATGCATAACAGCTAGATATTCTCAAACCTTCTGAAAAACAAATGGAATTCATAATACCTAGGAAACACTAGGGAGTAATAACTGTTCTCTAAGCTAAACCAGGAATGGATTATTACACTGTATATGTACAACAATCTCAAAGATACTAGGGAGAAATAGAGGTAAATAAACATACATATTCGGATATAAAATAAAACTAAAATTTTTTTAAAACTAAATTCTAAACTGACTTTTTTTGGATAAAAACATCTTATCTTTTTCATATCTTGCTGTCCTGGTGGGATGTTACAAACTGAAAGTTGAATATTTGATGAAAATAAGCATAGTAATAATTGCATGGTTGGCAAACCCTTCTCACTTGAGGCAAGCATCTCTCTTAGCTAACAAAATCCCATGCAGGAGTACCACCTGCAGTGTGTGTGACACATTGTAACTGGTGACATGAATCCTCCCTTTAATTCACTCACTTCAATCTCTCCCAGCTAGCTGTTCAACTTCTTAAACTGTCCCCTCCTCCAATGTTTACTTATTAAATAACAAATACTTTGGGAAAGTCATCAAGGTTTAAAAATCCAGCTAAGAGGCATGGTTATATGACTACAGTACTTAATAATAATAATAATAATAATAATAATAATAATAATAATAATAATAATAATAATAATAATAATAATAATAATAATAATAATAATAATAATAGCATCAAACACATAGATGAGACAGGATACAAATACCTGTGGATAATAGAAGGAGAGGATATAAAACAAAGAGAGCTGAAGGATGCGATCAGGAAAGAATATATGCAGAGACTTGAGGCAATACTCAAGTCAAAACTCAACACCTGAAACATGATGAAAGCCATAAAGGGGAGTACCAGTAATCAGATACAGCATAAGAGTAGTGGAGTGGACGAAGTCTGAAGTCTGCAGCACAGACCAGAAAACTAGGAAACACATGACAACACAAAGCACTACACCCAAGAGCAAATACAGACAGAAAGGATGGAGGGAGAGGTCTAATAGGCATAGAGGACTGTGTCAGCATCAAGAGCAGAGCACTGGGGTAATACCTGAAAACCAGTGAAGACAAGTGGCTAAGGAGTGCATGGGAAGAAGGACTGATAAAAGCAGATGAAGACCCAGAAATATAGAGACAGGATAATGAAACACAGAACGGAGGAATGGCACAGCAAACCAATGCACACAGTACATGAGGCAGACTAAAAAAACATGGCAATGTCTACAGAGTGGAAAACTCAAGAAGGAAACAAAAGAAATGCTAATGACTGTCCAGTGCTTGCACAGAACCAGTACAAAAGAGGCATGATTCAGTAGCAAAAGCCCTCCACTGGAGCCTGTGCAAGAAAACACCAGCTAGCTTGCAGTAATAAGTGGTATGAACACCAACCTGAGGGAGTGATAGAAAATGATCAGACAAAGATCCTCTCGACTATGGTGTCACAATAAATAGGGTGATACATGCCAACAGACCAGACTTGACGCTGATTGACAAAATCAAGAAAAAAGCATCACTCGTTGATGTGCAGTACCATGGGACACCAGAGTAGATGAGAAAGAAAGAGAAAAAATTGATAAGTACAGTATCAAGACCTGAAAACAGAAATAAGGCTATGGGGTATGCCAGTGGAAATTGCAGCCATAATCATAGGAACACTCGGCATGATCCCAAGATTCCTGAAAAGGAACCTGCAAAAACTTGATGCCAAAGTAGCTCTAAGACTCATGCAGAAGAGCATGCTGTTAGAAACAGTGCACATAGTGAGAAAAGTGATGGACTCCTAAGGAGGCAGGATGCAACTCGGAACCCCACACTGTAAATACCACCCAGTCAAATACGATGACTGAGATAGACAAAAGAAAAAAAATAATAATAATAAGCTACCAAAAACTATTATATCCTGACCCTGTCTATTAACCAAAGATGTATACCAATTAACAGGGATGGGAAAAGGTCACTATATGTATGACATAAAATTCATCTTAAACTTTACTTAAGTTTAGGTGAAAAATATCAACTTTACATTCGTGAAATTGCTACTTTAGGAAGGAAGCCAATAAACAATAAGATTTTCACCTATTACAGTGGCTCCCCCCAGCCCCCGGGGTTTTACGCGTTTCACATTTCCGCGGTTCACTTTGTTGCGGATTTTTGTGGAACACATCATTCACTTCTCCGCAGGGGAAATTTCACTCATTTGCAGATTTTTCTTTGGGCTGTATCTCTAAAATTACCACTAATTCACTTTTTCTGTAGAACAACACTATTTATTCACTAATTACTGTATTTTTTCATTAAACATATGTATACTGAGAGAGAGAGAGAGAGAGAGAGAACTGAAGTATTTAAATATACATCAAAGCACAATAACTTGCTGGGGACGAGAACTAAAGGCACTTAAGCTATGGCTGGGATGAGAATGTTGAGAGCTGCCTACATATGAAATACATTTTTATAATAAAATAGTTTTATATATCCTTACCAAATAGTTACATAGCTATTGTTTCTATTTTACGCGGCAGCTCAAAATTTAAAATCTGCGGTAGCGCTCGTTTGTTTAAGGTGTAGTTATACTGCCCCGCCCATTTTAGGGGAAGGATAGGTACAACACAGCTAAAGAGATCAGTTCGTTTATGCTCTATGTCCATGAGAAGGGAGGAGGGAGGGCTCTGACCCTGTAATTTATTTGGTAAGTATATATAAAAGTATTTTATTATAAAAATGTAATTTTTATATGCATAACTTACCAAATAATTACATAGCTGAATCCCACACTGACAGGAGGTGGGATACACGGACAAAACTACTCAAAAACACTCAGGGATGGAAATGAATTTGAGATAGGAAATTTAGCTAGCATCATGAAATGCTTGTTGTAACCTTACCTGGTGAGGGAGCTACAGCAGGTGGGTAATGCCTCTGGTCGGAGCTCCTCTCAACCTGTATTGGTGTGGCAGTAGAGCCAAGAGTCGCCTCTACTGCAGTGGGTGCTTTGCAACACAGGAGTTAATCACAGGTTGCCAAAGCTAACAATCCAAACAAGACACATAGAAATGTGTGTGTGCCCTTGCCCTGGGCACAATACAAAATATGACCAGAATTTTAAAACCTACACCACAAACTTGTTAAAAATCAAACCAACTAATGGTACTCAAGACACAGTACCAATCAAGCTTCCCAAGAAAACACCAATCCTCGTTCAAGGAGAGCAGATAGAGAAAATATAAGAAATTCCACTTATCACTCTTCATCCAACACCATGCCAGCTGCGAAAAACGGGCCTAGAGTACTGCATGTTTGTAAATTGTTTCCGCATCACGCAGGTAAAACATTGCAAAAACTGATTTGCGCCTCCAGCAGGAGAGAAGACAGCGATAGATTGTGCTTGAAGGTCAAGGATGTGGCTACTGCTCTAATTTCATGTGCTTTGACCTTGTATAAAGGAAAAACATCCACCTGGATCCTGGAGTATGATTCAGAAATCACAGTTCTTAAAAAAATGTTAAGGCATTCTTGGACAACGGCCGACTGGGGTTTTTAACTGACCACAGATCCGGAGAAGGGCCTCTAACTTCTTTGGTTCCTCATAAATAGTCGCGAAGAGGACGAACTGGACAGATGAGTCTTTCTTGATCTGCTTGACCTAGAATGTTAGCCAGGCTCTCAACTGTAAAGGAGTGTGGCCAGGGACTAGAGGGGTCTTCGTTGTTTGCCATAAAACCTAAGGTCAAGGAGCAGATAAGTGTCACCTTGCAAGAAGCCTACTCTCTTATCAAAGGCATGTGACTCGCTAACCCGCTTCGCCATCGCTAAGGCCATAAGAAAAACCGCCTTTCTTGTCAGATCTTTAAGAGAGGAGGATTCTAGAGGCTCAAAGGGAGGACCCGAAAGCCATTTATGGACAATATCCAAATTCCATGCAAGAGCTGGGCTTCTATCTTGCTTACTAGTATTCAGGGACTTTATTAAATCACTTAAGTCCTGTTTTAATGCAAGGTCTGTTCCTCTGTGCTTGAAGACAGAATTCAACATAGATATGTATCCCTTGATAGTTGATGTGGCTAGACCTTTCGAGGATCTGAGGAACAGCAAAAAATCTGTGATCTGAGCTACCGTCGTCTGAGTAGAGGATATATTTCTATCTCGACACCAGCTCTGAAAGACTGTCCACTTCGATTGGTAGACTGCAGCAGAAGATTATCGCCTACATCCTGCAATAGCTTCTGCAGCCTTCCTACAAGTTCTCTGACAGTCTGAAGCCTGTCAGAGCGAGAGTGGGTAAGCATCGGTGAAAACGAAGAAAATGGGGCTGTCTGAGAAGATTTTTCTCCTGGGGTAGAATCCTTGGATAGCCTACTAGTAGGCTTAGAAGGTCTGGGGACCACTCCTTGTGCAGCCAAAAGGGAACCACAAGGGTCACTGATACATAGCTGTGGGTGTTGAACTTCCTCAACACTTCTCTTACCATGTTGAAGAGAGGAAAGGCGAAGATGTCAAGACCTGACCAATCTTGTAACATGGCATCCATCGCCCATGCTTGCGGATCTGGAGTTTGGGAACAGTACAGAGGGAGACAATGGTTTATTGAGGTTGCAAGCATGTCTACCGTCGGCTTTCCCCACCATTTTGACAAGTCAGTGCACATCTTGTGGATTGAGTGTCCACTCCATCAGTAGAACCTGTTTGCTGCGACTTAGTTCGTCCGTGAGAACGTTCATTTTGACCTGGACAAAGTGGATCAGAACGATGGTCCTGTTGTTCTGTGCCAAAAGAAGAAAGTCTTTATCTGCTTCGCAAAGTGAAAAAGAGTGGGTTCCCCTTTGTTTCTTTATGTAGGCCAGTGCAGTCATGCTGTCTGAATGTACCGCGACTGTTTTCCCGAAGGTCTCTGTCGCAAAAAACTGAAGGGCCAGGTGTATCACCCTCAATTCTTTCACATTTATGTGCAAATCTCTTTCGGTCGGGGACCATAAACCTGGTACCTCCAAACTGTTGAGAAGGGCTCCCCAACCCAGATCCGACGCGTTGGAGTACAACGCAGGAGACAGTGACATCCCTGTCTCAAATCTGTCCTCCGCCAGCCACTACCGAAGGTCCTCCTTGATTTCGGGGGTGATTTTGAAGATGAACAAATCTAGAAATATCTTTCTCTGCCAGTTGGCTTTGAGACAACTGAAGGGTTCTGATGTGTAGTCTGCCCAGAGGTACAAACTTCTCGACTGACGACAGAGTTCCCACAAGGCTCATCCAAGTGTTGGCCGAGCAGGATGGAAGAGACATGAATTCTTGAACTTTCGAAATACAGTTGCGAATCTTTTGTTGGGACGGAAAAGCCAGAAAATTCAGAGAATCTATCGCTATCCCCAAATAAAGAATCGACTGTGTGGGGATTAAATGTGATTTCCCCAAGTTTATCAGCAATCGTAGGTCTTGCGCAAGTTGAAGGGTCTTCTGAAGGTCCTCTGCGCATTGGGCCTCTGATGGGGACCGCAGGAGCCAATCGTCCAGGTATAAAGACACATTGATTCCTATGAGGTGTAGCCATTTTGTTAAAGGAGCGAGAACCTGGGTGAGGTGTCATGGAGAGGCCGAAGCACAGGGCCCGAAACTGGAAGACCTTGTCCTGGAACATGAATCTCAGATACTTCCTGGAATCCTGGTGAACCGGAATGTGGAAATAAGTGTCCTCCATATCTACTGTCACCATCCAATCCCCCTGATGGATGGCTGACAGGACCGACTGATTCGTTTCCATCCTGAACTTCGTAGTTTGGACAAAGAAGTTCAGAGCACTGATTTGGACAAAGAAGTTCAGAGCACTGACTTCCAGGACAGGTCTCCATCCCCCTGATGACTTGGGGACTATGAAGAGGCAGTTGTAAAATCCCTCTGTGCTCGTGTCTTTGACTTCCTCCACTGCCTGTTTCTCAAGCAGAGCCAAAACTTCTTGAGACACGGCTGAAAACCTCTCTGAGCCTACAGAGTATGCTGTCAATTTGATGGGAGAGGTTTCTCCCTGAAGGGGATCGAGTAGCCCTCTTTCAAGACTTGAAGCACCCAAGGATCTACTTTCCTGATTCCCATCTATTCCAAAAAAGTAGTAGTCTTGCTTCCATCAGAGCACGGAGGACAGGTAGCTCACTTGCGAGAGGTGGTTTTGTTAGAGGGTTGTTTGTTGAGTCGCACTGGACTCAAATTAGTTCTCGGACAGGACTGGACGCAACCTCTACTCCTTCGAAAGGGTTGCTAAGGGAAAGGAGAAATATTCCTGGTCAGAGGAACTGCAGTGGAAGAAGGACGTGTTGAGATCCTAGTCCTCTTGGTGGACTGAGCGAGTAAATCTTTGGTGGATTTCTTCTGTAATTCTCCTGCCACCCATTCTAAAGTCTCTTGAGGAAAGAAGCCGTTGCTGCCCAAGGAAACGAACAGAAGGGAAGAATGTTGAGAAGGAGTGACTCTCTTAGAGGTGAACGAGCACCACAAGTTTCATTTCTTCAGTACACCAGTAGTGAAAATGGTGGCTATTTCATGGGCGCTGTCCCTCACTGCACAATGTGCAAAATTCTCTTGAAGTGATGCACAATCTTCGATCTTCTTTGTTGGCGCACTAACAGTCCAATTGAAGAAACTCAGAGCCTTGAAAACCTTAAAAATATCTTTCCACAAATGGTCGTTCCGATGAGGTAAATAAAAACCTGGCAGACAAGTAGTGTCAATGAGACTGGACAAGTCCCCTTGAGAGGAGGCAGGATGGAACTTCCCCAATAGAATACGACAAATACTTCTGACGTATCAGACGAAAAGGAGGCGCACAGAATACAGCTTTACCAACGCCTCTCTTTTCTGACAACCATATGTTGATTTATGCAAAAGCTTTCCTGGATGAGGAGGACAGGACCATACGTGGCAATTTAGCCGCTCCTAACAGTTGTCGCATCATAAATGCCGAACCTGGAGAAGAAGGGGCAGCTGTAGAAAAGAAGTCCAGGTAGTATACCAGGAAGAACCACAACAGGGCCGCGTAGTTTGATGTAGGAACGTCATCCTCTACGGGTTCCTCTTCGAAAGAAATTGGGGACATTGGAGGATCTGAAGGAGCTTGAGTGGTTGTAGATGGGTTCTGCAGCAAGTTCAAGATGTTATCTAAACATTGATGAATAGGGACTAGGGAAGGATCCTGAACAGCAAGGGGATCAGCACGAATCGCACAAGAGACAGCAAGTCCCACCTGTGGCGCCGGACAGACGTTGGAAGGCGAACAAACGTCAACACTGACGCCCGCTAACACTGGATGCTTGGTCCCTGGACGTCCGCTCACAGATCCGGCAAACAGATCTGAAGTCTGCAATTCGGACACTATGCTTCCAAAGGGAGGATGCTCAGAAGCTGGGTGTCAATAAGACGGACACTCGGACACTTGATGTCCAAGCGCAGAACGATCCGACAAAACACGATCACTCCCGGAACGCACGGACAATGGACGTCCACTTGTTGGACGCACAGGCAACGGACGCTCCAACTAATGCCACTCAGAACTGATTTCCCACAATCGGGCATTACACTCTCAGACTCTGGATGTTCGGACACTCGATAACCATACGTTGGACTAATGGACACTTCTTTACACACTTTTGGCACTCGATGTCCATTAAAAGGAAGCAAGAAGCTTGAGGAGACTCGCAAAAACTACAGGAGGGCTGAGGACTACGAGCTCTATCCAATGCTCGCTTACGAGATGGGGGAACGTCCCCGTCCATCGGGGTGCCAGACCTTTCCAACAGTCTTGAAACACTGGCATATTGCTGATGGCGCTTATGAGCACTAGAGTCTGAGCCACTAGAAGATGACACATGTATGTCCATTCGGATGCCTTTCCAAAAGCAATCCTCTGAGACCTGGGACAGGCAGACAACAGGCTCGGACGAGGCGACGACTACTCGTGGGCAAACCCCACCAACTCCCTTGGACTGCCAGTTTGCTTCCTCCCAGGTGAACAAGGGAGTTTAGCAGGGACCTTGGTCTAGGAGCATTGGTGGAATGAGTAGCCGCCCCCTCCACTGACACTGCACCCGACACTGCACTTATACTGTTGAATTTGTCCATGAGGACATGCACTGAATTCCCAATTTGGGAAATTGTGTTCACTATTAAATCAAATTTCTTGTCCATACGCGCTTCTAGCCTGGCAATGGCGTTGGGATCAGGGTAATGAGAGCCAGGGATTGGAGTTGCAGGGAAAATCAGAGGACTTGAGATAAGGGAAAAGGTGGTTCCAGGTGTTAGAGGAATAGGTAAAGGAGTCATATCAACCCCGGGAGACAAAGCCTGACTAGCGGAAGCCTTCACTTCAGCCCTAGCAGTTGCTTTCCTAATTCTGTCACACTGTAATTTGTCTAAGTACAGTATGCATAAAGAGTCTTCCACTTCCCCATATTCCAGTCTTTACGCTCGTCACAGCAAAGTTTGGGAGAGCAAACTTGTTCCCTGCACAAGCTACAAACAGTATGATTGTCATATTTGGCTGAAGTCGACCTATTCTTAAAGCCCTTACTATAATACCTTATACTAGAAAGGCTAGAATCTGACACGATTAATATGTCAAAATCGGGAAGTCACAAAAGAGAAGTCTGAATTCGCTAAGCTAATTAACAGGACTGTGCTACCAAAAAGAACAAAGTACTTCACCAAATGAAGGATAATGGTAACCATCCGGTGAAAAAGAACAAATTTAGAGCTGCTTACAACCAAGTCCAGTCATCAACTGGCAGAAACGAACTGAGCTCTTTAGCTGTGTTGTACCTACCCTTCCCCGAAAGTGGGTGAGGCAGTATAACTACATCTTAAACAAACGAGCACTACTGCGAATTTTAAATTTTGCGCTGCCACAAAAAGTAGAAATAATAGCTATGTAATTATTTGGTAAGTTACTTATATAAAATCGGATTTTAAATATTTTTACGTGATTAGAGATGAAACATCAACAGTGATAAAATATTCTCTTGTATACTGTTATAATGTGTGATAATCATAGTTAACTAAACTTGTCATGAAAAATGGTACAATAAAATATATAAAGCAAAAAATATGGCAATGCTACCTACACTGATCTGTCGTGAGTTGCTGGATTTGTTTATTTTCGTGTTTTTTATGCTTATGGTACAGTAATTGATATTTTCATTAAGGAATATGGAGAGAGAGAGAGAGAGAGAGAGAGAGAGAGAGAGAGAGAGAGAGAGAGAGAGAGAGAGAGAGAGAGAGAGAGAGAGAGAGAGAGAGAGAGAGAGAGAATAATGGCACAAGAATTTTTTAATAAATTTATGGTAGATGGTGAGGACTAACCACAAAATGACGTAAACCAAGAACTTACTGTAGTAAGTAATTTTTTTATCATAAATGTATTTGTACATAATCACAAAATTACTAACATGACATAACAAACCTAGCATTCTATTTGGGGGTACGTGTCCCATTGTTCTAAACTACCCACATATTTTAGATGCTCTATGCAGTACTAGTACTATCCTAAAATATGTACCTGTACAGTAAATATAATTTCAAAATCATCTTGCAACAAAGGAAAATATCAATATATGTAAAATGTAGGCGAAACCTTGCATCTGAACGATAGGGGGTACTTAAGAGTAACAGTTGTAGGCTGGTATACTTAATTTTGCAACATGACTTTGAAAAGATATTAGGGTGTTCTGGGATGATAGTTTGAGGTAAATTTTTGTTTGAACAGTCATGTTCAGCGATGAACTGTTAAATGGGCAGTTATAAGCATTTCATGGATGTATATAGCCTACTTAAGAGTAACAGTAGTAAGAGAGTACAGGCAGTTCCTGGTTATTGGTGGGGGTTCTGTTCTGAGGGTGCGATGATAACCGAAAATCACTGCTAACCGAAAATCGGCGGTTTTTGCGGTTTTTTGGCAAATTTTGGGGCTTATTGGCAACTTTCGGTTATCGGCGCTTCTGTTAGGTATGTATCAGCTCCAATACCCAATTATCAGCGCCGATAAGCAAAAATCGGCGATTTTTGGCGCCGAAAGTTGCCGATTTTCGTTACTGGACAACCACCGTAAAACTGGATCGCCATTAACCGAGCCCACTGTTAACCAGGACTGCCTGTACTGTAATCTAAGGTCACTTTGAGTGTTTTGGGATGATGGTTTGGGGTGTATTTTTGTTTGAAATATTAAATTGTTCCAGTATGATCATTTATGGTATATTTTTGTTTGAAATGTCAACTTAACCAGTGAAATGTTAAAATAGGCAGTTATAAGAGTTTTAGTTTAAGGGGTACAAGTTGTTTGGCAGTTATAAGCATTTTTAGAGGGGATTTTTGCATTTCTGCGGTCGGTTCTGGAACCTATCCCCATGTAAAAATGGGGGAGCACTGTAGTTTCATCCAATTAAAAACACAAAGATTGGATTTAGTGGCTACATCCTGACTGAGGTCTTTAGTCTACCGAGATTTGTGTAGCTGTATAATCCTCACAGTGGCGCAAAGTTGCCTAGCTGGTTTTGTATTTCTCTTAAGCAATCATATGTGAAATGGCACAAGCCAAGCCTACTTACTAAAGTGAGCAAGGCTGGTTGTTGACTAGCTGTGCTAGAATGAATGTGCTTAAAGCTTAAGAGGTACAAGATAATGATAATCAACACCTATCTGCAAATCAGGATCCTGTCATGAAAATTCCACCTGAACATTCCACTTCTGGCAAAGCTGACTGGACCCTACAGGATACTACATTAACAGCTAGCAGAGGACAAGAAAGAAAGTACAGAAGCAGATAAAGCTATGTCTATGTGCAAACTGATATCTGTGAGAACTCTTGGTGATTCTTTCATGGGAAACAGTAAGGAAATCAGCTTGGAACCACTGGATTTCTAAGGTTTTGTCCTTTTTAAATGTAGATGTTGTGCCTTCATTGGACAGAAGAAAGCTAACTTAGAACAGAGTAAAAACTGCTTTATTGGATGGAATGAAAACATATTATACGACAATCAATAGTTACACCTAAAATTTGTACAAATATAATAAAAGATTGTTTTTAAAAAATATTAATAAAAACTATTCCTAAATGATCTCCAGTATTCATACTATCTCCTGCATTCATTGGGGACCAAAAGGAGAACAGTTACTATCAAGTGTTTACAGTGTCCACTGACTAAAAAAGTTTTGTATTATATTACAACTTCATAAAAATGGATATTAGTAATTCATGCAGTCCTTCTGGTTGCATACCCTTCATTTACTGTTAAGTGCAACAACACAACAACATTAACATTAAAGCAGCTGAGTAAAATTATGCTACCTCCATTAAAGTAGTGTAACTTTAAAAGCTATTTCAATAGACTGACAAACCTACAATAACATAAATGAACACAATACAAAACTTTTCAAAATGGCAATACAAACACTACACAAACAAATAATATACATAAAATAACTTTCTTACTAATGACTCAAAGAAATTTTTCACTGGCATCACTAAATTCAGGTGGCTTATTTAATTATTTTAAAAACTTAGTTGTTATAATTTCTTTAACATGTGCAAACCTTTTAAATAGCAGCAACAAACACAAATTTTTAGCCTGACCCCAGTGGCACTTAGATTAGCATATATCAATAGCTAAACAAACAACTACTGTACAGTACTGAGTTTATTTAATTAAGGGACTAGAGTAATAGTGCTGGTGGCAAACAATACCGACAAACAAATAATATCTACACGCAAAAATGATATTCTTGTCCACTGCCTCATTCTCTCCAATAAACTTGCAAAACCTACTTCAATAGCTGTTCTCCACTGGAAATGATGATCCCAACAGGCTTTAAATTCCCAAAATTATTGACATGAATTTTTCATTCTAAACATTAAAGCTCAAAACCTCAAACACTAAAATTTTCCAAAAGTTCTAAAGTACACTCTTTCTCTTAGTACAGTACAACTACCCACTTTATCTCTGCTGTAGCTATATGAAGTTCTAAAAACAAGTAGTAGAACCATTAAAGAATCATACATGAATTAACAGTTGCTTACTACTCAACACTACATTATTTCTTATCTTTATGAAAACAAGAGAGACCCATGAACGTCTACAAATATGATTTAGTATTCTCAGATGACTTCATATTCTAAAAATAAACTGGAAAACAATGCACTAACTTTATTATCAATGTACGAACCTTGAACAACTTACAGAGCTGACTATATGCCTATTTATTTGTGGGACAGTTTCATTCACCCTTACTGGATGGGCATGATCATATGAGGAACTATAACAGGTTTTGAGTGAATGCTGGGCTAACTCTTAGAGGCACTGTATTAATATTACACATCACATGGTTTGGATTAATTTAGCAGAAAAAATGTTCATATCACTTCAATGGGCCATAAATGACTTATGGCAACTGAAGTAGCTCAGCACTCAGAGAGGTAGGGTAGATCAGTGTGCCTTGAGATTTTGTGGGGGAATGTACTGCCTCTCCCTGGCTCCAGGACGTCTTTTTATTCATTTGCTCATAAATATACCCAGGGATTGCTGTTGGCTTTAGTTCTTATCTTTTATGATAGTAGTTCTGCTATAAGTATAATTTTGTCAAGTAAAGTGCAAATAAATATTAGAAAAAACATGTATACCTCACAGAAAGGTGCTGCATCTCCCCATCTCAGTAAATCTCTTGTAAATATTTTACAATAAACATACAGTACCCAGAATTTGTTACTGATTTTAATTCTCATCTGTTATGATATTGCGTGAGCTGTAATTAAAATTTCACAAAACAAAATACAACAAATTATTAGAAAAATTATGTACAACTTGGTAAAAGTAGCATATTTTTACAAGTGTCTTGGAAAAGATGCCCAATACTGGGTTGTAAATATTCACTTTCAACTTCCTGTGGAAGGTACAGAAAAATTTTAAAATTTTTTTTCTTACATACACCATGTGCATTTGCATAGCTTTCTCTTTCCATTAATGTGTTTTTTTTCTTAAATCGGCCAACCTTAAAGTCTGCCTGGTCTGGGGGGTGTGCTTAATATATATTTAGCCCATCCTGTAAGGGTTAATACTGAATACAGTAATATCTATTTTCACTGATTAAAAAATGCAAATTTAAGAGTTTGCTGTTTCCATTGATGTAAGAACCTGAAGTCTTTCAAACGGATATGCCTCAAGCAAAAGCTGGGTTTGAATGATGAAAGGTTTGTAATGAGGTAGTTAACTAGCAGTAGGTGAGGTGAGATTTATAAAAAGACTTCAGGTTTGTAAATCTGGGAAAAATGTAAATTATCATCTTCAATTTTAATTTCTTCCTATGAGTATACAAAATTGCAAATTTTATATTGAGACCCACTCCTTAGGAAGGGTATTGTCCACGAAGGATGATTCCTATGACCACCTGTACAGCCGGGCATATGTGCTGCCATGGTTGACTGGGGCCTTTGCAAGAGTATACCTTGCCGGTGATTTTACTCTGGGAAGTAAAGAGAAATTTGGTTTCCATGTGAGTTAGGAAGACAAGCTCAGAATGCAGCATATAACAGCAAAATTCCATAAAAATCTGCTCTTCCACCTGGGCACCCATACCCCCTTATAATAGGGACAGAGGGAGTAACATCTAGCTACTAAAAATAAGCAGGAGACTGGAAGCTCTGTTGTGTAATTTGCCAACATCTGTTGTAATTTGCCAGCATCTGACCTAACCAGAAAAAATGCAGAAATTTGGTACTGGGAAGATGAGAGAAAGAGGGAAATAATACCAGTCATCTTTCTTCACATCTTGCACCACCTTAAACCTTACCCTCACCTGGGGTATGGAGTAATCACCCTCAACAAAAGACCTGTACATCCACCTGATGACCTCTTGAAGCCAGAACACAATGGTGTACTTAAATACTTTCTTCATACAATTGCTAGTACAAACAAACAGTTCTGTACAGGTAATAAAGAAAAAAAACTCTCACTGGAAACAAATTCTCATCATAATCAACTACAAGAACTCAAGATGAACGAGAACAAGAAGGATCCACATTCCTCTGGATGCTGCACAAGTGGGAGAGACTGCAGCTTGCCTACTCCCTTTGCCAGAGATGGATGCAGTAGAGGCACACGTGAAATTCTGCGATTGGAAAGATAACCCTCCTGATGACACAAGCCACAGAAAATGGCCTATTTTGCCTAGTATACATCTAGTGTGGATTTCCTGACAGTATGACATCTGCATCACCCTGCTGAAAAAGCCTCTCGCTTGCTAAAGATGGTTGGACAGTCTACAGCTGTGAAGGGTAAACAATTGTGGCTTGGTGGTGCCTCTGAAGATAAGGCTGTCAAAGCCATGGGAGCCAAGGGGTAGTTCTCACAGTGCCTTGATGAGATGATCCAGGAGATCTGTGGCCAATGAGCCGCCATTGGTCACTCTGTGACTGGGAGTGACCAGCACATACTTAATTATTTCATAGATAAGGCAAAACAGCAGAAAGGTGTATTATCAAGGTTGTGACTGAACTGATCTGCTGATATATTCTGACAGCCTGGGATGTACCTGGCACCAACCTGAAAAGGGAAAGGGAGGCCGTCCCCCACGCTTGTTGACTTATGCCGTTATGGTCAAGTTGTTGCTCATTCATAACAGTGTAACCCATCAACTGATCCCAGAATGTTTGCAGAGCCAGAAGTGCTGCACTACATTCCACTGATGTGTCCCATAACAGAAGAATCTCCACAGAAAGGGATTCAGTGGAACTCCCACCAATGTTCCTTCCTTCCCAGCTCAGGGACACAAGGAATATTAGAGGATCAGGAGGCAGGCGACCAATGTTGCTTTGCACACCACTGAAGGGAATGTACGTGAAACTGCCCAGGTGCCAAGAGTTTCTCCATGGAAGAGACTGAGAAGGATCTACCAAAGTCGATCTGGTTGTTTCTGTAGAGGCCAGAACTGTGCTGGTACCATTCTGAATTTGTTGATCAGCAAGTCCACGGGATGGACCATCACTACTACAATGTCAGTCAGCATAACCCAGTACTTCACTTCATCAGCTGTTCGGGTAATGGATCCAACTTTTCCCAGCTAATCAGAATCCTCGAACCATGACGGAGAGAAAAGCTGACCTCTATCCTAAAGCAATTGCATCTTGGAAAGCATGACAAAGAAAGAAAAAGCTATCTTCACCCTAGAGCAATCGTCTCTCAGAGCTTGCCAGGCTCAATCAGTTGCTGAGGTAATGTAACTATCAAAACCCAGGTGAAAGGGCTCAAACAAACAAACAGAGCGACTATCCACATCATAACCTGAGGCAATCAACAGACTAAGGCACACGGCCTTGAAATGGGCTTCTCTGGCAGATGCGAACATGGAATGTGGGGTTTCCTGGCTAAAAAGGTTTGATGAATGAATTTATCCAGAGGTGTGAGGTCGGTAGGTGGTCTCCTGACCCCAGTTGACTTTTCCACCAACAACTTCTAGCTCCTCTTTTTCCAGGAATGCCTTTACCTCTAGATATGGACAACCCTGGTAAGAAGGAAACAGGATCAGTCAGTGAGAAATGAGAAGTCATCAGTCCTTGTAGTTAAGTCTATGAAGTACCCAAAGGATAAACCTACCTAGGCCTCCAACCCCTAGTAATGCCACATTATCCAATGGCATGACAGGAATCCTCATACTTGAGGCAGAGGGAGAGGAATGCCAACTTATGTGTCCTCCTCCCTACTTCTGGGCGGGGCTGGTTGGAAGACTGCAAGGGCTGAGGCAACTACTGACTCTTTCCAGGGAAAGACGAATGCTGTAAATCCAAATGGGATTTAGAAGTGGTATGGATTTTTTTAAACCCTGATGTTAATGGCATGGCTACTGCTAAATGCTTTGCTGCAGATCCCCCCCCCCCAAAATACTGGAAGAGATTGCACAATAGATAATGGAGTCATGAGCATCAGTTTTCTGTTTTTCAAACTCAACCTTACTCTTTGAAAAAAGAAAGGACGAACCCAGGATTGATCTGTTCCATAGTGAGAGAACACTCTTGGTCATAACTAGGATAGAATGGAAGATATGAACACTTCCCCCTTCAAGAACAGTTTCTTGGCGAGAGAGTTTTCCCAGTCCTTCCTCCAACATCAATGGAATGAGTCCCAGACACCAAGTCATTGTATGAAGGCACTAGAGGTAAATGCATACAATCACCTTCCTTGTCCTCATATGCCTTAAGCCTGGGCCAAACAGCCAGGATGGCCCCACTATCCAATTGAGGAGAGCAGGAACACACACACTACCTATTCCATGTAGAGTGGTACTAAGTGGTATGCAGGTTAGGTGGACATTGGGCTGTGTACCCTCCAACACAGACCCCGGCTGAGGAAGGTCCTAGCTGGTACCAAACATGGGAGTACAGCTATGCTCATGACAGTTTGGGAACTAATCATGAGCACGTCCCAGTACATACAGAGGAACTAGCTCAACTTATAGTCTGGGAAGTACAGATTTTTCCTTCCTAACTTCTGAAGAAGTACCAATATAGGAGCCAGGATCGGCCCTCATCGCCTTAGGAGGATGTGCAAGTGACTGGGAGCAACCAGGGTCACTCACTGAACATGGAGAGGTTCATGGAGCAAAAATCAGTAGCCAGTGGGATTGTGTACTGATTCACCTGCACAACCTGACTGTTAACACTCTCTGCAGAAGACTGGGGGTTATGAAAAGCCTCTCAGCCATTTTGCAGCAGACTGCCTTCTAAGTTTTTGCAGAGCCTGGTTAGGAAAGACAAAGAAGGTGAGAAGGTCGAGGAAAAGAAAGGCAATAAGAAAGAGGGAGGTGAAGTACAATGCTATACAGTACTGCATTAAATAAATGTCAATAAAAATACTGTACCAGAGAGAGAGAGAGAGAGAGAGAGAGAGAGAGAGAGAGAGAGAGAGAGAGAGAGAGAGAGAGAGAGAGAGAGAGAGAGAGGGTTGAGGGCACACTAAATGCATAGCTTGCTTAATGTGATGCATATGTGTACGTACGCATAAGCAGGCTAGCCTAAGCTAGGCTTAAACATCGACTTTATATAAAAAACATCTGATTCTAATATATGCTTTTATAAAATTTCATATATTCACCCTACAATGTTTTTTATTTGTAAATTTAAGCACTTACCATTGTCACTGTCACATACATACATCGGATGCAGAGATGGAGGGGAGGCTATAAAATATTTTTTGCTACACCTAATGATGCTTTTGTTTTCTCTTGTATATTATAATAACTATAACAAAATTTCTGCTCTCCCAGTTGCATACTTTAATCAAATTTTTTGTGCAAACTCTACCTATATTTTGCAATAACATTGCCAAATGCTTACATATATAAAAAAAAAATTTCCCTAATATTCTTTCTGAAAGGGGTCTTGCCAGTCATCAAATATATACAGTAACCAACAACAAAAATAAAAGCAGTTTTTCCTACCTTTTACAACTAAAACAGTATAACAGATAAAAGTCTAAAGTTCTTGGAACAAGTAACTAAATCAAGTGACTCTGACAAGTCAATGTCACTAATACAGTAAATAAGATTTAAGATTAAGCACATTATTTCACTCTACTTACCTCAAGAGTTATAATACATGAAAAGATTTTCAACATGTTTATCTGAATAACATAAATTTCATTGAAAGAATTAGCTCATTCAAAAACTGTCTTCTGCTAGAGCTTACAAAATTATTGGCAAAACTTTAATATGTGAATTATGTTTGCCATTAGATGAGGCCGCAGCATCCTGTATCATACAACATGCAATGTACAAGACTATTTTTTAAATAGACACACTAACTCTGGCATGAAAACTTTTTTACAAAACAATACTGTATTACTACATATAGTATAAGACAAGCATATGCATAATTGTGTGTGTGTCTGCAGAAAGTATTTCAAGGTAAAGGTAGTATTTACCTCTAAATATTTCTTACAAGACACTCATGATAAGAGAACAGTTTTCTCAAAATACAATATAATGAAAGCTGGCAGCATGAATACAGCCACAGAATGACTGACAAACACATTCTAAATTCAAAAGCCAATGCTACGAGTATTTCAAACAACAAAACCTCAGCACAGCCCTCACAAGACACCACGACCAATAATTGCATACAAACACGACAAACAATGCAAAACATCTGGCACTAACACAAGTTTGGTGAAAGAAGCAAATTAAGACTTACATCATAAAACAGTGTTGAAAACATAGTCAGGATGGACTCAAGGAGTTCCATGGCAATCAACTTCAGACACTCCATCAGCCCTGGCTTTTAACATAAACAAGCACAAAATACTATAAGGTGTATAACAAATACAGTACATACCATACTTGTGGACAAGTACTAAACTAATGTCACGAGGGAAGCACCCGTTACAGCTACCAACTGGTAGCACAAGGATATGTGATGCTACAAATGAACAGCAAGATGCACTTCCTCAGCAAACAGTACACAACAGGATGTTGGAAAGTGTAAAGGTGTTTAACAAAATATATGGATAAATTAATAATCTCCATGATGCAATCATATGAAATAAAAAAATATATTTTTAAAACAAAACAAGATTTGATGTAAATCCATTAATCATAATGCGTCTTATTCTATGTAAAATGGACCCAGCTACACCAACTTGAAGACTTGAAAGGCTGACTGATTGATTGATTGATTGAAATATGAACGTTTGGTCTGGCACTAGAACCATTCAGTTATTCAGTACCATGATACAAAATGGTCAGTAGTACTCATAAATTAATGACTAACAATCTTGTAATAAATAAAAATGGTTAAATATCATAAAACTGACAATAATTTTTACAAAATCTGTGACGATCTTAACATCATCATTTAGAACTTCTATAGAACCTAAAATTTTAATATGGTTTCTCTTACCTTTATACAGTACAGTAATCCCTGAATTATTTGCATCTCAATATTATCTGCATACAACCAGCACCCAGGCACCCAACATATACATGTAATATACATACAATACATAAAAATGCTAAAAACCTTGTTCCAATGGTTGGTAACACTGCTTACAGGGATAATCAATCTGAGAAAGGGGGGGGAGGAGTGTTAGGAGGGTGGGGAAAATTTTTTCAAAAGGGAGGTGTGGTGGGAAGGTCGGGTGGAATGGAAGGGGCACAGTTGGCAACTGCGAGGGTAGAGAGAAGCGTTAGTAAAGCTGCTCATATGCATAGGCATGCAGGGAAAGGGTTTGGGGGGTTGACTGGGGAAGGAGTTTCCTGGGCAGGGATGGGGTGCAAAGGCTGTAAGGTTGTTAATAATACTTTGTTTTATGCTTTTTCACATTTTAATAAAGGATATTGACTTGTAACAAAATGAAAATTTTTATGATAAAATTAATTATCTGGCTTACCTGCTGTTAAAGCTACCTTATATCTTCACACCATTAAGTGTGATTGGCATTCAAAATAAAAAAAAATAACGCTTAGCTAACCCACTATTTCCCACCAGCTGGCCTTGGAATGTTTACATTCTTGTCAGAATTCTTCATGCCGTGTCCTTGTACAGAAGGTGTGAATCAGTGTTAGTGCAGGTATTGACCTACA
Organism: Macrobrachium rosenbergii; assembly: GCF_040412425.1. NCBI lineage: Eukaryota > Metazoa > Arthropoda > Malacostraca > Decapoda > Palaemonidae > Macrobrachium > Macrobrachium rosenbergii. The sequence goes on from NC_089779.1 coordinate 20,611,060, forward strand.
TGCAATGGGGTTAAGTTCCAAAAAGGGATTCTGACAACGGAAAAATCTATTTCCGGGGGAAGACCTGTGTCACCCAGTGAAATGGTTCCAATAGCACACATTTCTAGGTACTGTATAAATATTGCTAAATATACCAGAGAAAAAAGCTATCCATAATGCCAGGGTTACAACCCCTGGATCGATCACCACAATGGTGTCGGTATGCACTAAGGGGTGAGTGGTAGCCACTTTCACAGATGCTTTGCCCAACAGATTTCTCCATTCTCAAAGCCCCCAACATGGGTGAGCCGTTCTACCCACTACTACCTTCCGTTTGCTGCCACCTACCACTCGCGCCCGCCATCTTCATCCCAAAATTAGCACCCTCCAAGCTTGGTATGCTATCCAGGTGGGAAAGGAAGTATAGGGATGGGTCACTGGGTGACACAGGTCTTCCCCCAGAAATAGATTTTTCCGTTGTCAAAATCCCTTTTTTGGGCTTGACCTGTGTCACCCAGTGAAATAGTAACAGAGAATCAGCCATACAATAGCTTGGTGGTACCATCTAAAAGATTACCTTAATGGAGCTAAATAAAACTAAGAGAACAATACTGAGTTTTAATAACCCCAAATTATAAAGTTCAAAATATAAATAAAAACTATAAGGCACATAGGATATCAATGTTACAGGCAGGAGTCAGGCTGTGAAGCAGACCTGACCTAAAAGGCTAGAACGCAGGGCAAGCAAGCGAGGCAGGTAGGCGAGAGAATATACCAATAGGTAATTTAATTAAGAATTACATTACAATAAGGATAAACAAGAGTTATATATACTAGTCTTGAGCTGGACCAGGAGGAACAATACTTCCTGCAGCTACAGTGGAATATTTAAGAGCCTCTAGGGACTTAAGATAGTGGCGTTTAAATACTGTTGGTGATTTCCAGCCCATATACTTTTTAAGGTCATCAAAATTCATATTGTGAAATAATTAGCTGAGGTGGCTACCGCCCAAATATCATGTACTCGAGGTACTGAATCCGGGTTAGCCTGTTTAATAAAATAAAGAATTTGTTGCCTGATGGCCTTTAAGGAAATGGTACCCCCATTTTCCCTAACAAAAAGAGGGCCTGAAGTTCTTTTAGAAGTTCTATTTAAATAAGCTTTTAAAGTGTTAGCTGGACATAAAGATAGATCCTGTGGAAGGGGAATAAACTTCCAGGGAGACCATCTATTTGTGGATCCTCATTCTTTGCTAGAAATCCGAGACCCGGAGACAACAGAACTTCTCCTGACGGGAGGAAATCAACAAGATTCGGTTCTCTAGAAAGAGCAGATAGTTCAGAAATTCTAGCCCCTGAGGCTAGACTTATTAAAAATAACGTCTTCCTTAACAGACTCGGGTATGTACATAATTCGTTATCAGTGTCCGATGCCAATTTAAGTACGTCATTTAAGAACCAGGAAACCGTGTGTGGACGGATTGCTGGTCTAAGACGAGCACATGCTTTAGGAATTGACGAAAAATATGAGTCTGTAAGGTTAATATTAAAGCCATGTAAAAATATTTTTCTTAAAGCAGATTTGTTGTAGTAATAGTACTAGTGGCCAGTCCTTTCTCAAATAATGATCTGAAGAAAGAGATTGCTAGATTCGTGGTCATTTTCTGAGCTTCAGATTCCCTTAGAAATAATGCTAACTTTTTAACTGCTGAGTCATATTGTCTAAGTGTAGATTCCCTCTTATCTGATTCTATGAACAGTGTAATGAGAGGGTCAATGTTAGCGTCTTTCTGAGCTGCAAACTTCATGAAGTCCATAGAGCTAGGGCACTCAGAATTCTTGAGGGAGCTGACACAGTCCGAGTTTGCACTACTTGTGTCAATCTTGGATTGGGGATCTGTTTGTGCCGGAGCTTCAACTCCAGTAGAAGAGGAAACCAACTGCTCTTCGGCCAATTGGGTGCCACAAGTGCTACTTGACCTTTGAATGATCTGAGTTTGTGTAAAACTTTCATCAATAGATTTATTGGTGGAAACAGATAGATCCTTTGCCATCTGTTCCAGTCGATTGACAACGCATCTGTGGAATGAGCTAGAGGGTCTAGATTGGGAGCAACGTAAAACGGAAGCTTGTGGTTGCTCTCTGTGGCAAACAGGTCTATCTGGAGACCCGGTACCTGAAGACAAATCCACCCGAACGATGTCTTGTCCAAGGACCATTCCGACTCCAGCGGAGTTGTCCTGGATAGTGAATCTGCAATGACATTTCGAACACCTGCCAGGTGGGTAGCTGACAGGTGCCAAAGATGTTTCCTTGCCAGAGAGAAAATTGCAATCATTACATGATTGATATGGCTCGACTTGGAGCCCCCTCTGTTTAGGCAATGTACAACTACTGCACTGTCCAGCACCAGTCTGATGTGAATCTGTCTGGCTGGACGTAGTTTCTTTAATGTTAGAAATACTGCCATTGCCTCTAGAATGTTGATATGGAACTGGCGGAATACTGTCGACTATGTTCCTTGAATTTTCTTGTGTTGGAAGTATCCTCCCCATCCGCTTAGGGATGCATCCGTATGGATCACTAGCGATGGAGGGGGAAATTGAAGAGGCACTGACCTTGTCAAACTCTTGACTGTCGACCATGGCCGAAGCCTCTTCCTCAATATCGGCGGAATTAGAGACACCTTGTCTCTGTTTCTGCTGTTGGCTCGTTTCCGCCATACCCTGTTTATATCCTTCAGTTTGGCTTTTAGTAACAAGTCTGTTACTGAAGCGAACTGAAGAGAGCCTAGAACTCTTTCCTCCGTACAACGAGAGGCTCTTTTGTTCTTGAGGAACTGCCTGGTAGCTTTGGCTATTTCCCTCCTCTTGGCTGGCGGAAGTGACAGTTTGTGTGTGTTTAGGTCCCATTGGATTCCTAACCACTGAAATTGGGCAGCCGGAACTAGACGGGATTTCTTCCTGTTTATTAGGAATCCCAAGAATTCCAGGAAGTTGATTACTGTGATTGTTGCTTTTCGACATTCCTTGGCGTTGGATGCCCATATTATCCAATCGGTCTAGGTATGCGGCCAGCATAATCCCTTGAGCCCGTAGTTCTTGAACTACTGTCTCTGCTAGTTTGGTAAATATTCTGGGCGCTATGTTGAGCACGAATGGCATGACTCTGAACGAGTATGCTTGTTTTCCTAGTCTGAACCCTAGGTAAGGAGAGAAATTTCTCGCAATCGGGACGTGATAATATGCGTCTGAAAGATCTATACAGGTGGTAACGGCCCCACGGGGAAGTAGGGTCCGTACCTGCGAGATTGTAAGCATGCGAAACTTGTCGCATTGAATGTATAAGTTGAAACGAGACAAGTCTAGAATTACTCTTTGCTTGTCTGAGTCTTTCTTTGGGACACTGAACAGACGGCCTTGAAATTTCAAGTGTCTGACTTTCTTTATTGCCTTCTTTTGCAGAAGGTCTTTTGTAAAGTCCAGTAAGTCTTTGGATGGAGGTTGATGGAATCTGACTGGCGGAGGAGGCCCTCTGCTCCAGCTCCATCCCAGACCTTTTGAAATTATACCGTGGGCCCATGGACTGAAGGTCCAGTGGTCCCGGAAGAGATACAATCTCCCGCCTACCTGGGGAGTCTCATTGATTGGAAGAGGTCTGGATGCTGCTTCCTCGGTAGGCGGCTCTGGCTCTACTACCCCTCGCATGCCTCTTCCACGCCCCTGGTTTTCAAACGAGGCGTTGAAAGCTGGGGACGCCACGAAGGCTGGTACCTTGCTGAGCCGGCTGTACTAGAACATATTGCTGCTGAGGCAGTGCCTTGGATGTGGAAGGCTGTCCAATCTGCGAGACCGGTACCGCCTGAAGCATAGTCTGAGCCTGAGGCTTCTGATAGTCCTGGAATCTCCTGAACCTCTTCCTTCCTTTTAGGTTGAGGGGAGGTCTCAGAGGACTTCCTTTTGAAAGGAAGACCCCAGCGAGAGCGAAGGCTCTGGTTCGCTCTGGTTGCCTCTGCCAAGACGTTATTGACCTCATCCTCTGGGAAGAGGTTAGGTCCCCAGACAGAGCTCTTAATGAGTCTATTAGGCTCATGCCTGATGGTCTCGGTGAGATGTGCTTCCAGCAGTTCTGCCTTGCAACCACAAAGTCATAAAGAGCCGATTGGAAGGATTCCAGTAATGACTTTGGAGAACCTGAAACAGTGGTTTGTCAGTGAACTAGTGCAGTCACCTCTGAGATGGTGAGGTGTGGGAGGGATTTCACAACCACACACTCACACTAACAAAAAAGCACATACACTCACCTTGTACTAGGCTAACGAATTCCGAACGGAAGTTTTGCCTCAGGAGGAGGTCACGGAGTCACCACAACCGCCCGATAATGCCAACGCTCACCACACAACAACAGTCCACAACCAAGAAAACAACAACCCAACCTCACAAACACAACCCAAGGTTCAAAAGGTCCCAGAAGACTCAAACTCTTCATGAACACAGCAGAAAAAAACAACCAGGCTATCACATGACACCGATCACGAAGAACCAACACAGCACAAAGTTCTACAAACACTCCAACCACAAAGTCAAAATAAGATCACAAACTGAAGGATGCCAACTAATGACTTCAAGGACCAGAAAAACCGTCCTTGCAGCACAATATCTCTGTCAAGACTCCCGCCACGAGCGATCACAGTCACTTCCTCTGAGATGGACAATCAAAACGAAACAAAAAAAACCACACTCTCTAACGACATCATTCAACAATTACATACGCCCTCTCTCTCTCTCTCTCTCTCACACAAGACGTCGTCAAATGCAATAACCTCAGCAGAGCCTCCGGGATCTTGGGAAGTTGCTCGCTGAACAGGGTGGAGGCACACTCGGGATCGAGTTTCCCCACCGTGAACGTCGCCAGAGCTCCCAACCAACATTCCGAATCTCCGGGGAAGAGGAGGGAAGTGGGATCTGTCTCCCAGAGTTGAGGTATGGGCTTGCCATCCATCCCAGCTTGAAGGGTCAGCTGTGCAATCTTAGTAGTGCAGGGGGTCGGAATAGAGCCACCTACAGAGAACATAGTAAAACTTCCTCTAATGGGAGTAAGTTTGGTGTTCTTGCACTCCCAGTCAGTGAGAGCGCGCATCAGGGTGGATTGAGCTTGGTCCCTAGGAAAGATGACCGTTTCCTTAGGGACCTTATCGGATCTAATCCAGGCCTCCTCAGTTAACCTGGCATAGCCTGGATAGGGAGGCACTAGGTTGGCTGGAAAGAACTCTAGTTCTTCCAGACGACGAGTGCCCAATCCCTCTATGGTCAGTGTGTCATTATGCAGTGGAGCATGCAGGGCCAGCCACCACGGGTTCCTCTTATCAAAGGGAGGCAGTCTGGAGGCATCCGGGACAACATATGACTGTTGTACTACTTTGGATTGGATGAATCCGGCAAGCAAACTTTCCTGGGTCTCCATCCTCTGTGCCAATGACAACACTGAATGTCCTGAGGTCTCTAAGCTTGTGACAAGCTGAGACGAGAGATCTTGTAGCCGAGCTTCAGCCTTTGAATCGATCCTCTGCATCAGCAGGTCGACGAAAGCCTCAGAGTCGAAGCTAGGCTGTGGGGGCTTAGCCTTCGAAACTCTGGCCCTCGACCCCTTAGACGGGGGAGTAGTCTTACTTGAGGGCGTCACTGGTTTGGGAGCCAGTGACGACCTAGAGGGAGCTGGCGGATTAGACCTTTGAGGTCTGGAAGGCTTAGGTAAGTCCTTCCTTATCAGAGATTTCACCTTGGGGATAACAGACCAGGATCTGTCCCCAAGGTTAGCTGACTTGGAGAATACTTGAAAAGAAGAGGACGAAGGTGGTGAAGTGGATAAAATAGATCTACTCCTACTACCTTCACCTGCCTCACTTACCACCCTACCTTCTACCTGGTGGTCATCTACGCTCATCGGTTGAACGTGAATGTTGATGGCCACTACTTTTTCCACCACCTCTTCGCACAGATCTTCGTCTTGGGGGGTCTGCGTCTCTTCCCTGATCCCCGTAATGAGTGGGGCGGCCACGTCCTTCAGTACTGTGGCGGAGATCCGAGCATTCGGATAAAGGAGATTGCAAATCTCCTCGGACAGTACAAAGGGGCGGCCAGACGCTACATTTCCCCCAAATCCGCCGACCCAGGTCTTCAGGGTCGACAGCGAAGAGGCTCGGATTGCTTGGTTAGACTGGAAGAGAAGGTAAGACTTGCTAAAATATTCTCCAAATTTTTCGCATATATCCACATTGAGCCATTAAAATCAAAAGGGACTAAAGGTTAGCAGTTTCTTGTCACTTACCAGCACATCTGTTACCAGCTCATAAAGAGCGTAACAAATCTCACAGCCGTCCGGGTGCCAAACAACCAGGTCTCCAACTTGCACCGCGCAGCTGGAGTGCGAGCGGCACACCTCGTGTCCGCAGGGTTGTTGGAGGACGGTCGTGCAACCTGGCTCCTGACAACGTACCATCTGTAAGTGGAATGATGGTACATGAGTATCATCAAGGCAGGACCCGCCGGAACTGAGTCCGGCAGCAAAAGTCTATTTTAACATAGATTTATGCTACGGGATGGTTAACTAACTAAAATTTGTGTTCCAAGCAAGTACTCCATGTTACTCCGCCGTGACTTGTCACTGAAATCATTTACCATAGATTTATGTGTCACACGATTGTGTCATTGTGTCATCGATTATGGAATCGGCGGAATATGAGCGAAATAGAGTGTTCGCATATAGCTCATCTCTCAAATCACCCAAGGCAGTAACCAAATAATGGAAACCGTAAAGTATGCCGGAAACCATACCCACCGAAGTGGTTAATTGGACAATAACATACGAGAAACCCGACTAATCCGGCGGAGACTTCGCCGCCTCAAGTAGGCGTTGTACATAAAGTACCTTTAAAACAACTAATTCTATCGTATCGTAACTCCTATTTGCTTTCACGGGACAGTGTTTGACGCTCCAGCTACTAACTACTATAAGTAATTAGTAGCGAGCTAACGAGACATCGCCCGAACTAGTCTGGCCCGGAAAGGGAAATGGAGATGAGTGGCGGAAACCTGGCGGAAACCTGGCGGAATGGCAACCGGTCAGGTGGATGCACCCTCCGAGAAGCTGAATGCAACCTCCTATGCGAAGGTGCCGAGCGCAAGCGATCGGCTTTCCTCTTACGAGGATAACGCCCAGGCAACGTCGCCAGATTCTAATCGTTCAGGTAAAGAAGGACTAGGCTATATACAGGTACACGAAAAAGCAGGAGGTTAAACCTCTTGTTCCTAGCCTACCCTCCAAAACCAAAACTTTGGCCTGGTCAGGAAGGCTAGGATTGAGCACTACAGGTGTGGGGAGAGAAGAACCAACGTACTAACCTAGCCTCACCCTCCAAAACCGAACCGGCCTGGTCAGGTGGCTAAGTATGAATTGAGGAGCCCTCTCACTATCCCAACCTCACCCTCCAAAACCTAAGGGCCTGGTCAGGTGGGCTAAGTGTGAATGAGGAACTCTCTCACTAGCCTAACCTCACCCTCCAAAACCTAACGGCCTGGTCAGGTGGGCTAAGTGTGAATGAGGAACTCTCTCACTAGCCTAACTTCACCTTCCAAAATCGTGAAACGGCCTGGTCAGGTGAGCTAGGTAGCCTGAGCATCGTGTAAAGGCGCATGTCATGCCTAGCCTAACCCTCCAAAACCGAATCACGGTCTGGTCAGGTAGGCTAGGCTAGTAACTATCTTTTAAAACCATCCTTGTAACTAGAACAAATTAAAATATAATATAATGTTAACCACCCATGATGTGAGTTAGCCTAAGGATTATATATAAACATAAATGATTCGGAGGTAGAGAAGGAACCCGAAAATCATTCGTAGGTAACTTTAGGTACCAAGGTGGCCTACCTCTGATGCTGAATCACTCACATAAACTAATCCATTATACACATAAGCTATAATCATGATAAAAATAATAACACCATCGAGAAGGCACCAACTCGCTGGTGGAGGAAAGGGAACTAGTAAAAAGACTCAAATTCTATGATCAGAAATAATTGAGCCTGGCTCAAGCCATGATACAAAGGTTCCATTGCCTCTACACCAGCGACGTGGTAAATTCTCCAAAATATGCTCCAAAAACCGAAATGGAGTAATTGGATGGTATCTAGCAGAATTCGTTCTGCTAATGCGGAGACTGAAGGTCGAAAACGCAACAGAGGCAAGCATAGCCTACGTTCGGCTGTGGTAAACATATATTGCATACAGTTCATAAATACTGTGCCTCTCGCGTTTAAAAACCAATCAGATATAGTATTCAACTTAGATGGTGTGATATCCTCATGGGATGACATGATTAAAGCTGTAATTCGACTGAAAACACCAAAAGAAAAAGGGACATGGTGTTCATGTGTTGTGCTAAGTTTTGGAATGAAGATGGCGGGCGCGAGTGGTAGGTGGCAGCAAACGGAAGGTAGTAGTGGGTAGAACGGCTCACCCATGTTGGGGGCTTTGAGAATGGAGAAATCTGTTGGGCAAAGCATCTGTGATAGTGGCTACCACTCACCCCTTAGTGCATACCGACACTATTGTGGTGATCGATCCAGGGGTAGTAACCCTGGCATTATGGATAGCTTTTTTCTCTGGTATATTTAGCAATATTTATACCTAGAAATGTGTGCTATTGGAACCATTTCACTGGGTGACACAGGTCGAGCCCAGAAAACCAATTGTTTGTTGGAAAAAACATATCTCAAGTTTAGCTTGGCCTACACTAGGTTATTCAGTACCATTTATGCATATATGGTAGCCTAGTCTACACTATATGATATACAGTGAACCCCCCGTATTCGCGTTGTCAACGTTCGCGGACTCACGCATTCGCGGGTTTCTCTGTGGAACATATCTAGCCATCATTCACGGAAAATTCACCAATTCGCGGTATTTTTCACTGAGAAATATTCACTAATTACTGTATTTTCATATAATTTTCATGAATAAATGCACTTTTTGTGATAAAACTATTAAAATATTCAGGTATAAGCATTTTTACAGGGTTTTTCTGTGTTTAAGCTATCAAAATGGGCAGTTCTAAGTGTTTTTAGAGGGGTTTTAAGCATTCACTGGATTTGACCCATTCCAGCGGGGGTGTGGGACGATCCTAAATTTTTGAATCTGAAGGGGGTTCACTGTACTCTATACAGTACATATACAGTATATTGTAGCAACAGCTAATTCTGGGGGCTCATGAAGATTGACTTGGGATAATTCATTACAAAAAGAAACTGACTAACACAAACACGAATTAGCCCAGTCTACACTATGGTATATAATACACATATGCAGTTAAGTTAAGTACAGGCAGTCCCTGGTTATCGGTGGGGTTCTGTTCTGAAGGTGTGATGATAACCAAAAATTGCCGCTAAACAAAAATCAGCGATTTTTGGGTCTTTTTCGGCAATATTCAGGGCTTATTGGCTCTGATTTTCAGCTATCGGCACCTCTGTTGGGTATGTATCGGCGCCGTAAGCGGAAATCAGCGATTTTCAGCGCCGAAAATTGCAGATTTTCATCGTTAGACGAGCGCCATAAAACCGGATCGCCATTAACCGAGCCCGCCACTAACTGGGGACTGCCTGTATACCTTAGTTTAACCAGACCACTGAGCTGATTAACTTCTCTCCTAGAGAGGGCTGGCCTGAAGGATTAGGCTTATTTTACATGGCTAAGAACCAATTGGTTACCTAGCAACGGGACCTACAGCTTATTGTGGAATCCAAACCACATTATACCGAGAAATGAATTTCTATGACCAGAAATAAACTCCTCTAATTCTCCATTGGCCGGTCGGTGACTCAAACTCAGGCCTAGCAGAGTGCTAGCCGAGAACTCTACTGATTCGTCCAACGAGGAACTACACATATGCGGAAGCCTAGCATACACTATACAGTATACACTATACTGTACTCTACATATACGGTATAGTAATTATTAATACCACCTAATTCTGGAGGTTCAATGCAGAATGACTTAAGATAATTCATATAAATCATGATGAGCCGAAATTTCAACCTTCGGTCAACTCTGACTCGACCGAAATGGTCGAAAAATGCAATTGTAAGCTAAAACGCTTACATTCTAGTAATATTCAGTCATTTACCTTCATTTTGCAACAAACGGGGAGTCTCTAGCATAATATTTCAATTTATGGTGAATTTTTTAAAAAACTTTTTTTATGTCTGCGCGTTACGAATTCATGCATCATTTTGTGATAATATTTTCTCTGTGTTGCTTTGATCGTTTTACAATTTGTTATACTGTATACCAAAATCATCACAATTTAGTGTACAACGAAAAAAAATAGCTCATTAGCTTTAACCGTTTTGCTCACAGCGCGATTTGTATACATATATGAAATTTCTTTTCACGCTGTCATATATTCCAATATTTATATATGATAACGATATTTTTTTTCATTTCTGATGGTTGCATACTAAACTTCAGGCAATGAGAAAAAAGGGAACCAAAATTGAACTCTTAATCTTAAAAAGTAAGCAATACACACCACCATCTATTGACAAAAATACATACTAAACTTTTCCTATGGGAAGAGGAAATATTGTACAGACAATGGGTATTCATCAAAGAACATGGTAAATCAGGAAGATGCAAATAAGAAGCAGGAATATTTTATGAGTACGAATGAGTATTCTCGTGATTTTAAGAACACATTGTAACTGATCACGAGAATACTTGGGATAATATGGTAAGGGGTTAAAGAAACAGGTTCTTCTTCGTCCTTGTGTTCTTCTGTTCTTTGCAAAAATTCTTACTGTGCAGAATAGTCACGCAGGGCAAAACCTGCAAAACTTCTTGCCAGGCAGAATAGTCCCATAGGGCAAAATCTGAACTTGTGACCCTGTCTGTCTGTATCTCTGAATGATCATAAGTAGGGTGGCGACTGCATTGTTATATCTTTAATAACCCTTGCACACACACACACACACACACACACATGAAATTTGGATGAAATTTTTATTATTTTGTTTTTAATATGGATATACCAAAATGCTATAAAAAACTGCTGGTTATCAGCGGGGGTTCTGTTCCGATGGTGTCACGATAAGCAAAAATCACCAATAACCAAAAATCAGCAATTTTCAGCACTAGTTGGTGCCAATAGCTGGAGACCGGTGCTTCTGTTAGGTATGTATTGGTGCCAAAACCCCAATATCGATGCAGATAAATTGGAATTCAGCGCACATTGGCGCAAAATAATCGCTGATTTTTGTCGCTAGACAAATGCCGTAAAACCGGATCGCCAATAACCGTGGACTGCCTGTACTTGCTCAATATAAAATCAGCAGACAAACGCACAAACACATACTTGCATGCAATGCATACCGTCCTTTTTAAAATTTTATCATTCCTAACTGCATTGTTGCATTTATTACTAAAGCTAACAGCTTGAAAGACCTTCTTCAAAACTTACCTTGAAAATACTATATAACATAAAGGAAAAAAAATAAGACAGGTTTTCACATGATTACTACACGAGCTCTACAATGGGTGTACAGTATTCTATATTGCTAGGTCTTGGGTCTTCACTACATGAAAAGGGTCAAAGGTTGGTGTCATGCTTTTGGTTTTACTTTATATTAACATCAATTAAAATGTAAAAATTTAATACAATGGCCATATAAAACTTGAGCTAACAAACGACTTCTTGATTTAGTGACATTACAGATTTGCATATGGCGGTTTACAGAGTATTTAAGTTGGTTTTTAAAGGGTATATTAGACAGAGTCATTTTTCAAATTAGGTTGTGAGCCTTGGGGCAATTTAATGACTGAAGGCAAGGAGTTCCTCTCTGTGCACTCAGGACATCACAGAGGGCTCCAGAGGATGTTGAAACATCAAATATCATCAAACTCAACAGATGTAAAAATTAATCTGGTACCCAACCACTTGAGAGGCAGTGATATCTCCTGGCAGTTACTGAGAAACATAGGCAGAGAAAGAGTAGGCAACATCAGATAAGGGGCTGAGAAAGCAGAGGAAGCAAAGGCAAGCAGAGATTCAATAGGAAGAGCTCATTCAAGAGAACAAGCATCATGTCAAGGACATGAGAACAAGGTTAAAGGTATGTCAACAAAGAAGAGGGAGCCGCCATCACCAACAACTAAACAGCAGGCACAATGGCCTTGTGATGAAATACAGAATCATGACCAAATGGACACAGGGTTCCAGAGCAGAATCAACTTCACTGAACAAATAAGGAGCAAACCCAAAGTGGAAATGTCAAAGCTCTGCCTCCAACATCTAACATGAAAACTCACCATCAAAAAGGGAATATATTCACAATACAGTAAACCCCCCGTATTCGCGAGGGATGCGTACCACAGGCCCCCGCAAACAGCTAAAACCAGCAAATACTTGGAACCCTTCTTAAAACACTTAGAACTGCTTTTTTGATAGTAGAAACACACACAAAACAAACTAAAAATGCTTATATAGGTATTATCCTACTTACAATGGGGTTACGTTCCAAAAAAACCATTGTTTTTAGAAAAAACCTAAGAAATACCAAAGCGTATCTCGAACATTGCCTAGCCTACACTAGAGTATTTGGTACCATGTACTGTATACATATATGGTAAGCCTAGCCTACACTATAAAATATACTCTTTACATACACGGTATAGTAATCATTATCGGCTAATTCTGCAGGTTCATGCGGCTAATTCTGCAGGTTCATGCGGCTAATTCTGGAGGTTCATGCAAACTGACTTATGATAATTTAATACAAAGAGAAATTGAATAACAAATAAGAATTAGCTTAGCCTACACTATGGTATATTGTATACATACACGGTAGCGTAGCCTACATTATACTGTACTCTATATTCGCATATCGTATTATACAAACGTCAACATAACGAATATGCATCTTTTCCAGGGATCTTTTAAAATGTTATGCCTTAATTCACTGTATCAAATAATATTGTATATATTCTTACGTTGCTTTTGCATTAAAAATTGCATTCATAGCGATCAGTGTTTTGGTGTGGAAATGTTTACGCAGTGTTTATTTCGCTGCATTTAACTCAGTTCAGAGCGCTTTTCTTGCTTCTAGTTAGCATAAATGAATCTCTAGAGTCTAGATACTTTATTTATAAGGGGCAAGGTTATTTTTCGTTATATGAAGTGTTTTTAAGTCGAAATATAAGTAAAATATGTCTTGTTGCAAAATTAATTTATCTATTATTTTCGTTAATGGATGATGATTGACGATGGCCGTTTGAGGGCGTTTGTTTTGTGTAAAAAAAATTTCAAGATTCCGTTCGCTATTTTCGCTTGATTTCATCATAATATGAGCTTTACGTATGTATCGTTTATCGGCATAAAAATAACAGTAATGCGTTCTTTCATGCCCATTAGTTTTGATTAAAATACTTTCTCTCCCATTTTAATTACGATCGAGTTTCATCCATGTTGCCGATGCACGATAATTTACAGTATAGTCATTAGCAGCTTGAACATTGTTTTCTCAGCTTCAGCTACAACTTGCAGCTTAAATTTAGCAGTACATTTCCTTGTCGATCTTTTATCCATACTGAATAAGGGTATAATGTAAAAATATATCAGTCCTATTTTAACATCATTTGTGCTATAATCTACGGTAATTGTTTATTACAGTAAGATAGTTGAAATACAGGTAAACGGCTGTTGTTATCCGATTCGGTTATAAGCCAAACAACAGTTTCTTGGTCGGTTGTTTATGGCTGTATGCGTTTACGCAAGAATATAACGTTACTAACAATACTTTTGTCATTCTCTTTTACTTTTTTAACTAGAAGATGGGATAAAGAGATGGAGGAAAAGTTGTCTATTGTAATTTGGTCTCTCTCACTGCCTGATTACACTGCTGCCCGCGCCCGCACGAAATTTAAAAATATTTTATAAATAATATTGTCGTATTGGTATTAATTGCTTACCCCATTGCAAAATCGAATTATCGTAAGGTGAATTATAGTAACTCGAGCATTACCCGAGTATTTTAACAGTTTTATCACAAAAAGTGCATTCAGTCATGAAAATGAGATGAAAATATGCAATTTTTATTCTAAAATAATGATTAACACATACTTACCTGTTAGTTACATATAGCTTTAGTCTTTGACGTCACGGCAAAATTTCAAAAACGCATGCGGCAGCGCCAGTCCGAATATCGGGTGATCGCCCTTACCTGCCCTCTGTCGGGGTACCAGGAACTATTCAACATGCTTCAGAATAATTTGCCTACCTGTCCCCGTGGGGAGGAGGGTGGGCTTTTTCGTATATGTAACTAACAGGTAAGTATGTGTTAAACATTATTTTAGAATAAAAATGTCATTTTAACACATACAACTTACCTGTTAGTTACATATAGCTGATTGACACCTTTAGGAGGTGGGGCAATGACAGCTAAAAAGAGTTGTTGGAAACATTAAGGTTATTAATGTAGAAAATTTCTTAGTTCCTCACCTGCTAAGGTAGCTGATTCCACAGTTACTGCCTCAGTAACCTGCTATCCTTAGAGCAACCGCGGGGTATAATGACCTGGTCGCAGATTGCTTAAGCTGGGTATCAGTCACCTAGGACATGGCCGTGACAATACCACAAGTATGCCCCTGCTCAGGGCGCAGCACAAACATCATGAATTACAAAAGGGGTCACCCAATACCAAAGAAAAAAGCATAACCATAAAAACCAAAACCAACTGTGGGGTAAAACTATCCAACACTTACCCTCACAGACAACCGTAAAAACCTTCACACTCCAAAAAACAAGTAAGTAAAGGTAGGTTAATCCTCCTTTACCCCTTTACCCGATACCGTGCCAGATACAACAAAGGGCCCTAACGTGCTGCACTCATCAAGCACTGTCTGCACTTTGGAGAGATAATGCAAAGCAAACACAGACTTACATCTCCAGTAGGTTGCTTGCACAATATCTTGAAGGGAGAGGTTCCTTTTATAAGCGAGAGAAGTAGAGATAGCCCTCACTTCGTGAGCCTTCACTTTACACATTTTCAAGTCATTCTCTGAAATATTGGAGTGAGCTTCAGAAATCAGATCTCTAATGAAAAAGGACATGGCATTCTTGGACATTGGTCTAAGAGGGTTCCTGACCGAACACCATAAGGAATCCGAAGGACCTCTAATATCTTTAGTCCTTCGCAAATAATATTTCAAGGCTCTGACTGGGCAGAGGAACCTCTCCTGCTCCTTACCTACCAATTCCGACAGACTCGGAATCTCAAAAGAACGAGGCCACGGGTGCGAAGGGGTCTCGTTCTTGGCCATAAAAAACAGTTTGAAAGAACAAATTGCTTTTAAAGCAGAGAATCCTACTCTCTTATCCAAGGCGTGGATCTCACTGATTCTCTTAGCTGTAGCTAACAAAACTAAAAAGAGGGTTTTCCTCGTAAGATCTCTTAAAGAAGAAGAATCCATAGGTTCAAATTTCTCAGACATAAGCCACTTCAGGACTACATCAAGATTCCACGAAACAACTTTAGCATCTGCCCTCTTAGAGGTACCGAAGGATTTAATAAGGTCCGTTATATCTTGGTTATTAGAGATATCCAAACCTCTGTGACGAAAAACAGTAGCCAGCATGCTACGATAACCTTTAAGTGTGGATACAGAAAGGTTCTTATTCCCGAGGAACAAAAGAAAATCCGCAATCTCGTCACCGAGGTTCTGGAAGAGGAAATGTCATGATCTTTGCACCATGAACGAAACATATTCCACTTGGACTCATAGACCTTGATCGAAGATGGTCTTCTGGCTCTAGCGATGGATTGAGGCGCTTTCTTGAAAATCCTTTGCTTCTGAGTAGGCGTTCGATAGTCTGAACGCAGTTAGCCGCAGACTTGACAGGTTTTCGTGAAATCTCCTGAAGTGGGGCTGTCTGAGTAAATCTACTCTGTTTGGAAGGCTCCTCGGGAAGTCGATCAAGAGATCCATGAGAACTGGGAACCAATCCCTGGAAGGCCAGAAGGGGGCTATCAACGTCATTCTGGTGTTGGAGTGGTGCTGAAATTTCCTCAACACCGCACCTAACATCTTGAACGGCGGGAAGGCGTACAGATCCAGACCCAACCAATTCAGTAGCATTGCGTCCGTCTGGAAGGCTGCTTGGTCCGGGACAGGAGAGCAGAAGACTGGGAGCCTGTTCGACTTGTTCGTCGCGAACAGGTCTACCAGAGGTTGACCCCAAAGCCTCCACAGCGACTTGCACACTTCTTCGTGCAAAATCCACTCTGTGGACAGAACCTGATGCTTCCTGCTCAAGGAGTCCGCTCTCACGTTGAGGGCTCCTTGAATGAATCTCGTTAGGAGCAGAATCTTGTGCTTCTCTGCCCACAAAAGGAGGTCTCTTGCTACCTCGCTGAGGAGTAAGAATGAGTGCCCCTGTTTTTTATGTAAGACAACGCTGTGGTGCTGTCTGAATGAACCAGAACTGTTTGTCCCTGTACGAATGGTAGGAAGTGCACGAGACTCAGGTGGATTGCTTTCAACTCCTTCTTGTTGATGTGCCATTCTCTTTCTGTCGCATTCCACAAACCTGAAATTTCTTTTACACCCAACGTCGCTCCCCATCCTACTTCTGAATCGAGTCTGCAAACAGTTCGTGGCTTGGGTTCGACGGAAATAGAGAGACCTTTCTCTAATTTTCTTCGATCTAACCACCACCTTAGATCCTCCTTGATAAGGTCCGAGATTGGAAAGGAAAAGGAGTCTGGAAAGCGTTTTCCTGTTTCATTGCTCCCTGAGGTAGAATTGAAGGGGCCTCATGTGAAGTCTCCCCAGGGAGACAAACTTTTCTATTGGCGCCAGAGTTCCCAGGAGGCTCATCCAAGCCTTTTGGAACAGGTATCCATATCCAGGAAGTTCTGGACTTTTGCGAGACAGTCGAGATTCTTTGATCTGTGGAAAAGCCAGAAAAGGAACTGTTTCCAGTCTCACTCCTAAATAGATTCTGGATTGTGAGGGAGATAGGTGAGACTTCTTCCAATTGATTAGAAGTCCTAGCTTCTGTGTCAAGTCGAGAGTTACTTTCAAATCCTCCAAGCACTGAGACTGAGACTGGGAGCGAAGGAGCCAATCGTCTAGATAGAGAGAGATCTTTATTCCTCTGAGATGAAGAGCTTTGGCAACAGTGGACATAACTCTTGTGAATACTTGAGGGCTGTGGACAGACCCGAAGCACAGAGTCCTGAACTGATAAGTCCTCTCCTGAAAACGGCGAAGAAACTTCCTGGGACGCGGGATGGATCGGAATGTGAAAGTAAGCGTCCTGCAGAACTATTGAGACCATCCAATCCCCGGACGAAGAGAATTGAGGGACGGTTGCGTCGTCTCCATCGAGAAACTGGTTTCTCCACGAAAAGGTTGAGAGAACTTACGTCCAGGACTGGTCTCCAGCCGCCTGAGGCCTTTGGAACAAGAAAAGGCGGTTGTAAAAGCCTGGAGAGTTGACTTCTTCCACGATCTCTATCGCTCCTTTTAAAAGCATGGAGTCTACTTCGCACTCAGAACCGAGCATTTTTCTAAGTTGCTGGAATATGCTGTCAAAGCTAAAGGTTCTGTTGCAGAGGGGGCCTCTTGAGGAAGGGGATAGAATATCCTTCCTTTAGCACGGACGTGGTCCACTGGTCCGCTCGATCTCCTCCCAAATTTGCCAGAACTGCTGAAGTCTGGCTCCTACTAGTGCATGGAGGACATGCAGATCACTTTTAATTGAGGGTTTGATAGCCTTGGAGACAAATCTTGCTTTGCCCCGAAACGAGATCCTGTACGGTTGAAGGGCCTGCCACGAAAGGGCCTATCTTGACTAACTTGAGGACGAGTTTGCTGGCAGAGAAGGTTGAGGAGCTTTTGGTTTACGAGTGGATTGCGCCAAAAGGTCCTGTGTGGACTTCTGAGTAGGGATTTCGACACTTCGGCCACAAGTTCTTGAGGGAAAAGGTACTTCTTATCCAGAGGAGCGAAAGAAGAGCCGATCTTTGAGTCCTAGAAACTCCACGAGCGACAAAAGAGCACCAAAGTTGTCGCTTCTTAAGAACTCCTAACGTGAAGATGGAGGCTAACTCAGACGCACCGTCACGAATCCCTTTATCTAAGCAGGACATAACAGAAGAGAAATCATCAAAATGCGCTTCGGAAAGACCAAAAGACTTTACCTTCCTACCCAAAGCGCCAATAGTCCAGTCCATAAAACTGATGACTTCCAAAACTCGGAAAACGTTCTTCAAAAGGTGGTCCAACTCTGAAGGAGAGAAGAAAATCCGAGCCAAGTTCATCGCAGAACGATTGAGTAGAATCAACGAGACTGGAGAAGTCTCCTGAGAGGAGGCAGAAGCTCCCAGAGAGAAAACTTCCCCAGTGTCGTAGCAAGCCTTCGTCTTAGTAGAAAGCTTGGAAGGAGGGAAGCAGAAAGTAGTTTTCCCCTGATCACGTTTGTCTTCCAACCAGGAGTTCATTTTCTTTAATGCCTTCTTGGCTGAAATAGAAAGCACTAACTTCATAAAGGAAGAGGTAGAAGGCTTCGAATCTCTTGCGTACTGAGAGAGAGGAAGCTTGATAGCCCCCAGGTGCAAAATCCTCAGGAAAATTATCAATAAAAAGCGAAGAAGCTTCTTATAATCCGAGCGAGAGGAGTCTGGTTCGTCTACAGGAAACTCTTCCACAACTTCTTCCTCAGACGAAATAGGAGAAAAACCTTCCGCTTGCACATACACATCTTGTGAAGGAGGAGTAGGAGCCTGAATAAGAGCTTGAGGAGGAGCCTGAGCCTGAGTAGGCGCCACACGAGGAGCCTGAACTGGCGCCACAAGAGGAGCCTGAACTGGCGCCACAAAAGGAGCCTGGGATGGCGCCTCACCTGGCGCTACCTGAGGCTTTTGAGCCTGAGAGAGCGCTAAATCTTGAGGAGCGCCTGAGCCTGACTAGGCGTCTGAGCCTGATCCTGAGCCTGAACAAAAGGAGGATCAAGAGACACAGATCGAGGAGGAGCTTTCGTACTGGGCGCTCCGAGAGCTCGAGACGAAGGAGGAGGCATCAAATACACTTCAGAAGGCTTTGCTGGAGAAGAACCAGCCTTCCGAGCCCGCCAAGAATGCTTCCAATTTTCTTGTGCATCGCTCGAAGAAAGTCATGAGTAGACGAGGATCCAACTGGGGAACGATGATCAGTAGAGCCAGGATCGTGATGAGGAAGAGGCGCAGAAGCCACAATAGGCTTACGTGAAACCAAAGGAGAAACACCGGGAACGCTGGGCAATACCGAATGGGAAGTCTTATACCTCTTACGCACATGAGCCTTGCGCCTGGGAGAAGACTCTTCTGACGACAAAATCTCTCCGGACTCTCCCAAAAACTACAGGAAGGTTGTGATAAGTTTAAAAGGCTTCTTCTTCTGAACCGCTGAAGGCGAAAGATTCCTGGACCTCTTCAATGGTCTAGACTCGTCGGGAAATCTCCAGGCTCTGCGAGGCGAATCACTGGAGCTTGAAGAAAGACACTTCCTTGAGTCGCCTTTCCAACGGCGCTCCAAACAGCCTGGGAAACAACAGGACTGTTCGAGGGGCGGCTGCTCGTGAGCAGACCCCACTCGCCTCCCTTGGACTTTCAGCATGTCTTCTCCCAGGAGCAGGGGAGCTTGACAGAGGCTTAGGTCTAGGAGAACGAGTAGGCCGAGCAACCACCTCCTCCACCACACTAACACTTCGCACTGCACTTACATTATTCACAATATCTTGGAAAGAATCCATACGCTCATGAAGGGATTTCACATTAACGCCAATATCCTCCATGGCGCCCACAATAAGGTTAAATCTGGCGTCCATCTGGACTTGATACTCAGACACGGTAACGGGTTCAGGGATATCAGAGTCAGGAATAGGAATATTAGTAGCCACGGGGATATTAATAGAAGTTTCCTGCATAGCTAAGGGAGATTCCAGTTTCTGAGAGAGAGAAGAAGAACTTCTAGCTAAAGCTTTCCTGGCTCTATCTTTCTCAAGTTTCTTTACATACTTAGATAGAGCCTTCCAATCTTTTCAGTCATACTGACACATTCATCACACTTCCTCTCATATGAACATTCCTGACCTCTACAAGCCACACAAATTGAATGAGGATCAAGACTAGCCTTGACCAACCTCGTCTTACAGCCTTTGCTGCATACCCTAAAGGTATAAGACCCAGAATCTGACATAATTATCAGAAAACCTGACTAAATAGGTGACAAAAATAAACTGGCAAAGCCGCAAACCAACAAGAGAGTACTTCACCAAGTGAAAACAGCTCGATGTAGGCAGAAACAATGAAATTTCGCTCAGTACCGACAACAATGTCGCCGCGTGACGGCAAAATTATTCTGAAGCATGTTGGAATAGTTCCTGGTACCCGACAGAGGGCAGGTAAGAGGCGATCACCCGATATTCGGACTGGCGCTGCCGCGCGTTTTGAAATTTTGCCATGACGTCAAAGACTAAAGCTATATGTAACTAACAGGTAAGTTGTATGTGTTAAAACAGTATTTAGTGAATATTTCTCAGTGAAAAGTCCGCGAATGGGTGAATTTCCGCAAATAATGGGTAGAAACGTTCCAAAGAGAAATCTGTGAATACGTGGGTCTGCGAAGAATGCGAATATGGGGGGTTTACTGTATTCATATGCTGTCAGCTTCACAGACTGAATACTTGTCCGATGAATCAAAAGGTGAAGGCCCTATGAGCTGTGCCAAGAGTCCAGCAGTGATAGGAAGCTTGAAAATAAAGAGGGGTACATTTGAAAAAAAGGGAAGAGACCCTGATGGGAGAAGCTAGCACCCACAACCTTTTCTGTAGAATGGAAGGAGGAACCCAAGTGAGACTCAAAAGACAAAGACAAGGCTGGCGCACTGCCAAATAGAAAGAGGCCAGTAGCACCAACCATCCAACACAGCAATACAAAAGCTGCCTGCCATGAGTGAAAAATAACCTGAAAAACTCAAAGCCTTATGACCATGTGAAAAAAAAAAGAAATAAATATAGAGAGAAGTGTAATGTAAGAGAACACAAGTGTATAAAAATTCCCAGTTAATACTTAAAAGGAAAATTCTTTATGATGCGAGAAAATACCCCATGTAAACTCAAATTTAAAGGTCAGCAAGTGTAAAAAATAATATACTTCCCCTTATGTTAGCACGTGGGGGAGAAGTGTTTCAATAAAAAGCGTTAATTCACATAGTGTAACATATCAAATACAAAAACAAGAATGAATATGCAGACAAAAATGGAGGACAACACAACAATTATTGTAAACAGAAAATTCTCATTTCTGTATTGTAGGATGCCTGGCATTTTGCAACTGCCTAGCACAGCTGCTGTACTAAAGAGAATAGCCCTAGTATTCAGCTACTTCTGCCATGCATGCATGTCCAATCTGGTGCCCTCACCTGCTGCAGCACATTTGACCTCAGCTTACATTCTGACTTGTTACCCTTCTCCAATGCATCCTATTCAGTTGAGCAACTCTTGCCCCGGTACTTGCCATCAACTCTTGTGCTCAAAGGTCAGTATCATAATACAGTAATCTCACTTATCTGGATTAGCAGAGCCAAGGCCCTCTCAGATAAGGTCAAATAAAACTCTACAGATATAAAATAAAACATCAACTCTGTACCCTTGCTCCCCCCTAACTTGTCAATACCGCATTTTTGTAAACACTCAAGATGCTTATAAACAACAAAAATCACACTTTAAATTGAAACCTTTACGCAAAAGGCAATCATCTTCCTTTATTTTCCAATATCTGTAACAAAATACAGTGTATAAATACACTTTAAAAAAATCAACCCCCTTTATCTTTCATAAAAACACACAGCATGGTTGGAAGGTAGCCTACAGTAAATGTGTTTACCCACAGCTACCAAATTTTATCATCAATAATGTATTTTATAGAGCAACTTTCTTTTCCCTTGTTACCAAATTGTATTACTGTATACTGTACTTCACTTGTTTATTATAATTTGATAAATCTGCCTTTCTTATTTGTTGTTGTGTTTCCTTACCCTGAATTACGCCAGTATTGTATCATTTATACTGCGCTGTAGACTGGGCTCTTGCGGTGTTACTTTTAAGAACATTATTTAAAAATTTACCATTAATCTTCCATTTCATTATGATCACCAATTTCTTATTTTGCCTTATCGTGGAATCTGTGTGTGTGTGTGTGTGTGTGTGTAAAACATCCTGTGTTTACATCATTAGAAAGTATGGCATTTCTCAATGATGACATGTCCAGAACAAACTCCTTTTAAGAACACTACAAAAAGTAATTAATCAATATCTGTTTTATTATAATTAGTGATGTTTCATTTCACCTCATAATATCATGGAAGGTTCACTTGTAAGATGTGCTTTTACAGCTACACATGGCATTTCAGCAATATGACGTCACCGTTTAGCTTTTTAGTTTTCTGTAAAAAAAAAAGCCATTGTGCCGGCTTTGTTTGTCTGTCCGCACTTTTTCTGTCTGCCCTCAGATCTTAAAAACTACGAGGCTAGAGGGTTGCAAACTGGTACATTGATCATCTACCCTCCAGTCATCAACACACCAAATTGCAACCCTCTAGCCTCAGTAGTTTTTATTTTATTTACGGTTAAGTTAGCCATAATTGTTCTCCTGGCACTGCCATAGGCACCAGCAACACAGGCCACCATTGTACTGTAGCTGAGTTTCATGGGCCACAGCTAAGAATTTCTTGAGCTGCGGATGAGGCCACCACCAAACCGTGAATGAGTTTCATGGGTCGCGGCTTTACAGAAAACTCGATTGTGCCAAAGGAACTTCGGGGTATTTTTTACTTGTATGATTTTTTAGTTAATTCTCAAATAATTATCACACCTATAACAGTACAAAAGAGAATATTTCATCACTGTTATTATATTTAATTTCAAAAATAACATTTACATTCACGCTCAAAAATTTTGTAGAGAAAATCAACATGCATACCAAACCTTTTGTTTCACGATCAAAAAGGTGAAGTTGCCAGTACACAAGAATTTTTAAAAAATAATTAATTACTACAAAAATATAGCATTTTTGTGGGAACAAATAGCAAATTTTTAAAATAATTTGTATTTTTCCTAACAGACAAACCTTAAGTTCTTTATGTAGGATTTAGCTTGCAGACACGTGCTGGAATGACTGTTTACCTTTCAAATCAGGCCCTTAACTGCCAACGTTAGGGGGAAGCCCCGCCCACTTGCTGGTCTGCAACTCCACCTTGCCTTTTGGCCCAGGTACTAAAATGAGGGAGGGCTGAGGTGGGACATAAATGTAAAGAACTTCAGGTTTGTATGTTAAGAAAAATACAAATTATTTTTTAAAAATTTGCTATTTGTTCCCACAAAAATGCAAACCTTCATTCTTTATACAGGAGGCTTACCTATTGGTGAGGGGAGTCTGGGCAAACCTCTGAACCTGCTGGTTGGTTCTACCCACCTGGGAATGCCTTCCTGGTTTGGAAGAGCTGAGGAAGGAATCCTGCACCTCTAGCCTGTTGGACAAATGGGATGTTGCAACTGCTAGACTTCTGAGCTTAGAGTAATGAGTCTCTGTCATTACCTTAAAGAAAGCTTGGATGAAACCAGTGTCAGAGACAAAATAAAACTTGCTCATAAAAACCAACAGGTTTCTTTCATTGTCTATCCCTTTCTCCTCTTCTCAAGGTAGGGGGGGGAGGGCATACATATAATCAATCTACTAAATAATGAAAGACAAGATGCCCCTGTTGCACACTCACCTGCATAACTCGTCAGTCCAGCACATGGCAGCTCACTACCCGCCTCTCTGCCCTACGAGACAGAAAGGTAAAAGAGAAAAGGAAGGAGACCAGTCACTCACACACACATTCTCTCTTGTTTACCAAACACCTTAGACAAGATGCTACCTGTCCCCTTAGGGGAGCCAGGTGAGCTACATAACTTGTAGGCCAGCTACCACAGGACCCAAGGAAAACATGTCCAAGGACTTGTGGACAACATCCCAGGGGTAGAACGAGGTGATGTGGTCTGGCGGGACCACACTTCCGCTCATAATACATGCTGAACCGACAGGTTCTTACAGAATGCAAGGGATGGGGCGATGCCCCTAACTTCATGAGCTCTTGCCCAGACTAAAGTCCTGTCTACCTCGTCAGATAAGAGTACAGTTGACCCCACCTATTCGCAGTTCAGGACTCGCAGATTTTTCTGTGGAACTTGTCTACAAATTATTCGCGGAAAATTCTGTAATTCACGGATTTTTTCTTCAAGCAATATTCACTAATTACTGTATTTTCATGCTATTTTCATGACTAAATACATTTTTAATGATAAAATTATTTACTAATTTTCAAATATTAATATTATCGTAACTACAAAGAGAGAGAGAATTATGAAGGCCCGGGGCAAGAAAAAGGTTTTTAAGCTTTGCCCTGGTAATAAACTGGTTTCCTCTCCCCTCTGTACAAAAGACCTCCTTATTGAAAATATTAGCGATATTGAAATAATAAAATATTAAAATGTAAGTGTAAAACGCCTAGAGCCAACTGATATTAAAAGAATTAATTGAGTATACGCAGTGATAACAGTGCTCTTTGGTGGACTCAAAAGGAAAGAAAATGACTTACATGCACGACCACGTACCTTCTTCGCCTCTCATTTCATTTTTAAAAGCATGATTTTTGGTTGATATTGCACTAAAATATGAGGTGTTGTATATCAAAATTCATTAAAATTTGTGCACTTTCTCGTGAATTGAGTGTGTTTGTTCTATTGCACTTTGTTTGCCGTATCTGAGTGATGCCGAATTTGCCACCATATGCCCCTTTGTTGTTTCTCAGCCAATGGGAGGTTGCTACGATGGAAATGACTGAGTTTTTAGTTAGTAATTTTTTGTACTGTATTGATATATTTTTCTGGTTGCAATTTGGCGATTTCATGAATGATGAAGAAAATAGATTTAGGTTCCATTGAGATTTATTAAACTGTTTTTGAATTATTGGAGCTGCTCTTTGTAGTTTACATGTGGATATAAATGCAACTATTTGGCTCCCCTCTGCCTCTCGGATCTCAGGGCCAGAGCGGCGCCGCGTCTCGCATTTCTTGAAGGGACACCTGGGACAGTGCACATGCCAGTGAGACTGAGAGGTTGGCACGAGTCATTCATTAAAAAGTGTTAAGAACTGAGTGGGGATAGTACAATGTGAGTAGAAATGTTTACCTATTAATTATTTATGATCTTGTAATATAATATAGCCTATTGTTTTTCTGATTAAAATTGAATTAAATTAGATTGATTATTGATGTGCCACTGTTGTGTTACAGTGAGCACCCAGCTTGACGTGATCTACTATGAAGATGTAAATGAAGAATGATTGAGGATTTATTAAATACATCATTTCAAGAAAAGCGTCTGTTCCTTTCACCCAACACTCAAAAGCACTTTTTACAGTAAGTGTTTTAAGATGATAGTTTAAGGAATACATGTACAGTACATATAATATCAGATCACCTTCTCTCTCTCTCTCTCAAGTTATTCTCTCTTTCTCCAATAATTCATGAATAATTTCACTTTTGATATTTAATGTAGGGCAACCCCCTCCCCATATCTCTCTCTGTACTTTGTATATCCTTTAATGAAATATGAATTAATGTATCATTAAAAATATGAAACAAACTCCAAGAAGTTTACAAAGCCATCGTCGAATGAGTGCATGGATACATATGTATGTTGCAATTTTTTTAATGTAGCAAACCCACCCCTCTCTCTCTCTCTCTCTCTCTCTCTCTCTCTCTCTCTCTCTCTCTCTCTCTCTCTCTCTCTCTCACCATGACAATGAGCTATTGGCTGGGAGGGTTGGATATAGCCAATCACAAAGCTTGTAGCTCAGATGCTTTGTGTAGGAGTCAGAAGGGTGAGTTATATTTCTCTCTCTCTCTCTCTCTCTCTCTCTCTCTTTCTCTCTCTCTCTCTCTCTCTCACTGAGATAAGAGAGAGAGATATTTTTATGCATATGTAACATGCATGTTTATTTGTTTTGTATAGTTTTATAAATAAATGTGATGTTACTTTGGCATTCATTTTTTCATATTTTCAATGCTAAAATTACAACTTTATGCATTTTAATTACTAAAAAATATAGTAAAATAAAGTAAATTTGGTCAATTTTAGCATAATTCTCTAGAATTCCCAGTCTATTTCTGGTAGATAAGCAGGAGAGGGGTGTATGGTTGGAAATAGTCAATCACAAAGCTTGTATCTCTGATGCTTTGTGTATACAAGTCAGAGGGGCGAGCTGTATTTCTCTCTCTCTCTCTCTCTCTCTCTCTCTCTCTCTCTCTCTCTCTCTCTCTCTCTCTCTCTCTCTCTCTCTCTCTCTCTCAAATGGCTGTGCCTGTATTAGGGGTAACTTGATTAGTTTTCACACGTGGCTGTAAGACATATATTTCTAAGGGTAATGTTGTAAGATGACTTTGAAATGATAATAAAGTGTTTTAGGATGATAGTTTACAGCATATATGTAGTTTGAACTATTAAAATAAGCAGTAAACTAATAAAATAAGCAGTTACAAGCATTTTTGGAGGGAGGGGGGTCTTTCGTGTTTGAACTATTAATATAGGCAGTTATCAGCGTTTTTAGAGGGAGGTGTTGAGTATTTGTGGATTTTTGCTATTCATGGGTGGTTGTGGTCTCTATTCCCCAAAAATACTGAGGGTGACTGTAAAAGTACTTGGTCGTCTCAAGAAGCCGGAAAGAGATCGTATTCTTGGATACCTCTTTCTTGGTCAAGCTGGTACTAACGAAGAGGCGTTGACATTCGGGCCCAAGACGCCAAGTTCCCTTAAAGTACTGCAGCACTCTAACTGGACAAAGTAGCATCTTTTCACAATCATCACCTACAAAGTCCTCTAGAGAGGGGATTGAAAAGGATTCAAATCTGGAATCAGGGACTGATGGATTCCGAGTCTCTGTTAAAAATTCAGGGACAAACTCGAGCGTAACATATCCCAACCCCCTTGAGTGCTTAATATTGAAGGAAAGGCCATGAACCTTGCCTACTCTCTCTGCCAAAACCAGGACAAGCGAGAAAACAGTTTTGAGGGTCAGATCCCTGTCTGACGACTCTCTCAATGGCTTGTACAGCTTTTAAGTCAGGCTCCTCAAGACGAGAATCAAGTCCTACTCAAGTGACCTGAGTTCCCTGGATGGGCAAGACTGTTTGAAGCTTCTCAGAAGCATGGAGATCTCCCATGAGAACAAGAGATCTACCCCCTTCAACCAAAGGACTTGGCCAAGAGCAGCTCTATAGCTCTTAATGACCGAACTGATTGATGCTTCTCTTGGTGAAGAAAGATGAGAAAGTCAGCTACATGCTGAAGAGAAGCCATGACTGGAGCGATACCCTGTCGACGACACCAACAACAGAAGATGGCCCATTTCCACTGGCACACAGCCGTTGAGGATTTTTGCAGGTATCCAGACATCTCCTTTGCTGTGCGTCTCCTTCACTGTGCGTTGAGAAAACCCTCTTACTTGCTTGAGATGCTGGAAAGTCTCCTGGTGTGAAGTGCCACTCTGAAATGTCCTGGTGGAGGGACCATTCTGTCCCTATCATCTGGCTCTGGCAACCGAGCTTGTTTGCCACCACATTCCTAGACCCCAGAATGTACTTGGCTGACAGCTCTACTATGTGCACTACCGCCCACTCGTGCCCTTGTACCACCAATTTAGTGTAGCTGAATGGAAACTAGTCCACTCTGCTTGTTGACATTTGCCACCACTGTGGTATTGTTGCTCGTCAACACCACGGAGTGCCCTGTCACTCAGTCTTGAAACTCTTGTAGAGCTAAAAAAGCTGTCTTGAGTTCCAGGACACTGATGTGGAAGTGTCTGTCATTCTGGTCTCACAAACCTGAAAACTAACTACTCTTCCAGGTGCGCATCCCATCCCTTGGTTGATGCATCCTAAAACAGAAGCCTATGGGGGGGGGAGGAGGGGTGCCCAGCAGCACTCCTATTAAGAGGTTTCTGTCATCTAGCCACCAAGCTAGACCTCTCCTGACTTCCTTGGACAAAAGGAGGGGTCCCTCCCCAGAGACCAAAACTCCTTTATCCTCCACTGAAGGAAGTGGAGGTGAAGCTGCCCATTAGGGACCAGCTTCTCCAAAGACGACAGTTGACCGAGACTGACTTGCCACTGCTGAGCAGGTTGCTCCTGTCGAAACGACTTCTGTGCTGCCTCTCTGAACCTGCTGGTATGCGAGTCCAAAGGGAAGACTCTCGCTGCTGCTATATATACAGTGGGTCCCCTGTAATTACGGGGGTTAGGGACCACAACCAACAGCATTAAGCAAAAGTCCACGATAAGTTGAAATATCCCTCTAAAAATGCTTACAACTGCCTGCTTTAATAGTTCAAACACCAAAGACCCCTTCTAAAAAAGGCTTATAACTGCCTATTTTAATAGTTAAAACACCAAATATACCTTAAACTATCATTCTTAAATCCTTTAATATAATTTTAAAATCTTCTTACAACATTACCCTTAAAAATATATGGCTCACAACTATGTGAGAAGTTACCCCTGAGAGAGAGAGAGAGAGAGAGAGAGAGAGAGAGAGAGAGAGAGAGAGAGAGAGAGAGAGAGAGAGAGAGAGAAGCGCTGAACTGAGTTATGTTTACATCAGTTAAAAAATTAATATTTTTCTATCAACCACTCTCCCTTTCTATCAGTCTATCTATCCATCTCTCACATTCTCTGTATCCTCTGGCATAGAGAGAGAGAGAGAGAGAGAGAGAGAGAGAGAGAGAGAGAGAGAGAGAGAGAGAGAGAGAGAGAGAGAGAGAGAGAGAGAGACTTTGCCCAGGTGCTCCCCCTTCATGGTCATTATGACAATATGTCAAGATGACTGA
This sequence comes from Macrobrachium rosenbergii, assembly GCF_040412425.1. Taxonomy (NCBI): domain Eukaryota; kingdom Metazoa; phylum Arthropoda; class Malacostraca; order Decapoda; family Palaemonidae; genus Macrobrachium; species Macrobrachium rosenbergii. The sequence continues at coordinate 20,640,054 of NC_089779.1, forward strand.
CAGGCCTTCATCGCTCGCCCTAAAGTCGGAGACATAAAAAGACTGGGAAAAATTAATGAAATGATATTTTGCTGTTCTTACAAATATGAAAATTAGTAAATCATTTACTTATCATACAAAACAAATAAACACATGTTACATATGCATAAAAAATCTATCTCTTATCTCAGAGAGAGAGAGAGAGAGAGAGAGAGAGAGAGAGAGAGAGAGAGAGAGAGAGAGAGAGAGAGAGAGAGAGAGAGATATTGAACTGAGGTGTTTATGTACATTGGTAAGCTGTTTTATGATTTTGCCAGATTTTAATTTAACATTTTACTGATATTTTGCTATTTACATTAATATTAATATTTGAAAATTAGTACATAATTTTTTTACCATAAAAATGTATTTAGTTATGAAAATATGAAAATACAGTAATTAGTAAATATTGCTCTGCAAAGAAATTTGGAGATAAGTTCCACAGAAAAACCCGTGTGTAACTGAAGCCATGACTGCTGATCCATGAATAAGCAGGGACCCACTGTATCAGCATGCCCAGGTACTTAACCCTCTGCCGGAGTGTGAGATCTGACTTCTCGAAGCTGATCACCATCCCCCGTCATGACAAAACTCAAGATGTTCTCTGTCCAGAAGCAACTGTGGCAACGAGCTTATCAGGACCAGCCAATCATCCTGGCACCTCATAAGACATATCCCGTGCGAATGAGCCCAAGTCCAGATCAGCGTGAACACATGAGTGAAAACTTAGAGAGCAGTTAAGAGCCCAAAACAAAATGCCTGAACTGGAATGCTGCCCCCCTGCGAGTAAAGCAGAGGTACTTGCAAGATGACCGATGGATGGGTATTTGAAAATACACATCCTTCACGTCCACCAAAAGCATGAAGTCGCCCTCTCTGATGGAACTGATAACAGAGCAAACCATTTCCATCTTGAAGCGGGTTTGGTGATCAAACCAATTCAGAGGAGAGAGGTTGATGATTGGCCTCCTGCCGCCCGTCACCTTCCCCACCAGGAACATGCAACTGTAAAGCCCTGAAGACCAATCCTTCACAACAAATAAACACATGTTTATTTGCCTTTTCAGCGCATCACATTCACCTCTTCCCAAAAGGGCAACTTCAATCTGTGAGCTAGGAATTTAAGTCTGGAACCAGATCGGATTGAGGGTGAGGGGTGGCGAAGACTTGAAGGGTAGTACATACCCAACCCAAAGCATCTGCTATCAAGTTCTTCACTCCATATTGCTGCCATACTGCCCAATGGCTCAACAGGCACCACCCCACCATCAGCAGCAAGCGGGGAGGAATGCCGCCCCTAGTGCCCTCCACCCTTCTTCTTGACCTTGCCCCCCTTCCTGGAGCGGGATGAAGGCTGACAGGGAAGCAACTGCGCACCTTTCGTTACTGGAACAGAAGAAGCAAGGGTACCTCTATTATAGGCCGAAGTCTGGGACCTTCTCCGTTCCGAAGAGGAAGAGCCAGCTTGACCTGAGGGTCTGGCTGCAGTGCCACGAGAAGACCAGGAGGTCTTGGCCACTGCTTGGCAAACAAGATTGCTGTTGTTGAACTGCAGTCTGTCCACCACGGCCTCCACCTCTCCTCTAGCAAAGAGGGAGGCGGACCCCAGGACCTGTCCATTCCTAACCGCCAATGCTGACTCGGACCCAACGAAACGAGAGATATAAGATAATACCGCATATCACCTCTTCAAAACTATGTTCACCCATAGGTTTGCTGTTGGGTGGGTGGGGTAGGTAATGGTCCTACCTCCAAAAAACATCGTTCTCCTGAAGGCTGAATCCTCTTCGGGAGTACAGGAACCCACAGAAGAGGAAGCAATCATGGCCACCGACAGTGACCAAAGATCTATCCAGGAGACCGTCTGGAACGCTGCCATGGCAGTCAATTCCAGTGCCACTGCCTCCACCTGTGAGAGGGAGACTCCCTCCACACAGAGCCACTCCAGTGCCAGACCAGGACGTGGATGGGTCAGGTCCAGGTCAACTGTTTGGTCAGTGGTGGGCTCTCTGAGGGAACGTATTATTTCCTCTGGTGAGCTGCAGGGTGGGGAAGTGTCTTGCATGACTGACTAGACCGAAGCAAATTTTCTTGCCCGGAGAGAAGAGAATTCACTTGGCCCAAGACCCCATCAGCAAGTATAAACCAAGGCAAGCCAAGTGAGACCCTGGGTTCCTTCTCAGGTCCCCAAAAAGACTCGATGGCTAGAGAACAGTCCGCAGGAAAAGCCAAGGCCTCTTCCTTGAGATCATTAAATGCAGTATCCCCTTCAAGATTTCTAAGAAATGTCTCTGCAACTTGGGGGTGTAAGAGTCCTGGGGCATAAGACCCTCAGGTCCTTCCAGGTTCCAGTCCTCCCAAGTCACTCCCACAGCAGGAGTGACACTCACCAGAGACCCCCCTGGCAATTTCTCAACTACTCAAGTGTACGTCCTGTCCGGTCCAAGGACTGAACCAAGAACGGGATAGGATGAGAGTGAGAACAGTCCCACTCTCAAGCCCTAGGCCTGTCCAGTGCCTGGCCCCTGGAAAACTGCGAGGAGGTGGAGATAGGTGAGCGAGGCCCGTGCTCCAGCCTTATTAGAAGCCGAGGCTTCTACAGAAGACGAAGACTGAACAGGGGACCTCCTCTTTTCTTACCCGGGTGACCAGACTGGTCAGGCCAGGCCACTATCCCAGGACCCCTGGGTCAAGCTTTTTGAAGAGTGGCAGAGGGATGAGGGAGCACCTGCACACTCTCTGCTCACCTTCTCTCGCTCGGCTGTGCTGGCAGCTGGGCCTGGGTCCACAGACTGGGGACCCTTGCTAGCATAGGTAGGTAAGCAACTGGGGTTGGTACCGGGTGCACTGGGGATCTGGAAAACCCCGGGCAGCAGTTGCTCCCATGCTCTCGGCAATGGGAGCAGCAGTACTCGCTGTACCACTGGCGAGAGACCTGGTAGCCATCCCTGCAGGATAGGGCTGGCCAGTGAAAGCTCTATGAGACTTCCCGTATACGGGCTAGGCGGTGCCTCCTTCTTCCTCCTCTTGCTAGCTTTGGAAGAAGAGAGGAGGAGGCAACAGCACTCAATGATGAAGATGAAGACAACCAGTGATGAAGATGAAGATGAAGACAAAGACAAAGACTAAGACGACGACTTCCTTCTCCTCTTCTTTGACTTCGTCCTCTTGCCAAGGGCAGCCTTAGCAGCATGTGGAGGAGGACATCATCCAATGAAGAAGTCGATGGAGGCTCCTCGGGGCAGTCCTCGACCTGGTGTATACAGTATATGTATAATTCATCATGGATATAATCAAAGTAGTAACTGGAAGGCCTTGCACAGCTTTCAAGTGATCAATTAGTACAGACACACTTGACTCCCCCGAAAGGCCTAAGGAGGGCCAGAGCTCCCTAATCCCCTCGGTCCCCTAGCACCTGCAACAAAGGTTGGGTGAGTAAGTTAGCCTCCTGTGCCCCAAGAATGAATGTCCACCAGAGGCATCTCCTCTGAGTGAAGAGAGACTGCCGGAGAGGAACCGAGCTGGTCGTCTTCCCTCCCTCAGAAGCTCTCTGCGGACAGAGCAGTAAGAATTGGTCAAGGTGGATACTCCCCCTTGGGAATGGCAACAGTAGGTGGAAGTGTGGCCAGAGGTAAGAAGGAACCGGAGAAAATCTTTGGTGTCACCTGCGGAGTATTGCACTTTGATGACACTGGAGAAACTTTCTTCAAATTTCTTCCTCCTCCTGGCAAACTTCACCCACTGTTCAAAAAGCGGCACTCTGAAAATGGACTGTTTTTATTACATTCATGCCTACAGCATGAAACACAAAGTATAAGGATCAACCTTAATAGAGGAGGGGAACTGGTTGCATGGCCTATCCTTCTCTGGGCAGTGCCTAAGGACTTGCAGTTTCCTCTCCACAGGGGTTTGCATAATAAAACAACAATCACACACAATATTTCAAAAATAACAAAAGCAAAAAGCATAAGAGAGCAAATGGCAGTCAGGCAGAGAAGCACAGCAAACGTCTTCACATGACAGTGACCGAAAGCACAGTGGAGTGCAGACAGATGAGTGGGCTCAGTTTCCCTCTACTGTTGGTAGTTAACGACCTTGTCTGAAAGTTAAACTGCCATTCCAGCTCACATCCGTAAGCTAAATCCTATGTTAAAAATGAAGGTTTGTATTTGTATAAGAGCAAACATGAATTTTACACTATAGTGACATGTCATATCAACAAAAGGCACATTTCCCAACATGGGACATGACCCACCACCCCCATAAAAGAAACTTTCTCCAGCCCTCAACCCCACCTAAACCCTTTCTCAGACTGCTTTGGGTGTATGCAGTGTTACCAACATTACCTCAGACTCATGCAGCATTGCCAAACATTGGAGAGCACCTTTTTCAATTGTTTTATGAAATTTATATATTAATATATAATTATATCTATGATTCCTGGGGTCTGATTGTGTCCAGCTAATGTCGAGTTTTGGATAATGCAAATTCAGATAATCAGGGCATTACAGTTTTGCATAAAAAGAATCTGGAAATACTGCACATTTCTGAAAATTGGAGAAGTATGAAAAATCTCAAACAGCCTAAGAAAAGGAAAAGTTACATTAAAAAACCAGAATGTAAAATGAATTAAAAAGGAGCTTATAAATACAGTACCAAAAGAGAAATAGCACATACTGTACTCAGGGGGATGCAACATGATGAGACAAGCCAACCAAAGCTAGGCATGAAAAGGAAAACACTAACCAAAAAACTGGGAAAGAACTGTGTAGACTTGGGATGCACCACTTACAGTATGTCTGAGCTACTAAATAGGGTTAAAAATGTTCAGCCATAGAAGCAAGGTGGATCCCTTTGTCTTTCAGCTCTTGTAGTTGGTGGATCCATTTTACACGGAATAAGGCAGATTATGATTGACTGGATTTTGTAAAATAACTTCTCAGACAACCAAGCAAATCAATTACAAAAATAATGTTAGAAAAACAAATGACTCACAATTACTGCCTGTTGTAATTAAAAAAAATAACCAAAATACCTAGCTATCCCATATGCAACAATTACAATGTCCAATTTAAGGCATAATGTTAAAACAGAGTTACAAACATTACTTACATTGTAAAAAACTGAGGGAAAAGTTGTCAGGACGGATTCCAAAAGCTCTAACCCAAATGTTCGTGTCATTTCTGTAAGGCCTAGAAGCCATAATGGTTGATCTGCATTCACCAGCTGCACCAAATCCTGAAAATAAAGTAAATATTGATTCACAGCAAATGTCAGCATATTTATAATATATAAATCAGGGGTAATTCACAATTTATTTCAATTTTCAGATTAAGAGCATTACAAAATTTCATTAGTATTCCAAACCATTATATACTATAAGCACTAGTTCCTAAGACATTTGCTGAAAATTCCATTCATCCTGATATTGCTGTCAAACCTTCATGCTAATGCTTACATACAAGTACAGTAAAATCTGAATTTTACAAAGCAGTATTTGCCTTAACACGTTGACTGCTATGTGCTCCATATATGGTTCACAGGGGACTCTCTGAATGAGCGATGTGTACCCTATGTGGTACACATGCTAAGAATTATATATTTTTTTTCAAGTATCCAAAATTTAATCAAAATGGGCTTTTTTATACCAAAATATTATTGTAATATATTGGAAATTAATTAAATTAAACTAGAACATTAACTAAACACTTTATTTATTACTGAAAATAATCTTCATATGCTGGCAAAAGGGGCATATTTTTTTTTTAAATTCTTTCTTTCTTTCAGTAAAAAAAATAGAAAACATAATCATTAGATCAACAAAAATGCTATCCTTTTAACCCTAGATTATATTTATATAAATTCAGTAGAAAAATAAATCAGTTTGGTAAACATTTTACTTCTGAAAAAAATTAATAGTGTCCTTTTCTTGGTGAAAAATATCCATTTATATTTTGTATGATGAAGGAAATCATGTAGTATTTAGAGTACAAGTATAAAATTAATATTCTTTCTGTTTTGCTTCTACATAAGAAAAACAAATTAACTTTTCATCATATTGAGACAATGGGTAATTTGTATATCAGTCTATATATGTATGTGTGTATGTAATGCATGTATGTATGTATGTATGTATGTATGTATGTATGTATGTATGTATGTATGTATGTATGTATGTATGTATGTATGTATGTATATATATATATGGATAGACACATACAGAAAAATGGGCTACTGTATACAGATAGGCAGATACAGTATATGAATAAGAACTGCAGAAGACCTAAATAATTTACTTGTATATAAATACTTTTATTTATGCAAAATAGAAATTTATATTGCCAAAAATACAGCCTGTATATATGTTTCCTAATGTGTGTCTGTCTGTAACATGTATGTGCATCTTATATGTATTATATTCATGTGTATGTTTATATATATTCCTATATGCACATGTGTGTGTACTACAAATTTCATGTACACATGGAAACATACAAAGGTTATATATATATATATATATATATATATATATATATATATATATATATATATATATATATATATATATATATATATATATATATATATATATATATATATATATATATATATATATATATATATATATATATATATATATATATATATATATATATATATATATATATATATATATATATATATATATATATATATATATATATATATATATATATATATATATATATATATATATATATATATATATATATATATATATATATATATATATATATATATATATATATATATATATATATATATATATATATATATATATATATATATATATATATATATATATATATATATATATATATATATATATATATATATATATATATATATATATATATATATATATATATATATATATATATATATATATATATATATATATATATATATATATATATATATATATATATATATATATATATATATATATATATATATATATATATATATATATATATATATATATATATATAATATATATATATATATATATATATATATATATATATATATATATATATATATATATATATATGGGATTTTGACAAAGGAAAAATCTATTTCTGAGGAAGGCCCCCGTGTCACCGGTGAAATTCCATACTAACAAGAATTTCTAGGTATAAAATGCTAGATATATCAGAGAAAAGAGCTTTCAGGAATGCTGGGGTTACTACCCCAGATAAAAGCGTCTTCCACAAGGAAGACGTCGGTATAACAAAGGGTGAGTGAAAGGATCACAACCACAGAGCTACACTCGATAGATATCCCCATGTCAAAACCACTTGAAGAGAGCAGTGAGCCGTTCCAGCCCCCACGCTCAGGCGTCCGCCAGGCCGGCGACACCAGCGCCACCTACATTCATTCCAGACTAGCACCACCCCCAGGCTTGGCATGTGCAAGTAGGGGGGGGGCGAAAGCCACTTCTGGGAGGGTCACCGGGTGACACGGGGCCTTCCTCAGAAATAGATTTTTCCTTTGTCAAAATCCTTTTCTGAGTCCAGCCCCGTGTCAGCCGGTGAAATAGTGACAGAGAATCATGCCAAGACTGCAAACTACAGGGAAATATAAGGTGATCTGAAGAAAAAACACAAGCTATGGAAAAGGATTTAATGAGAATATCCCTCCACATGAAAAAATGATTACTAACATGAAAATACAGCAATACGACCTTAAAAGTAGAATACAAAATTGGTACACAAAACAACATAGTAGGCAAAATACATTCAATAATACAAAGATTATAAGGAGTAAATATAAACTTATATCTAAGCATAAGAGAGACATCTACAACATGAGAAAATTTATGGGGTACATGGAGCAAAATAAAAACAGCCCAGTACCCCTAAGACAATCCAAAATCACAGCATGTCAAAATACAATCACCAAAAGATAATAAAAAGACAATAATAATATCAATATGAGGAGCAAGGCAGTGAGGCATGATTATCCAGAAGGGCAGGCAGAGAAGTAAATGAGGCAGGCGGGCAGGGGAGGGGGGAAGGATAAAGGATAATTAAGGTGGGGAATGATACTCCCACAGCCACTGTAGAAAATTTCAGGGCTTGAGTGATTTTTAAATAATGGCGTTTAAACACTAGAGGTGATTTCCATCCCATATATTTGGTAAGTTCTGAAAAATCCATATTATGAAAATAATTAGTGGAAGTAGCTACTGCACGGATATCATGAACCTTAGGGACTGAATCCGGGTTAGCTTGTTTAATGAAATACAGAATTTGTTGCCTTATAGCATTCAACGAAAGAGTTCCACCTTTCTCTCTGATAAAAGAGGACCCGACTTACACTGTGGAGTTCTTAAAAGGTAAGACTTTCAAAAGGTATAGACTGGGCATAAGGACTGGTCCTGTGGAAGAGGCACCACCTTCCAAGGAGACCACCTGTCTTGAGGGTCCTCGATTTTTAGCTAAAAATCTATGGTCAGGAGAAAGGAGGGCTTCTCCGGATGGGAGGAAACTAACAAAATCATCACCTCTAGAGAAAGCCGACAGCTCTGAAATTCTGGCACCTGAAGCCAAGCTAATCAGAAATAAGGTTTTCCTTAACAGATCCAAATAAGAGCATTGTGAGTTGTCAATCTCAGATGCTAACTTAAGAACATCATTGAGGAACCACGTAACAGAATGTGGGCTTGTTACGGGTCTCAGAAGCGCATGCTCTAGGGATAGATGAAAAGTAAGAATCTGTAAGGTCAATTTTAAAACCATATAAAAGTACCTTCTTCAGGGCTGACTTAGCTGTGGTAATAGTGGCCGGGGCAAGGCCCTTTTCAAACAATGATCTAAAGAAGGTAACCGCTAGGTTAGTAGTCATGGTTTGAGCTTCAGATGCCTTCAAAAAGGAAGCCAATTTCTTGACTGCTGAGTCATATTGTCTAAGAGTAGAATCTCTCTTGTCTGATTCCAAAAACAGAGTGTTAACGGGTCAATGTTTGCTCCCCTTTGAGCAAAACTTTATAAAGTCCATAAAACTAGGGCATTCTGAATTCTTAAGGAAGCTGACACAGTCTTGGTTTGTACTACTTGGGTCAGTCTGGGATTGGGAATCCGATGACTCTGCAACTTGAGTTCCTGAAGCAGAGGGAACCAGTTGCTCTTCGGCCAGTAAGGGGCTACCAGGGCCAGTTGACCTTTGAATGACCTGAGTTTGTGCAGTACTTTCAACAGCAAGTTTATTGGGGGAAACAGGTAAATCTTCTCCCAATTGTTCCAGTCTATGGTCATTGCGTCCGTGGCATAAGCCTGAGGGTCCAGGTTCGGGGCCACATAACAGGGAAGCTTGAAGTTGCTCTCTGTCGTGAACAGATCCACTTGGAGACCCGGTACCCGGCAGCAAATCCAATTGAAAGACTCTCCGTCCAGAGACCACTCCGTCTCCAACGGAGTGGTTCTGGACAGGGAATCCGCCACCACGTTCCGTACCCCCGCTAGGTGGGTGGCTGACAGATGCCAGCTGTGCTTGTTCGCCAGGGAGAAAAAATAGCTACCATAACTTGGTTTATGCGACCTGATTTGGAGCCGCCCCTGTTGATGCAATGAACTACCACGGCGCTGTCCAACACCAGTCTGATGTGAATCCGGCTGGGGGGGCGGATTTTCTTTAAGGTTAGAAATACCGCCATAGCTTCCAAGGTGTTTATATGGAACCGTTGAAACATTGTAGACCACGTTCCTTGTACTTTTGTTTTGGTGAATACCCTCCCCAGTCGCTTTAATGAGGCGTCTGTGAACCACCAGCGCTGGAGGAGGGAACTGAAGCGGGACTGTCTTGGACAGGCCGCTGACTGTGGACCAAGGCGCAGTCTCGCCTTTAAAATCCGGGAGATGGAGGAGACCTTGTCTCTGAGCCTGACATTGGCTCGACTCCGCCACACTCTGTTTACGTCCTTTAATTTTACTTTTAAGAGCAGGTCCGTCACTGAGGCAAATTGAAGGGAGCCGAGGATTCTTTCTTGGGCCCGACGGGATGCTGCTTTGTCTCTCAGAAACTTCCTGGTAAGGAAGCTATCTCCTTCCGCTTCAAATGTGGAAGGGATAACGTGTACGGAGGACAGATCCCACTGGAGGCCCAGCCACTGAAACCGGGACTCGGAGTCAGGCTTAGGACTTTCTCTGTTCAGCTGAAAGCCTAACGACTCCAGGAATTCGATGACTGTGGCCGTGGCCTTCCGGCATTCTAGAATTGTTGGTGCCCAAATTATCCAATCGTTTAGGTACGCTGCTAGGGATATCCTCGGGACCGGAGTTGCTGTACTACCGTGTCCGCCAGCTTTGTAAATATTCTGGGGCTATATTTAGACCGAAAGGCATGACCCTGAAGGAGTAGTCTTGTTTCCCGAGTCTGAAACCCAGGAACGGAGAGAAGCTCAAAGAAACCGGGACGTGATAATAAGCGTCTGAAAGATCGACAGAGGTGGTGACAGCTCCACGTGGAAGTAGAGTCCGAAACCTGTGGAACCGTAAGCATGCGAAATTTAAATTTTATATAATGATTTAGACGCGACAGATCCAGAATCACTCTTTGCTGACCGGAGTCTTTCTTCCGAACAGTGAACAACCTGCCTTGAAATTTGAGGTGCCTTACTTTCTTTATTGCTCGCTTGTTGAGCAGTTCCGCCACATAGTCCTGTAGGACTCTGGAGGGTGGCTGGTAAAACCTGATCAGGGGAGGGGGGTCCTTGGTCCAGCTCCAACCCAGACCTTTGGACACAATGCTGTGTGCCCAAGGACTGAAGGACCACTGGTCTCTGAACCAGTAAAGACGACCACCTACCTGACTGTTCTCAGTGGGAGGAAGCGGGTTTGTTTCCTCTACCACGTCCAGGTTTTCCTCTTGGGGCGGTGTTAGACTTGCCTCTGTAAGGGGCCCGACCTCTTCCCCCCCTTGCACTCCTATTAAGGCCGTGAAAGAACCCACGGCCCTCATAGGTAGGATTGTACGCCGGTGAGGAGACGTACGAGGGTGCAGCAAGGGATTGAGCTGGTTGGACCAGCACGTATTGTTGGGGATGAGCCTTAGAGGTGGAGAGCTGGGCCACTGCCGAGACCGGGACAGCTTGAACAACAGGTCTGATGATGAGGCCTCTTGTGTCTCCTGAACCGTTTACCAGACTTAGTCTGGGAGCCGCCAGATTCTGGGGTCTTGCGGCTTAAAGCGAGATACCCCAACGAGAGCGAAGACTTTCGTTGGCTCTAGTAGCCTCGCTCAGCACACTGGCTACGTCTTCCTCTGGGAAAAGGTTAGGGCCCCAGATAGAGCTCTTCATGAGCTTGTTAGGCTCATGACGTATGGTGGCCTCTCGGCAAAGATGAATCTCCTACACTCCAGCTTAGCCACCATAAAGTCATATAGGTCTGACTGAAACCCTGCTAACAGGGATTTAGCCAGAACCTGGAAGAAGGGCTCTTCTGCACAGGAGACGGCAGTCGCTTCTGTGAGGCAGACGGAGTTCAAGGACCGGCCTAACCTAGTCCGGGCCTCAAATTCTGTCTTTAGCAAGGCTTCCGGAGCTTAGGGAAGCTCTTTCGCTAAACTGAGTAGACGACAGTGACTTGTCCAGCTTTCCCACAGTAAAGGTGGACGGGCGTCTCTCCAAAACTCCTCACCCACCGGGAATACCAGGGATGTGGAGTTTGTCTCCCTTAATTGAGGTAAAGGGTTGCCTTCAAAGCAAGCTCGAGCCGTAGCCAGAGCCACTTTGTTGATGCAGGGAGTAGGCAACTTATCACCTAGGGCGAACATGGTGTAGTTGCCCTTGAAAGGTGTAAACTTGGTGTTCTCTGCCTGCCACTCCATAAGAGTGCGCAGGAGAGTAGACTGAGCTTGGTCCCTAGGGAAGATCACTGTCTCTCTCTAGGGACCTTGTCCGAGCGCACCCAGGCTTCCTCCGTCAGCCTAAAAAGCCTGGGTAAGGAGGCAGGAGATCAGGAGGGAAAACTCCAGCTCCTCTAAACGTCTCGTGCCAAGACCTTCAAACTGTCAAGGTGTCTTTCGTGTCGAATGGGCACGAAGAGCAAAACGCCAAGGGTTCCCGACATCGGGGGAGGGAGATCAGCCGTTTCAGGGATATCATACTGCGGTTCGGCTCGCGGGCGAGCCATTCCCGCCAGTATGTTATCATGGCTGTGAAGGGTCTCCGATATTTTGAGAGCTTCGACTCGAGATCTCCGCCGAGAACCTCTCAAAGCGAGTTCGCAAACGCCTCAGGGTCAAAGGCAGGCTGGCGAGGAGGGCTTGGTCTTGGTGCCCTCTTACTCGCGCCTTTGCCCGAGGTTCCAGGTTTGCTCCCGGAGGCTACAGGTATGGGGACCTTAGCCTTCGACGGGGGAAAGGAGATGCTTTCCTGGAAGACGAGGACTTAAAGCCCTTCGCCTTCCATGAAGTCTTCAGCTTCAACTTGGGGACAGCTGATGGAGCCCTGTCACCCAAGGTGGAAGACTTTACAAACCCTGAAAAGGAAGATACAGAGGAAGATGGGGAATCAAAGGGCGCCCGCCCCGCAACCTCACTTACCTCGCTACCTACCACTTGGTCCGGCTCTGTATTCATAGGTTCCAGGTCCAAGTCCCAGGTGGCGGCGTCCTCCGACACCTCCGCATAAAGGATGTCCTCTTGGGGTGGCTGGGTCGCATCCCGGATCTGCTGGATGATGGGGTTGGCCAACTCCTCTGGGAACTGCAGCAGCTTTTTTGGCGCCGGGTAAAGCAAGTCCCAGAAAAGGCGCCGAGGACATAAGGCTTCCTGACGGTACATTTCTTCGAACCCAGCCACCCAGGCGCGGAGAGAGACTCAAAGGAAGTCTTCTTTGAGGACTCGTCCGCCTGGAAGAAAGTAGGCAATTAGTGTTGAACTGAAATATAAACCAAAAACCAATATAAGCACTAAACAAATATGAGGGATGTAAGAAATGGGAAGCTAAATCTTACCGACTCGTCCTGGATGCTAGCGCACAGAGCAAAGCAAACCTCACAGCCATCGGGGTGCCAAACAATAAGGTCATCCAACCGGACCGCACAGCCAGCGTGGGTCCAGCACACCACGTGTCCATAGGGTTGCTGGAGGAAGCAGTGCACCCGGCTCCTCACAACGAACAGTCTGTAAGTGTACGAAAAAGTACATGAACCTACCACGTGCCAAAAGCAACCTAAAGCTGGTAGGCCAGGGTATTTCAACCTACTACCGGAATGCTCCGGCGGAGAGAAAAACCCCTCGTCAGAGACGGGACCACCAAGCCATAAATTAAACAGAGTGGTAGGCAAGTTACTTCCCGGTCACCGGAATACTCCGGCAGAACGGAAGCACTGAGACAACAGGGCCCTACCACAAGGGCTGCCAGCAATAAAGACGGCGGAACCCCAGGGCAGAACACCGGATCTCAATTAAAACATATAAAATAAGTGTAGTGGCAGAGTGAGAAGCTCACTCCGCCAGATAATATAAATATATATAAGATACAAGTGATGGTAACAATGAAAAAATCATATTCGGAGACCGGAGGTATCTCTCCCCCCGGAGCCCGAATCTCCCCGCCAGAGAAACTAAAGGTGGGTGAGGCGACCGTCATCGCGAGGCCAAGTATAATATAAGCCGGAGTAGGCGCCAACAACCCAACCAAAGCAAATCGACGGAGAGAGGTCGAGAACAAGAGATAGAATGTTCGAAACCCGCTCGATCCTTGGAGAGTGGTAAACGAAACATCAAAACAAACTCAGCGCTGCCGGGGACTAGCTCTGGTAGGGAACGAATCTCTCCACCAGAGGTAGTCGCCAACTCGGAGAAAACGCCATCTAGCGTCACCCGCACAGTAGGCAAGAGCTGGCCTGAGATGGGGGAGGGGGGGGAGGAAGGGTTGGTGGGGTAGGGGAGAGGAGTAGGCTAAGATAGGTGAAAACAGGAGACAAGGGAAAGTAATTCACCCGCTCGACTGCAATCACACGCCACGCCAAGAAAATAATACTAGCTATGGCAGGACAAGCCTACTCCCGAGGAAAGGAGATGCGACCAAGGACTCAACACGCTGACTCCTGCCTAGACAAAGCCTAGTTCAACGCCCGTGTTTAGGCATGGCCTAGGCTAACGGAAAGGGACAAGGGAAGGGTGGGGGAGGAAATAACAGGGAGAGAAATTCTGTGCCGAAATACAACCAGGACCGAAAGAGAGGGGGGGAAAAAGGCAATACAGCCTAGAGGAGGCACACCCAATGAACTCTACTCCGAAAAGAAGGGGGAGGACAAAGAGGTCTCACTCTGCCACCCAAATAACGGCCACTGGAGGAAACAGCAACAAAACTCCCTCAACCTGATGATCCACCCCACGCCTAACCTACTAGGAGGGCGGGAGGTCAAGGAAGCAATACGAGCCTATCAATATGAAAGGCAAGGGAAGAAACCCACACAACAATATACAATAAAAAACCATCACAAATATACACAATATACATAAAATATATATATATATATTCCAAGAATAATGTGCTCATGAAAACTTTTAGTCAAGCCTGAGCCTAGCTCCGAGGAGCGGCCAGACAATTGAGCTGACGCTTTACCCGAAGGAACAAGGTAACAAAATATGTATAGCACCAACGCAAATATATGATAATAATAATGGTAAATAAGTAAGACTAACATGGGAACTCATCCCGGAGGGGAAACCCTGCGAGGGAATGACGGGAACCCTATAGAGGGAACCCGCCATGAGGGGTCAGTCATACAAAACAAAACTCCAATAAAACACCCGCCCAGGAAACACCGCCAGGATGAGATCCAGGGGAAAAGATTATAATATAACGACAAAGAGAACCCAAACAAAATAAACTGGAAGGGTAATCTCACTGGTCGACATGGCTTGGGAAACATGGCGTCATAACAACAATCTCATAAATGTATTTTACGGACTGATGCAGCCACACTTATACAAAAACCCCACAATAAGATGGTACTTAACTTAGAGATGGTGAAACTGCTAGAAGACATGCGAAAAAGCAGGAAACATCCAAAATATCACAGGCACAAAAATTCTGGTGATGACGATCACCTGCTAGAAAATGGAATGAATGTAGGTGGCGATGGTGTAAATGTTCTTGAGGGTTTTGACATGGGATATCTATCGAGTGTAGCTCTGTGGTTGTGATCCTTTCACTCACCCTTGGTTATACCGACGTCTTCCTTGTGGAAGAGGGGCTCGATCAGGGGGTAACCCCAGCATTCCTGAAAGCTCTTTTTCTCTGGTATATCTAGCATTTTATACCTAGAAATTCGTGTTAGTATGGAATTTCACCGCTGACACGGGGCTGGACTCAGAAATATATATATGTGTGTGTGTGCATGTACATACATGTGCGTGTGTGCATGTGTGTCTGCAAAACACCAAATGACTAATAAATCTGTTATAAAATAACAATATATTGAAATTCTACACATTTTTCAGTTGACCACATGTGGTACATATCGCTTATAGTAACGTGTGCAATCATTCGGGGCTGATGTGTGCCTTTTAGAGTCACACTGAGTATGAGCCACGTCTGGTACACGTTGCACACGGTAATTCCTAGATCAGTCTGAGAGATATGCACCATAACTGAACATCCACAGTGTGACCATATTTGGTACACAACGCCAGCAGAACTGTCTCTAATAGTTTTGGGCGACATGAGCCATTTATGACCACATCTATTATGTCCATATTAGGTACACAACGCCTGTAATTAAGACTTTTGTTATGTCAGGCGAAGCGTACCACATAAAGTCACGCTTTTTACACTGGCTGAGCACTCGGCTTACCTTAGGGATACACCATAACACCTCTCACGTCAATAGCTAGCTGGTTACTGATTTTATGAGGGTTTAAAGAGAACGCCCATTGGGCCGTTTCACAGCATTGCCAATCGCAGTCAACATGTTAATATTAGTCCTTTAAATTTTGAGGGCAGACCATGAATGATTCACAAAGAAGCAAAGTTCTCTATACAGGCAGTCCCTGGTTATCGGCGGGGTTCCATTCACGACAGTGTGACGACAACCGAAAATCGCCGCTAACCGAAAATCGGCGATAATAGCACTGGTCCCTGGTTAGCGGTGCCGATAACCGGTGATCAGCGCCGCTGATAAGAGGCGATCAGCGCCAATAACCAGTTATCAGCGCCGAAAACTGGTTATCAGCGATGAAAATCTGGTTATCGTCGTTGCTAGACAAGCGCCGTAAAACCGGATCACCGGTAACCAAGGCTGCCGATAACCGGGGACTGCCTGTACATGTATATAACAACAGGTCAGTAAAGTATACCCTTCAGATGGAGTTAAGCCGTAATTGCCTTTGTTGCTATCCATCATTTTTGAATAAACAAATACAGCACATCCCTTCTTATCAGAGGGAAGGAAAGAAAGCTAAAATATGAGATACTACTTTACAATCTAACATTAGGCAAATATCCACTTACGACGGGATGGGAAATGACGTAAATAAAGAAGCCAAATCCCACTTGGATGACTCCATCAGGAAAAAAAGCATTAAACCTGAATCAGTCCTGTATTTAACCAAACTGAGAATAAGATCTACCATTTAGCTTCCAATGCAGCTGCTGCTGGTCTGCTCCCAAATACTGTAAGGCAACTGGCCATAGAGACACTGTACTGTACCATGTGTCTCTATGGCCAGAAATCTAGAACAATGAACTGCATATTCTCCTCTAAAGGTATTGCATACAATCACTAGATGGTGACTTTTAAAATTACTGTATTCTCATCACCATACTATACTGTACTGCATATATAAAGACATACAGAAACAGCTTACCTTATTGTGTTTATTCAGCTCAAGACTCTCAACTTAGGTCAAAAAATGACTTATAAAACCTTATAAGCAAATCCCATAATGTCAATAATATGGTAAGTCATTTGATAGTTAAAAATGTGTACTGTCCTTTTAATATACATATATCTATACACTTAAATTGATGCTAATGTAAGAAAAACCAATACAAATTTTACATGCACCTGATGGAAATGGCACATTGTAATGACACTGTATAAATAAAATTTTAAAGTAATAACAAGGCTAAATAAATTTTTAAAAAGAAATGATGTGGCAGTATTCACACCCACACAAACAACACAACACGCAACACTCACCTGATCTTCGGTTGCTGGAGATGGATAAGGTCCACGGTCGCCAATCACAGCACACACCCACGAAACAAAAAAAACTTAAACCGACCCCTCCACCAACAACGAACCAACAAAAAAAGAAGAGACACATGAACCATTAATGTGGTCCCAAAAAACAGACGAACTCCCGTTCACTTTCAAAGGTTGGACCTCAACTGCCCAAGACTTCCCCAAAAACCGAAAAACTCCCGACAGACCGACAGACAGAGAGACAGCCGTAAAACCAACTCCAACAACCGAACCACTCACAATGACAATTACACTCTCTCTCTCTCTCTCTCTCTCTCTCTCTCTCTCTCTCTCTCTCTCTCTCTCTCTCTCACAAAACGTTGGGAAATGCTAAATAAAAACAAATTTCTGATCCTCTATATTTCTCCCCCTTTTAGCATTTCCCAACCAACACCTTTCACACCTCTTTCAAATCGCCTCACGCAACACCCACGGATGCTCACTAGCAGGTCCTCTAGATCGCGTTCATGGGCACGCAATCATTCTCTCAGACTCGCTCTCTCTTCCAGCAACATTCAGATTTACATTTTCTCCTCCATTCTCTCTCAGATTCACGCTATCTTCTTCACTATTACCACTCTCAATTTCATCCACAATCTCATCTATACCCTCTAACTCGTTCCCAAATACCTCCCCAATTCTTCAACTAACCCATCCCATTCGCTCATTGACCTATCCAATTCTTTGCAACGATTCATTCATGCTTTCAATCACTCGTCTATCACTGCTACGCTCTCTTACTCTTACACTTTCGCCACCTCCAACCGTTCACTAACCCCTACACATTCAGTCAACTCAGTTATATCAAACCCGCATATGCTATCGTTCTATCCATACCATCCCATTCATCCGTATTACACGCTTTATCACTCATTTTCACTTTGGCACTCACACCCTATCACACAACTTACGATCATTCCGTTCACTTACGTTCTTCCCTTTCTTACGTTTTCTGCCATACTCTATCAAAACAAATTGCTCCATGCACTCGTCAGTCTTTCCAGCAAAACCTCCCTCATGCAACAACCCCTCACGTACATGCATCACACGCACCGCTTGCATCCTGGAGGATCCACCCATTTGGACCCCCTTCACACTCAGTTTCCCAATTCGCTGTCACAGTCACCCTCTTTCGTCTACATACACTTGATACATGCCCTTCCATTCCACATTCGACACACTTCGCTCTCGGTTCTGAACACATTCTGCATAATGCCCATTCTTACCACAGTTACCACATATTACATTCACTGGTACCCCTACAACCATTAGCAACATGACCCACCTGTCCGCACCGGTAGCATTTAACCCCTATCTTTCGTACACACTCCCTTACCAAATGTCCCGGTTGCCCACACCCAAACACGCTCCTAAAGCCCACCTACACTCATTCTTTGTATGTCCTTCCTTTCCACATCTAAAACACTTCGCTCGACTTCCACTCATCGACCTTCCCCTTTGTACACTACTATCCCTAACCCGTCCAACCCGTTGTTCCCTTACAAACCCCACCATTCATCCTCACTGGCACCTCCACATTACTTGCTCTTACACTCCTATCTATTACACTATCGGCCATTCTCATTGGGCCCCTCAACACTGCATCCCTAAAGCTTCCAAATTCTGGTACTCTCTCATCTACCCCAGCCCTTACACTTACACTTCTGCTCTCTTTTATAACCCTGTCAAGCTCATAATCTTCTACAATTTCCAAAATTTCTCCCCAAGTCAACCTTTCATTCGTCCACCTTTTCTTCTCCTTCCGCTTCAAGTTCACAAATTCTCTAACTCCATCTGGCACTGTCCCTAACAACTTCCGTACTAACTCCTTACATTCATCTATCCCATCATCCCCAAACTTCTTCCTTGCCAACGTCTCCAGCCT
The DNA here is from genome assembly GCF_040412425.1 of Macrobrachium rosenbergii. Classification (NCBI taxonomy): domain Eukaryota; kingdom Metazoa; phylum Arthropoda; class Malacostraca; order Decapoda; family Palaemonidae; genus Macrobrachium; species Macrobrachium rosenbergii. Next base: position 20,659,203 of record NC_089779.1, read on the forward strand.
ACAAGCATATAGTGACAAGGTTTCCCCAGCTTTCATTCTTGCCTCATCAAATTCATTCTTCCTCTTATACTTAACACTTTCGCTTTCATACGCCTCGCTTGCTCAACTAGTCTAGCTTTCACCTTGTCAAACTCAACATCCCCACACTCATAATAACCCTATACATATCAAGTAAAAACCCAGTCAAATACTCTCCTAATTCTCGTGCCCACACTCTCTTACTTTCCCCATACTTATCCTGACAAAACCTTTCATACTCCCTAAAGAAATCATGCACATCCCTACTTCCATACTCATTATACTTTTCACACCGGGTACCTCCTCACATACATAGCCTTTCTCACTTCTTTCTCACTTTCACTCTCACTTTCGCTACTTTCGCTCTGTCCTTTCATACCCTCTTCCGAATACAAAGAGTCCACTTCTGCACTTACATTCATCTTACTCATTACACTCTTCTTCCCCTCTTTTTATCCACTTTTATCCACTCACCTCCATCCACCTCACTATCACTACTGCCTTCACCCTCTCCCTTCTTTCCTGCCTTTCCCACTTCCTTACCCTTCTTACCAGTTTCCTTTCCCTTTCCCTTCTTCCCTTTTTCTTCCCCTGACTTATCCTTACTTTCCCTCTGTTCCTTCCCTTGCTTTTCATTCCCCTTTTCCTTACCCTGCCTCTCATTCCCTCGTTTCTTACTTCCTATTCCCATATCACTTTCATCACTCACGCTTCCATTCACTTCTTCCTCCTTTTCTTTCTCTCTTGCCCCTTCACACGTTCCAGAGAACCTGCCTCCAACAGCCCCTTCTCCAAAAACACCCTTGAACATACCTTTCATCATTTCTTCCACACCTTTCATCATTCCCTCCAACTTTTTATCCATCCTCTCTTCCACCCTCTCTTCCATTCTCTCTTCTGACTCTTTCATCTCCCCTTTCATTTCTTCTTAGCATTCCCCCCATCTCCTCCAACTGACTCCTCAATCTCTCATTCTCACCCCTCAACCACGTATTCTCCTCTCTCAACCTCACCAGTTCCTCTTCCATCCTTCTCTTTAGTCACACTACCAGCCACCAATCTCACTTGCAGCTGCAATACCAGCTGCCCCACGTTGGCGCCAAATATTATGTGGCGGTATTCACACCCACAAACAACACAACACGCAACACTCACCCTGATCTTGGTTGCTGGAGATGGATAAGGTCCACGGTCGCCAATCACAGCACACAAACGAAACAAAAAAAAACTTAAACCGACCCTCCACCAACAACGAACCAACAAAAAAAGAAGAGACACATGAACCATTAATGTGGTCCCAAAAAAACAGACGAACTCCGTTCACTTTCAAGGTTGGACCTCAACTGCCCAAGACTTCCCCAAAAACCGAAAAACTCCCGACAGACCGACAGACAGAGAGACAGCCGTGAAACCAACTCCAACAACCGAACCACTCACAATGACTCTCTCTCTCTCTCTCTCTCTCTCTCTCTCTCTCTCTCACAAAACGTTGGGAAATGCTAAATAAAAACAAATTTCTGATCCCTCTATAATGAGACAAAAGGGTCAAACAGAAATCCCTTGTATTTTCTGAAGGTCAGTCCAAGAATACAAGCTTCTTCCACCTTTACCATCACATAAGCTCATACAGAATACAGGCAGTCCCCCGGTTTACGACGGGTCCGGCTTACGACGTTCCAAGGTTACGACGCTTTTCAAATATATTCATCAGAAATTATTTCCCAGTTTACGACACGTTACAGGGTTACGACGCGTCGTACGCCGATCCGACAGAAGAAATATGGCTCCAAAATGGCAGAATAATCATAATTTGGAGGTTTTTTGATGAAAAACTCACTAAAAATGCAGTTTACATCATTTTCAATGCACCCAAAGCATTAAAAGTAAGGTTTTCTTATTATTTTTTACGATTTTCGATGATTTTTCGGTTTACAACGATTTTTGGTTTACGACGCGGCATAAAAACGGAACCCCCGTCGTAAACTGGGGACTGCCTGTATAGTGATAAAGAGGGTAAAGATCCTGACAATTCACCTTCATTTAAAGAATAAATGATAATAATGCCAAATAGTTATTACCCCTTTAGCTTGTGACCCTTATGAACAATCGATGTAACTCTGACAATTTCCAAAGTAGACCGCTCAATTTTGTTTCATTTTGCTGCTGAATGATTTTTCTACACAATGGCATAAAAAATCCCCCCAAAATAAGTTTTATGCAGGTGAAATAATGAGTAGATATCACCAAATACAAGACAATTTTGCAATTTCACCCAAAAAGAAATTTGCCAACAAAAGAGCTATTTACGATAAAGTCTTTGTTTTATCTATAGTGCACTCAGATAAATTACCAAGTTATTGCAGTGCAATAAGTTGTAATTATATCAAGGAAAACATGAGACAATGAATGACAAAGTAGCGTCTCGGTTTCTGTAAGGATAGTAAGTTACCCACACAACACTTGCAGAAAACTCCCTATGCCTTCTTTTATTCAAAAACATATGCTGCTGATAATTTTCAAGGTAGGCTGCTCAATTTTACTTCATTTGGCAGATGAATAATCAGTCTATACAATGGCATAAAAGACCCCAAAATAAGTTTATGTATGTGAAATAGAGTACTGTATAATTTATGTGATAGGGGAAAATTTTGCACTTTTCCCCCAAAAAAAAATTTGCCAAAAAAATTATTTGTGATAAAGTCTTCATTTGTTATCCATAGCACACCCAGATAAATTACCTCTTTATTGCAATGCAAAAGTTGTAATTATACTAAGGAAAATGTGAAAAAATGAATGACAAAGTACCATCACATTTTCTGCAAAATAAGTAGCACTCAGTCAGTTGTTCAGTGCCTGCCTGCCCCCTCTCTCTCTCTCACACTCTCAGAAAAAGATAAATGTTGTAATGAAGCTGCCTTTGGTCTCAACCTGGACATGAAGTGGATTAGTGAATGGTGTAGTGGTGGGATATGAGGCTGAACTCCAGTAAAATGAAAACACCGTTGATTAGCAGATCTTGTACAGATTTTCCACCCCATCCCCCTCTCCAACTCAATGGGTCTCTTTTGGATGAGTCTGAAGTTTTAACTATTCTTGGTGTAACTTTTGATTTACATCTTACTTATGAGAAACATCTATTGAAAGTGTTGGCAAATGCTGCACAAAAGTTACAGTAGGTATTGTAAAAAAGGCCTCACATATTTATAACTGATAAAATCAATGCAACTTGTTTTAGGTCATTTGTCCTTCTTTTACTACAATACTGTTCTCCATTATGGATGTCTGCTTCTGCCAGAGAATTATCTCTTTCAGATAAAATGGTTTATCATGGTAGGTTTCTGTTTCCTGATATTAGTAGTTATGACTTGGACCATCGACAGATGGTCTCGTTTGTCAATTTTTCATAAGTGGTATTTTAACAGTGATCTTTCACATTCTTAATTGATCCCTGATCCCCTTTTCCTGCTGAGAGCAATTAGATTTGCTGAACAGCAGCACCAATATGCAGTACAAACAAACGTACAGTTAGGTTTGTCTGGTAAGGTAACATGAGTTAGGCCTGTGCAAGTATAGCCTACACCCAGGTATAGCCTAAGAACTCTGTAGCCAGAAAAAGGGATTTAGGTAGGTGCTGTGAGCAGCAAGGTAAAGCGCAATATAAAGGAAGACTGGTTTAGCTTAGATTGAATTTTAGTAGGAATTCATATAAACTAGACTTAACACAGAACTCCCAGTGTAGCCTATGTCCAGACAACTCCCAGTGTAGCCTATGTCCAGACAACTCCCAGTGTAGCCTATGTCCTCGCGGGGTGAGCGGGTTCCGTTCTCAGCTACCACTCTGTTGGTCGCGAGTTCGAATCTCCGACCGGCCAGTGAAGAACAAGAGGAATTTGTTTCTGGTGATAGAAATTCACTTCTCGCTATAATGTGGTCCGGATTCCACAATAAGCTGTAGGTCCCGTTGCTAGGTAACCAATTGGTTCTTAGCCACGTAAAAATAAATCTAATCCTTCGGGCCAGCCCTAGGAGAGCTGTAAATCAGCTCAGTGGTCTGGTTAAACTAAGATATACTTATGTCCTGACAACTCCCAGAGTAGCCTGTCCGGACAACTCCCAGTGTAGCCTATGTCCAGACAACTCCCAGTGTAAGACTTAGCAAGAGCTTTGGAAATGGCACAGACATAGAAGTTATAGGTTCATCACAAGTGGATGTACAGTATAGTGATCAGGAAGTAGGCAGGTTACTGTTGCCAGTAGTCAAAGGTAAGGGACAAACCTTATTGGACCTCGTTTGGTTGAGGCGAATAAAATTAGACTGGCCTAGTATTCTAGGGTTACAGGTATAAAACAGAAGGGATGTCAATAACTAACCTAACCTCCTGGCATTACTGTGTTTTAATGCCCATATATACATTTTGTACAAATATTAAAAGACCATCTTTCCTCTTCCATAGGTAACAGTTGAGTACAGATTTATGAAATAGCATACTGTACAACACAATACCCTACCTACAGTGAAGGCTAACTGCACAGTACATGCGTTTGTTCATGTTTCTGAAGTACGTCACTTGGGAGATTTAAAGATTCCTACAGAGGTTCATGATACGAATATCATTGAGCAGATACTGAATAACTTGCAGAGAGCTGACATTGCTGAGTGTATTTCTAAAACCTGCAATAGCATTGCTGCCATAAAATTAGTGGTTTCATTTTTGGCAATAATTTTAGATGATCAGTCGAACATTTGCTTGTGCTGAAATTCATATTTGAACAACTACAGTTAATGACTGAATAAATTTGATTATTCATCAGAGCTGGTAATATTGTCTTCTTTGTTTTGTAATTGTTCCCCTCAAAGTTACAGACTCTTGAGAGATAAGAAATTCCTAATATTGCTGAGGTACTCTACCATCAAGAGTGAGTCTCCAAACAGTTTACCCCAGCGTCAGAACAAAATAACTCATTGTCTGATGTACATTAAGAATAAATGTAAATCATTACCACCCAATGACAAAACAGTGGTACTGACAGTGGATGAAACTCACATGAATAAAAAAAGTATATCTTAGTTTAACCAGACCACTGAGCTGATTAAGAGCTCTCCTAGGGCTGGCCCGAAGGATTAGATTTATTTTTACGTGACTAGGAACCAACTGGTTACCTAGCAACGGGACCTACAGCTTATTGTGGAATCCGAACCACATTATGACGAGAAAATGAATTTATAGCTATCACCAGAAATAAATTCCTCTAATTCTTCATTGAAACCATATTTTGATTATAAAGGTGGAAATTCAGTACACTTGTTGAGATGTAGGCTACCAGAAATAATTGGCTTGGCCAGAAAGATACAAATAAAACAATGAAGTTTCCACGGTTCTCCTTTGATGGAAATCATATTTTAGAAAATGAAATTCATTATGCACCATTCAGCTCTGAAAAAACTTCATGAGATAGAAGATGGTTTACTCTTGAAACATTATTATAAACTGTCATGAAAAGCATTCTCCTCACCCACCTTTGAGAAACAAAGTGTTCATTTAGCTTTACAAATATTCAATGAGTATCTCATTCAAGCTTTACTAACTCTTGGAAAAAATCACTGTTTCCCTTTTCATTCAGAAGTTGCAGATTTATGTAATTTTTTTTTTTACATTACAATTTATGGGCAATAATGAATGTAAAATCCCCATATAAAGGTCAAATAATAAATATGCTACTCCAATAAGTAATGAGGTCATTGTACAGAAAAAATAGCAAAATTAATAGCATTGGTTTCTAACATTTTATTGGATAATTATTGTTCCCAAGAAAAAACTATATTGTGGCTAACAAAAAGCTGAATAAAAAGAGAAAGTTTAAACTTCACCTACCAAATATTAGCTGTCTGTAAAAGACAATAATTAAGGTATTTCATTCACATATAGTAGAGTAAACCAATGCACTGTCATCTTGTAATTTGACGTTAACACTATGTATACTATGTTGTAACTAAATAAATTCTTTTGGTTCAGTATTTTATATTAATCTCTTAACCTGTGTTTCGAATTAATATTATTTGGTGTACACAAATTAGTGTAGATGAAAAAAATTAGTAAATTAACTAATTACCATAACTGGCAAGCAACAAAATGCCTATTTTGGTGACGTTTTGTTTACATTTCTTTCATCTGGGAACGTAGTCAGTGCTAGCGACTCGGACTACCGTTGCTTACGTCACAATATATTGAACAGACCTTGTCTCTCGGTGGTCTTGCTTTAATGCACTGTTCTTTTTGGCAGGGCACACACCAAGAATTAGACCACATCTCCCAAGTACTCATAAATAATGGGTATTTTAATAAACAAGTCAACAAAGAAATATGTCTTGCAATGGACTGGTGGTACAGCAACCACGAGCAGCCACAGCCAGACCCACAAAAAAGTCTTTGACTTTTCTATTAGGCGAGGATGCGCTTGAAATACCTGGAAGACGAACATGTCTTCACTACTGCCATCAACACGCGGCTTGATCTCATCATTTACTATCAAAACAACCGTGCGAGAAGCCTAATTATGAAAAACAACCCAGCCCCACTAATGGGAGATCCTCCCAAACAGGTGATATACCGATTCAAATACCCAGTCCGTGGATGTCCCGGCGCCTATATCAGTATGACCACCAGAAACTGGTGAAGAGAATCTCCTGTTATGCCCAAGAAGGCGCCGTAAAAAACCATATGAGAGATACCCACAACGCTAACATTACAAGGAATGAAATAGTGGGGAATATGGAAGTAATCAGAAAAACCCCCGACCCAAGGCGGCTACGTCTACTGGAGGCACTCTTAATACAGCAGGAAAAGCCCTTGTTAAATACCACCCAAGGCATATTCCTCCTGCCTATCAGCATTAGCCGACCTACTGCTTCTGTAGCTCACAGGGGGCTTGTCTAGCCAACTTCCACTTATCGGTGCCAGTAATTGGGTATTGGCGCCCATTTTCTTTTACATGGGAACACTGGTATGTACGTAATTCACACAGAGAGAGAGAGAGAGAGAGCGAGAGAGAGAGAGAGATGAGTGACGATGACAATATGACTGCACAGCAAAGCAAAAGGAGATACATCTCCTGAGGGCACCTTTTCACCTTCAGGGGGCGCTTTGTCAGGGGTTTCAGAAGGCACTTCTTCAGGCGCTTAGGGAGGCACTACTTCAGGCGATTGGGGAGGCACTTCTTCAGGCACTTTGAGAGGCACTACCTCAAGCAATCAGGGGGGCACTTCTTCAGGGGTTTGGGGGAGGCTTTAACGAACAAAGTGATAGACAACTGCTGTCGCTGCTTCTTCATGCTGACGAAGGCTTGATTGCAAGGCTTCAATGCCAAATCAAGGATATTTGAAAACTTTAAGGAGCATTCCATATAAGGATCTCATGTTGAAACCATCTCCTGTGCCTCCTTAATTATCCTCTTAATTTGGGACAGAAGTTTCAAAGTCAGGCCCTCATCCTCCTCCTCCTCCTCCCCCCCTGAACCTGGCGTGTGTTCTTCTTCACTGGTAGACTTCGTTAGTTCTTCCAAATCCTGGTCCATCAGGGGGTCAGAGTGGGCATCAATGAGGGTGCCGACTTCATCCTCGGTGATGTCCTTGAAGCCTTCTCCACTTAGAATCCTCACTAACTGGACCACCTTACCATCAGCCAAATGTTGAATTTCTTCAGGAGAGAAGCCCTTATAATCGTGAACACACTCCAGCCATAACTTATTCCAGCGAGCGTTCAGGGTTTTCTTCTTCATTTCCTTCAACAGTTTGTCAATGACGGACAGACGTGGCAATTGTGAATTTACGCCAATAGTCCAGCATAAATTCACTGTCAGTGTCCACTGCATTCACAAGGTGCTGAAAGGAGTTCCAGGTGCAGAGTGCCTTGAAGGCATGGAACAGGCCCTGGTCCATAAGCTGGAGGAGAGAGGTGGTGTTGGGAGGGAGGAACTTGAGCTGGACTCCCTTGTAATAAAAATCCAGAGGGTGGCCACCAGCATTATCCATAATGCGCAACACCTTGAACTCCATGCCCAAGTCGCTCAGGTATTGCCAACCTTAAGGGATGAAGCTGCGATGGAACCATTGATCCGTAAGGACTTTGGTGATCCAGGCTTGGTTTTATGCACCCAGAACACAAGCAGCAATGCCTTGTTGGGCCTTAAATCTGGAGGCTTTGGCTTCATCCTTCATGAAGTATGTCCAGGACGGCATCTTTTTCCAGAACAGGCCAGTCTCGTTCATATTGAATACCTGTTCTGGATGGTAGCCCTTCTCCTGGATGATTTTCTTGAAGGTCTCAGGATATTTCGCGGCCACTTCCGCATCTGCAGATGCTGCTTCCCCATGCAGAGAAGCAGACTTTAGGTGGAACCGCTTCTGGAAACGGTGGAACCACCCCTTGCTGGTCTGAAAACCTTGAGGAGCTGAAGATGGTCCTGCTTGTGGCCCTTCCTCCTCCTCTCCTTCTTCTGGCGTTGGTTCGTTGAAGCCTAAGAACTCTAATTCCCCTTCATCATCACCTTCCTGCGCCTGTTCGTCGCCTGTCCGCTGCCACCTTCCTGTGCCTGTAAGTCGTCGCCTTCTGTAGCAGTCGAATACTGCTGGTACAGTTGTCACCCTTTTTCATGAATGATGTTGGAGCCGAGGGGGACGTTTTTCTTACGGCAGTTCTTTATCCAAAATGCCAGTGTAGATTCTATCTTAACGATTGTCTTATCCTACACTGTCGAAGCTGTTTTTGCACTACCGAAGAAGCTCATACTTACAGCCTTCCGTATCTCAGCATCTTTCTTCATGTACCTAACCGTACTTTCACTGACATCAAAGTGGCGGCCTACAGCAGCATAACTATTGCCTTCCTTCAACATATCGAAAAGTTTTACCTTCATCGAGCTTCATGACCGCCTTCTTGTGTTTAGGTTCTTTGCCAGAAGCCTTAGAAGGAGCAGGGCATTTTTTTAGGAGGCATTTTAGGGCACGATTAACACTGATACACAAAGATTAAAGCTTACACACAAAAATCAGCAATTACACCCACTGAGAAGATGCTATTTAATACTACACAGTGAACTGGGACAGATGCGATCGTGTGGGCTCCCAGAATTCCATCTTCGCGAGATGGGAGTGAGTGTTCAGCCAATCAACAGCAAGTATACAGCCAATGAGCGCCAAGGAAAATGAATGGCGCTCCTGGATTGGGTGGTTTGCAGATAACAGCCAATAATGTGTCGACTATCACTGCACCTGGGTATATCAGTGTCCCAATACCCAATGGAAATTCACTATGAAACTAACTTTTAAGTGAAATTAAAATTACTGTAATTTAATTTAAAAGTTAGCCTCATACATTACCCTTAAAAAAAGAAATAAATGGTTGACGTAAAAATATAGGAGAGTGTGATTAGTATACTATTTCTCACTCTCCCCATTCCACCGATCTATTGTTAGAAGTCTTCTCAACCTTGTTTTTAAAAACTTCTTTTCTGGGTTATACGACCTGTGTCACCCTGTGAAATAACCATTCAGCACTTATTTCTAGGCAAATCCATTGCTAAATCTACCAGAGAAAAAAGCTAAATGCAAAGCTGGAGTTACTACCCCCAGTGCGAGCTCCATAAAATGGAGTCGTGTATATGAAAGGGTGAGATTGTCACAATCACAGGCCTCTGCCCTATAGACATTCCCAATGTCAAAAGTCCCCCCGAGCGAGGTGCCGATACAATGCCCGCACCACCCGCGGACTATCAACAAACCAGCGCCATCTGCATTCCATTTTAGCATGCGTCCTTTTCCGTTGTGTTTTGGTTGGTGCGCTCATTTTGTGCCTTTTTTCTAGAAGTATGGCTTCATCTCAGGATGTATCTTCCACTAAGTTGAGTACCATCTCTTTCTTTTATTTTAGGCGGTTGGGGCTCCTTATTTCCTTCTAATTTTATAATTAGGGGGACATATAACGCCCGCCTCGGCCGCCTTCCTCCCGGCCTCATGTGACCTTCAGTCTCGGTGCGGGGTTTTTTGCTGGGGCTTCGCTCCCCTCCCATTTATTTATGCTCTTATGTTTTTATGTACAGTATATCCTACATAATTCATATTGGTTTAATTATTTTAGTTTTGTTACCCTTTCCTGGGAAGTGCGGGTCCCTTGTCGTTTAGGCTACGAGTTTCCCCCTCGGGCCTATCCGTTTTTAATCAGTCTTATTTGTTTTTATTTAGGACCCTCACCTCCTCCAGCTTTTGGGTATTTTATTTGAGATGGTACGGATATGCCTATTAGTTTCATTTTATGTCTAGCGCACGGATGATTTAGATATTTACGGATTTTGTTCGTTGTTATTTTTAGTGAAGGTCGGCCATTTTCCCTCCGCGCTCATATCGCGTTGGGTTTGGTTCACCCTTCTACATGTGTCATTTATATTGATTTTATTATTTATTTTACGTTTTTGTGAGGTTAACTTCTATAGGCTAGTCTGTTAGATACCGTGTTCCCTCCTGAGCTAACCTCCCTGGCCGCTGGGCGGCTATGTTAGGTTAGCCTAGGAAGTTAGGCTATTGGCGGTTCTGCTCCCTTCCTTTGGAAGGAGAGGTTAGGTGTGTAGGAGGGTCTCATGTTATGTGCTTCCCTGATGTTTTGTTGGTTTGGATGGAGGTGTTAGGCCTGCGTTTTCCTCCCTCTCCCTATTTTGGCCTTTCCGTTTGGACTCCTGAGTCCTAGTAAGGTTAAGCTGGAATAGCGAGGGTATCTTACTAGTAGCCTACCCTTGTCCGAGCCACAGATTCAGGACAGCACTCCAGCTTCATGTGTATTCCCCTCTCCTACCACCTTCCCTCTCCTCCCTGCTCTTTCCCCCCTTGGTTTGTTTTCGCATACTTCGTTAACTTACCAAGGCTTGAGAGCTCTTGGCCCTTACCATTCCGTTATAGCCTACATTCCTTACCCCTTTCCCCGCATTGATTGGTTCTCCCTTGTTCTCTCTACCCACGGCTTCCAATCTTAACCGATCGGCACCCTGTCGAGAACTTGTCTGGTGTCTGGGGGTGCCTCCCCACTCCTGGCCACCATACCTTGTTTACCATTCCTTGCGCTCTTTGGCCTTTGAGGGTACCCTGCCTCTCTTCTTCCGTGTTAGTCGTTCGTACATGTTCGACCCCTCGGAGAGAGAAGGGGGTGGGCCTCATGGCGTCCGGGGTGCTCTCTCACCCTGGCCGCGCTGTGGTCCCCCTCCATTGGCCTATCCCCCTCCCTTCCCTAGCATCAGTGTGAATGTTTTCCCCCAGCCAGGGTGTCGTTCTTCGTGAGACCGTCGCCTGCGGGGAAAATATTGTATGGTAGCCAGTTAGAGTTCTCCACCTGACTGTCTTCTGTCTCATTTTCACATGTCCGCTAGTGTTTATCCTCTGTTCTATTAATTTAGAACTTTGTTCCTTTCCAGGTATCTATTTTTCCTTGACTAGTTTATTTATGTGCTTTCCGCTAGGTAGTCGGGCTTTCTCGTTACCCTCCTTTCTTAATACCACTCCGGTGGGTATGGTGTATGGTCAGTCGGTGCTCACCACACCTCCTCCGCCATCACTGTATCATCGTAACGTGACTCCCCTGGCGCCTAGCGAAAACTCTTTGACTGTTTAATCTTAAGTTAACCATTCATTGTATTTACTTGTTATTTATTGACGCATGTTATTGGCGGGACCTCTTGTTTCTCCGGATTAACTCCGGCGGTCCCTCCCTGTTTTATTTTTATTTTATTTTGTTTGTCATGTATAAGCTAGTTGGACCTCATCATCGTACCGGAATTTTCCGGCGGGGTCTGACCGGTCTTTTTGCATGCCCAGTCAATCTTTATTATCCTAAGACGCTACTCCGGCACCCTACTCCGGCGTGCCTTATTAGCATACTCATGTACCCATCCACTTACAGGTGGTGCGTTGTCAGGAGCAGGGGTGTACGGCGGTCCTCCAACAGGCGAATGGGCATGAGGTCTGCAGGTCCCACTCCGGGTGCGCCGTCCACGTGGGGGATCTAGTCGTCTGGCACCCTGATGGTTGTGAGGTGTGCTACGCTCTTTATGAGCGGGTTCTGGATGAGTCGGTAAGCTCGGAATTTCAGTTCCGGTTCATAGTTCTCTTTGAGTTACGTCTCTTGTGGATAATTGGAAGATATCTTTTATAGTAGGAGATTTCGTTAGTGACATTCTCCTTCTTTCAGGTTGACCGCAACTCCCGAGACTCTTCGCTCTTGACCCTCAAGACCTGGGTCAGCGGCTTCGGGAGGAACGTCAGGGCGGGGAAGCCTTATGTCATTTTCCAAGGAAATCTGCAGTGTTCTCTTCCCCGGCGCCTGGATCTCAGCGTCAGTTTTGGACGAAGTGGCCGCCCCTTTGATCGCTGGGATCCGGGAGATGACCCAACCCACCCAGGAAGAAGTGGCCGCATGCGGAGAGGTCACGGAAGATGTTGTGGCGTTGAACCTCAATTTGGAGCCCATGAACGTAGACCTGGAACTCCAAGCAGGTAAGGGGGTAAGTGAGGCAGGTGATTACTTGTTCAGCTCTCCTTCTTCTTCTGCTTCTTCTTTCAGGGGATTTGTGAAATCCTCTTGCCTTATGGACGGTGCAAGGTCTACCGTCCCTAAGGTAAAATCAATAAAGAAAAAGACCTTGAAAACCCAGAAAGTCAGCTCCGGGGTTCCCTCGAAGACGTCACGGGCTCCTAGTCCCGTGCCGTCTACGAGCAAGGCCTCTACCTCTGGGAAGGGATCAAGAGCGAAACAGAGTAAGGAGGTTCCCCCCCCCTCCTTCCTTTGATGCAGAAGCTTTTGCCGAGCTTCTTATGCAGATGCTCGACAAGAGAGTTGACGACAAGCTGTCGTAACTCTCATCTCAGCTGTCATCCTCCAACGCTTCCGTTCTTTCCCTGTCACAGCAGGTCAAGTCACAAGGGAACTTGATCTCGGGGTTCATGCGCGGCGGAGCGGCCGCCGGATCCTTTTCTGTCCCGGACACCTCCAGCCTTCCTCCCTTCGATAAGGGGAATCCCTGGTGCCTAACCCTTTATGCTCCCCAGCATGAGGGTACCCTTACCATTGAGGGTCTAGGCACCCGCAGGTTGGAGGAACTTGAGTTCTTCCCTCCCGGTCTGGAGCCTCCTTACCCAGGTTACGCCAGACTTACGGAGGAAGCATGGATTCGATCTGACAAGGTCCCCAAGGAGACTGTCATCTTCCCGAGGGACCAGGCTCAGTCTTCTCTGCTACGTACTCTGACGGAGTGGCAAGCAGAGAACACTAAACTTACCCCGGCCAAGGGTACGTTCACAATGTTCTCTTTGGGGGAGGCTCTCCCTACCCCTTGCACTACAAAGGTGGCCTTGCTCACTAGCCAAACGAGCATGGAGGGCAAACCCCTTCCTCATCTCCGGGAGACAGATCCCACCTCTCTAGTCTTCCCTGGAGATTCTGAGTTCTGGGAGGGAGCTCCGGCCACCTTCACAGTAACTAGGCTCGACCCGGACTGCGCCTCGAACCTTTTCAGCGAGCAACTCCCTAAGATTCCGGATTCACTCTTGAAGGCTGAAGCCGAGACTAAGGACAGGCTTAGCAGGTCCTTAAATTCCCTGACTCTGGCCGAGGCAACTTCGGTGGTATACAGGGAAGACTCTCTGTTTCAGGTCCTGACAAAATCCCTCTTGGCAGGTTTTCAGCAGGACCTTCACGATTTCATCACGGCCCGGATAAACTGCCGGAAGCACATCTTTTCGGCAGCTTCTATCCGTCATGAGCCTAACATGCTTATGAAGAGCTCCATATGGGGAGCTAATCTCTTCCCCAAGAAGAGGTAGATGCGGTCCTAGCCGGCGACTAGGGCCAATCAAAGTCTCCGCTCGTTGGGGCCTTCCATAGAAGCGGAAACTGACGGAGTCCGCCGGACCTCATCCCAAACCCGGGAAGAGGTTTAAGAAGTTTAAATGGCTCCCAACTCAGACTGTCTTGCAGGCTGTCCAGGTCCCCGCACCCGGTCAGCCTTCAACCTACCATGCCCAACCTCAGCCTCAGTACGTGCTGGTTCAACCAGCCCATCAGCCCCTCGCTGCCCCCTCGTATGTCTCTTCCCCGGCTTTCAATGCTTCATATGAAAGCCACGGGGCATTTCGTTCTATCCAGAACGCAAGGGGAACCAGGGCCAGAGGTTACTTCAGAGGTAGGGCAGCACCTCGCTCCTCCTCCCGAGGAAGAGGAGGCAGAGGTTCCAGAGGAGGCAGACCATCTCCCGCCCAGTGAGATCTCTCAGGTAGGTGGGAGGTTGTAACATTTTCGGGACCAATGGAGTTTCAGTCCATGGGCCCAGAGCATAGTCTCCAAAGGCTTGGGGTGGAGTTGGAGCAGAGATCCTCCCCCCCTAGTCAGGTTTCATCAATCACCGTCCAAAGCCCTGAAGGACTTCGTGAAGGATCTATTACAAAAGAGGGCAATAAAGAAAGCGAGACATTTTAAGTTTCAAGGCAGACTGTTCAGTGTTCCAAAGAAAGGTTCCAGTCAGCAGAGAGTAATTCTAGACTTGTCCCGTCTAAATTCTTACATTCAATGCGACAAATTTCGAATGCTTACAATCTCGCAGGTTTGGACCCTACTGCCCCGTGGAGCCGTAACCACCTCTATAGATCTTTCAGACGCTTATTATCACGTCCCGATTGCGAGAAGGTTCTCTCCTTATCTGGGGTTCAGACTGGGAAAACAAGCATACTCGTTCAGGGTCATGCCATTCGGTCTCAATATAGCCCCCAGAATTTTCACCAAACTGGCAGATACAGTAGTTCAGCAACTACGGTCTCAAGGGATCATGCTAGCCGCATACCTGGACGATTGGATAATTTGGGCACCCAATGCCAGCGAATGCCGGAAAGCAACAGCCATAGTAATCGGTTTTCTGGAATCTCTAGGCTTCCAAATAAACAGGGAGAAATCCCGCCTAGTACCAGAGAGTCGCTTTCAATGGTTAGGGATCCAGTGGGACCTACATTCACACAAACTATCTCTTCCGCCGGCCAAATGGAGAGAAATAGCCAAGGCAAGAACAAGAAAGCTTCCCGCCGTACCCAAGAAAGAGTCTTAGGCTCTCTTCAGTTTGCTTCAGTAACGGATCTGCTTCTGAAAACCAAACTGAAAGATATAAACAGGGTATGGCGGAGCCGGGCCAACGTCAGGTTCAGAGACAAGGTGTCTCTAATTCCGCCAATTTTGAAAAAGACTCCAGCCTTGGACAACAGTCAAGAGCTTATCGAATTCAGTACCACTCCAATTTCCCCCTCCGGCATTAGTGATTCACACCGATGCTTCCCTAAGCGGGTGGGGAGGATACTCTCAACACAAGAAAGTTCCATATCAATGTTCTGGAAGCAATGGCAGTCTTTCTAACCTTGAAGAAGCTACGTCCAAACAGTCTGATCCATATCAGACTGGTCCTGGACAGCGCAGTGGTGGTGCATTGTATAAACAGGGGAGGTTCCAAGTCGAGCCGGATCAACCAGGTCATGATAGCAATATTCTCCTTAGCAAACAAACACCGGTGGCATCTGTCTGCTACTCATCTGGCAGGAGGTCGGAATGTCATTGCAGATTCCCTATCCAGGACAACTCCGTTGGAGTCGGAATGGTCCTTGGACAAAACATCATTCGAATGGGTTTGCAGTCTGGTCCCAGGTCTCGAAGTAGATCTCTTTGCAACAGAATGCAACCACAAACTTCCCTGTTATGTGGCTCCCAACCTGGACCCTCTGGCTCACTCCACAGATGCAATGTCGATAGATTGGAACAAGTGGCAGAGGATCTATCTGTTCCCTCCGGTAAACCTGTTAATGAAAGTTCTTCACAAGCTCAGGACATTCAAAGGTCAGGTGGCTCTGGTAGCTCCCAATTGGCCGAAGAGCAACTGGTTCCCGCTTCTTCTAGAGCTGAAGCTTCGGTGCTTACAGATCCCCAACCCAAAACTGACGCAGATAGTACAAACTCAGACTGTGTCAGCTTCCTCAAGAGTTCAGAATGCCCTAGCTTTATGGATTTCATGAAGTTTGCAGCTCAGAAAGATGCTAATATTGACCCTATTAACACTTTGTTTCTAGAATCAGACAAAGGGAATCCACTCTCAGACAATATGACTCAGCAGTTAAGAAATTAGCACTCTTCTTAAAAAGAATCTGAAGCTACTATAATGACCACGAACCTAGCAATCTCATTTTTAGGTCATTATTTGAAAAGGTCTTGCTCTAGTACCATTACTACAGCCAAATCAGCTTTGAAAAAGATATTTTTACATGGATTTAATATTAATTTAACGGATTTTTATTTTTCCTCAATCGCTAGAGCATGTGCTCGTTTGAGACCAATAACCCGTCCACACACAGTTTCCTGGTTCTTAAATGACGTCCTTAAATTAGCATCAGAAACTGATAATCAGAATTGTTCATTCTTAAGTTTACTGAGGAAGACCTTATTCTTAATTAGTTTAGCTTCAGGTGCTAGAATTTCCGAACTGTCTGCCCTGTCTAGAGAGCCCAATCATATTGATTTCCTTCCATCAGGTGAAGTGTTGCTAGCCCCTCATCTTAAGTTTCTAGCTAAGAATGAAGATTCTCGAGATAGATGGTCTCCCTGGAAGGTCGTTCCCCTCCCACAAGACCTATCACTGTGTCCAGTCTTTACTTTAAAGGCTTATTTAGACAGAACCTCTCAAATAACTTCGGGGCCTCTGTTTGTGAGGGAAGGTGGAGGAACTATTTCTATGAAGGCCATCAGACAACAGATCTTATTTTTTATTAAACAAGCAAACCCAGAATCAGTTCCAAAGGTCCATGACATTAGAGTGGTGGCCACCTCCACTAATTATTTTCATCATATGAATTTTGAGGATCTTACGAAATATACAGGGTGGAAATCTCCCCTGGTTTTCAAACGCCACTATTTGAAATCCCTAGAAGCTCTGAAATTCACCACAGTGGCGACAGGAAGCATTGTTCCTCCCTCTAATTAATTCCTTTTATATCTCTTTAACCTCGATCACTTTTCCTCCCACCTACCTGCCTCGTTTATTCCCTTTACCATCACCTCCGGGTCAGGCATACTTCACAGCCTGTCTCCTGACCATGTTACATTTTGTATTTGTTCCCTGTTTTTAGCATTTAAGTACATTTTTCATGTTCTAATGTTCTCCTGTCTTGTGGGACATAGTTCCCCCACCTTATTATAGTTTATGTATTTATATATAATTTTCAACTTGGATAATTAAAAATCTTTTTGAATTATAGTTTTATTTCTTTTTCACAATGGTATTTTGATTCTCTGTTATTATTTCACCGGGTGACACAGGTCATATAACCCAGAAAAAGGATTTTGACAAAGGAAAAATCTATTTCTGGGGGGAGACCTGTGTCACCCGGTGACCCACCTCTGTTCTTCCTTTCCCCCCCTAGTTAAAATACCATTCTTAGGCGGTGGGTGCTAACATGGAATGCAGATGGCGCTGGTTTGTTGATAGTCCGCGAGTGGTGCGGGCGTTGTATCGGCACCTCGCTCGGGGGGACTTTTGACATTGGGAATGTCTATAGGGCGGAGGCCTGTGATTGTGACAATCTCACCCTTTCATATACACGACTCCATTTTATGGAGCTCGCACTGGGGGTAGTAACTCCAGCTTTGCATTTAGCTTTTTTCTCTGGTAGATTTAGCAATGGATTTGCCTAGAAATAAGTGCTGAATGGTTATTTCACAGGGTGACACAGGTCTCCCCCCAGAAATTGATTTTTCCTTTGTCAAAATCCTTTTATTCTGTCTCTTTCTCTTTGTTCTAAAATGCTCTATGTCTATTTTTTAGAACAGCGCATTTACAGTTTGTAACGGTACAGGTAAAATTAGATCAATTTAAAATGATCTACTGTACAGGTAAAGACATACACAGAGAAACAGTAATACATAGGTTGTGCTAACTATGAGAGAGAGAGAGAGAGATAACAGTTGTCCTTACTTAAGAGAGTGAAATTTTTAATGAATTATTACGCACAGAGAGAGAGAGAGAGAGAGAGAGAGAGAGAGAGAGAGAGAGAGAGAGAGAGAGAGAGAGAGAGAGAGAGAGAGAGAGAGAGAAATGACAGTTGTCCTTACTTAAGAAAGTGAAATTTTTAATGAATTATTACAGAGAGAGAGAGAGAGAGAGAGAGAGAGAGAGAGAGAGAGAGAGAGAGAGAGAGAGAGAGAGAGAGAGAGAAATTAGTTAAGAAGTCTTTGACCCGCTATTCAGCAACACTCCTCTTCCTTGTCGTGTTCAACTGACATGTCTGACAGCTTTGTGTTCGAGCTGCTTCTCAAAAGATGATGGAAAGACTTTGTTTTAAATATGTATCACATACGAATTTTGTAATTACAGTCATATTATTATTATTATTATTATTATTATTATTATTATTATTATTATTATTTGAAAATTAGTACTTATTATCAGGTAAAAAATTTATCACACAAAACAAATAAACATATACATGTACCATAAAAACTCTCTCATCTCAGTAAAAGAGAGAGAGAGAGAGAGAAATTATCA
This sequence comes from Macrobrachium rosenbergii, assembly GCF_040412425.1. Taxonomy (NCBI): domain Eukaryota; kingdom Metazoa; phylum Arthropoda; class Malacostraca; order Decapoda; family Palaemonidae; genus Macrobrachium; species Macrobrachium rosenbergii. The sequence goes on from NC_089779.1 coordinate 20,677,824, forward strand.
CTTTTATTAATCAATGTCATTCAATTTACACATTAAAGCTTGAGAACTTATAAATTACATAAAAAATTAAACATAAACACTTTTGCACTGTTTCTCAGTATTCGCAAATGTTCGCGTGTCTGTGAAAAACTCGTTTATGACAATTACTTAGGTTCCAATGAAAAGTTCATGTGTCTGTGAATTTGCGCAACTTGAATCATGCAAGTTTGGGGTATTACTGTAATATGAAAATACAGAAGATTGGTCAATGAAAAAACTGAAAAAATCCACGAATAGCGAGTTTTCCCACGAATAATTTTTAGATAGGTTCCACAGAGAATCCCGCGAATAGCTGAGTCCGTGAACTGTGAGAACTCGAATCCAGGGGGGGGGGGGTTTACTGTACAATCAAAATAAAAGATGAAGAAAATAATAACAATAATTATGAAGATAGTAAATTTAGGAGATGAAAGTCATCGATAATATTCTGCAGATTCTGAGAAAAGGTAAGTAGTTGACATATGGTTAGGTTAACTCAAGAATGTAGGCTAAATGTGTTAAATAAGGTACACTATTTTAAAGAAAATTATACAGTACAAAGTTATAAAATGATAAAATGAAAATATATGAGTAATAAAATGATAGAAAGCAGTGTCAGAATTAGCCAAGTAGTAGGCTAAGTCGGGAACTGGGTTCTTTCATAAGTGGAATTAGCTTGTAAGACTATGTTTACATAGGGGCTTCATTTTTTAGGGGTGTATTCAATATTCTGGGAATTTCTGAAGTCTGGCAGTGGCCTGGTCCCAAGGTTCCCAGTTTAAGAGGCTGGACTGTACTTCCTTAGAGTAGATAGAGGGAGAAGGCCTATGAGTCTGAATCAGGCCAAACTTATAGATACACATCTACTGCTAAAGCCTGAGGGCCCTTAAAGGAGCAGTAATCACATGGTCGTTCCAGTTCATCTGCATGCTAATAAGTCCACATTTGAGTGCTCCTCTAATCCCACAGCAACTGTCGAACTTGCAGATGTAATGGCCACTCTGTAGACAGTTTGTTCTTTCTGAATCCCCAATCTCAAAAGACACTGTCCTTCCGCATAATGAATTATCAAACCAATATCATAATGTTCATTACTCAAAGAAGCAAACTTTCCACTATGACTTTGTTTCTGACTAGGGATAAACCTGCCAAGCATCTTTGATGGTCATTCCACTGCCCTGACATCTAGTAAGTTTTACCAGGCGTTGTGTTGACCATTCTATTTTGTACGTAAGTGCAGGGACGTAGATTTAAGAGTAAAATGGTCAACTCTTGGTTACAGAGTCCCTCTTACAGAACCTGGCAACAATGGTGGTCCAGGATTACTTACAAGTTTAATGAACATTAGCTGTAAGACATAATGTCTTGTACTGAGACTGTACTGTAACTGAGCCTGATTATTCTGACAAAATCCTCAGTGAAGCCATGTTTCCTAACAAAGAAAGCCCTTACCACTTTACCTTTACCTATTCTCTGTTCTGTTTTATGCATAAATCTTGAAAGGTGACTCAGTGGTCTTACTGAGGAAGTACTACTACTGTTACTACTAATAATAAAATAATAATAATAATAATACTGTAGTTGTTTCCATGGTATTTAATCTGTATAGAGTCTTTTCTATTCATCTTACAGTCTTCTTTCATCAACATTCAGCTAGTATTTCAAGTTTCCTAAGGACATACAAAGATTTCTGTTGTCTTAAATTTATTTATTCTAATAATGTGTCGACTCGTGCTCTGGCAGTCACCTATAAGAATACAAAAGCAAATGAATTGAGACACATGTTGCATAGGTATTTATATCAGGAGGGGTGGTTTACAATTGGTGGGTTGGTTTAAAAAGCTGAATTTTGATTGGTCATGGGTTGATGAGGAAATCTGTCCTGGAGTTATTGTGATCTTCTAGGCCTAACTGGTGTTGCTGGCTGGAGGTGGGTGTTGGCTCAGGTAATCCCACTGGTGTGGTTTGTATTAAAGACCATCCAGGTGGCATGATAATGTTTGGTGTCAGCTGATTTCTTATAAGAAAAAGAAATCAGCAGACACCAAACATGATGCCTCCAGGACAGATTTTGTCATCAACCCACAATGCCTCCAGGACAGATTTCATCATCAATCCACAACCAATCAAAAGTTATAATTTTATGATAAAATAAAGTTTTATATATACTTACCAAGTAATTACATCACTATTAGTTTCACTCGCTTGGCAGCTAAAATTTTTAAATTCGTGGGTCGCACTATTTTGTTTGGCTAGGTGACTAACCCCTCCCACTTTCAGGGTAAGAGAGAAACAACTAGCAAAAGGATTCAATTTGTTTATCCCATTAAGTTTATGCAAGGGGACGAGGGCAGGCTCCAATCATGTAATTACTTGGTAAGTATATATAAAACTTTATCATAAAAATGTCATTTTTATATAAGTAACTTACCAAGTAATTGCATTGCTAATTCCCATGAAAAATTTTACCCCAAAAACAATAGGAATGGTAATGAATCTGAGAATAGAAAAGATTGCTAGCATTAAAAAATGCCTGTTGTTTCCTTACCTAATAAGGTAGCTGCTGCAGGAAGGTGTTGCCTCTATTTGGCGCTTGCCTTATAGTACAGTGGCGCAGCGGTACAGCCGAGGATCATCTAATTAGTGGGTACCTTGTAGCAAGGATGATTCCAATTGCTGACAAAGGTAATCATGTTGCCCCAGCCCAGGGCACAGTACGGAATATACAACTATAAAATCATCATCACCTAATACCATCAAAAGATTAAAAACCACTGCCCAAATAAGGACTGGAGGGCACCCTGGTACACAATATCCCCCGGCTCCCTTAAAAACTTAACAACCTTAATTCAAGGTGAAGAAAGGAAGGAAGGAACGCTTCCTATGCTTCGTCCCCCAACACCACACCAGCCGCCGAAAATGGACTACAGTCACATAAGCAGTTTCAATTTCCTTCTAATAATGTGATGCAAACACAGACTTGCATTTCCAAAAAGTCGCTGGCAATATAGAGGAGAGAGACTAATTACGATTGAAAGCCAAAGAAGTGGCTACAGCTTTAATTTCATGAGCCTTCACTTTACACAAAGGAAAAGCCTCATCGTCAATCGAAGAATGCGCTTCCGAGATGATGTCTCTAAAAATCCCAAGGAAAGGAACAGACAGCATTCTCTTAGGAGAAGCCTACTCTTCTGTCTATTGCATGGATCTCGCTGACTCATTTGGCAATCGCTAAAGTAACCACAAAAAGGGTCTTCCTAGTTAATTCTCTCAGAGAAATTGAATGCATAGGATCAAATTGGGGGCCAAACAACCACTTAAGAACCATGACTAGGTTCCATGGCACTACTGCTACCTCCTCCTGTCTCGTGGTGTCAAATGATCTAACAAGATCCAAAAAATCCCAATTAGAGGAAAGATCCACTCCCCTGTGTCTAAGACAGAGCTTAACATGGCCTTATAGCCCTTGATTGTCTTAGCTGACAGGTTGCTATTTCAGCTATAGATGTCTGAGAAGACGACACTCTGTGCCTTCTGCACCAGTCTCTAAAAATTGTCCACTTAGCCAGATATACTCTGTCAGAGAACTGCTGCCTGCATTTGACAATAGCTTGCGAAGCTGATCTTAAAAACCCTTTCTTTCTAAGGTGTTTCCTGAGAGTTTGTAGCCTGTCAGGGGCAGAGTAGATAACTCCTGATGAAAATGCCAGAAGTGGGATTGCTTAGAAGATGAGGAATTTGAGGTGGCAGTCTTGGGAAGTCCGCCAGGAGGTCGAGAAGGTCCAGGAATTGTGCTTTTGTTGGCCAAAACAGAGCAACTGCTGTACAGTAGAACCGTTGACAGATTTTGACGAGTCTGGAACTTGTTGATCACCTGCCTTACCATACTGAGAGGGGGGGGAAAGCATAGAGGTGTTTGTTCGACCAGACCTGTAGCATGGCATCGGTTGCCCATGCTAAAGGATCCGAGACTAGCGAGCAACACGGGGGGGGGATGGTTCCTGGAAGTCGTGAGCAAGTCTATGAACGGAGTCCCCCACAACTTCTATAGATCCAAGCAAACCTGAGGATCCAGCATCCACTCCATAGGTAACACTTGTTTCTGGCAGCTTAATGCATCTGCCAGAACACTGAGCTTCCCTTGAATGAAGTGCATTAGAAGCTTGACCTGAAATTATTTTGCCCAAAGCAGAAGATCCCTTGCCATCTTGTAAAGGGAGAAAGTGTGTTCCCCTTTGGTTTTTGATGTATGAAAGGGCAGTTGTACTGTTGGAGTGGACTGCCACCGCCTTGTTGCACAGTTCCTCCTTGAAAAATTGCAACCCCAGATGAACTGCCTTCAGTTCTCTGACATTTATATGCCATTTTCTTTGTTCCAGGGACCAAGTCCCTGAAACTTCCTTGTTCCCTAACAGAGCTCCCCAACCTAGATTCAATGCGTCTGAATAGAAGTCTAGGTTGGGGTTCATCAGAAAGAGGGATTTCCCTTGCAACAATCTTTCTTCTAGGCTCCACCAGAGCAGGTCTTCTTTTGTCTTGGGGGTCACCTGGAACACTAACTTATCTGGGTATTTCTTCCTGTTCCAGCTGATTCTTAAAAAGTACTGAAGCAGTCTCATATGAAGCCTGCCCAGAAGAATGAACTGTTCTATGGATGATAAAGTCCCCAGGAAGCTCATCCATTCGCTGGCGGAGCATTGATCTAGAAGGAAAAACCTGCTCACTGTCTTCAAGCAAGGATATTCCTTTCGGGGAGGGAAAAAAAAAAGTATATCTTAGTTTAACCAGACCACTGAGCTGATTAACAGCTCTCCTAGGGCTGGAGAAACCCAAAAACTCTGAGAGTCTATTATCATCCCTAAATAAAGAAATCCGTTGTGACGGACTCTGCTGAGACTTCTGAAAGTTGATCATCAATCCCAGATCCTAGGCCAGGAAAAGGGTCCTTTGAAGGTCCTCCAAACAATTTTCTCTTGATTGGGCCTGCAAGAGCCAATCATCCAAATACAGGGAGAATCTTGACTTTCATCAGATGGAGCTATTTCACCAGGAGAGCGAGAACTCTGGTAAACACTTGTGGTGCCGTTGATAAACCGAAACACGGAGCACAGAACTGGAACACTTTGTTCCCGTACATGAACCTCAGAAACTTCCTTGATTCCTGATGTATTGGAATGTGGAAGTATGCGTCCTGCATATCTATTGATGTCATCCCGTCTCCCTGGCAAATGGATGACAGGACAGTTCAACCTGTCTCCATCCTGAACTTTGTCTTTTGCATGAAGACATTCAAGGTACTGACGTCAGGATGGGCCTCCGGCCCCCTGATGCCCTGGGCACCACAAACAGATGGTAGAATCATGGGGAGATCACATTCTCTACCAGTTCTATCGCCACCTTCTTGAGGAGGGGCAACACTTCTGAGAGGGCCGAAGCCTTCTTTGAGCCTTTGGAGTATGCTGTCAAGGTTACTGGAGTGCCGACTAAAGGCAACTTTTCTTAGAAGGGGATGGTATAACCTTCCCTCAGGACACTGACAATGCAAGGTTCCGCCCCTCTTTCTCTCCACATCTCCCAGAAGAGAAGGAGCCTGGCTCCTACAGAAGTTCAGAGGATGAAATTCTTACTTGCGAGAGACAGAATGGGTTGAGGATTTCTTAATGGCTCCTGAGACAAACCTGCCGGAAGAATGAGACCTAGAGAAAGATCTCAGTCTGCTGCCACGAAAGGGACAAACCTGCAGAGGAGAGACTCTTTAGCTGCCTAGAGGATTGGGCAAGGTCTTGAGTGCTCTTCTTCTGAAGATCTGAAAAAATCTCCAGAACTGTGGCCTACGGGAAAAAGTGATGACGGTCCAGTGGGGAAAACAGAGATGCCGACTTCTGTGAGGGAGTCACTCCCTTAGAGGTGTAGGAACACCACAGTTCCCTCTTTTTAAGGACTCCCATAGTGTAAAGGGAAGCTAACTCCCAGGAAACATCCCTGATCCCTTTGTCAATGCACGAGAGAACCCCCAGCCAGTCGGAGGTACTGTCTTCGGGAACAACAGGGCAGCCCTTAATCTTACAGGCTAAAGAGCCCACAGCCCAATCAAGAAAACTCAAAGCTTCGAACACTTTAAATAAGTTCTTGAGAAGGTGGGAGAGTGCCAACAAACTGAACATAATCTTTGCTGACGCAAAAGCAGATCTGCAAGAGGAATCGATCAGCCCAGAGAAGTCACCCTGGGAGGAGGCAGAAACTCCCAGAGAAGGAGCTTCCCCAGTGGCATAAGATAACTGGCTCGTCTTAGACAATCTGGAAGGGGGGAAGCTGAAGATGGCTCTACCCTGGTCCCTTTTCTCCCCTAGCCATCCATCAATATCACTGAAGGCTTTCTTAGCAGAAGAAGAAAACACTGACTTGGGCAATCTTGAAGAATCAGAATTCTGTGACTCTATAAGAAAAGCAGAAGCGGGCAAAGAAGGAGCTGCAGGCGAAAAGAAACTCGGGAAGGTAGCGAGAAGATACCGTAGCAGTGACGCATAAGCTGAAGGACGAGCGTCCTGAGCAAGAGCCTCTTTTTCCTCGTCTGAGGATACAGGAGACAAAGCCAAGTCTGTAGGTTGGGGGGGCGACAGAGCCTTCTTGAGCAGGCTCAAAATACTGTCGAGCTTGCTATGAATCGGGTCTAAAGGGAGGGCGCTTGCTTGCTGGAAGCGGGTAAAATCTGAAGTGAGGGAGACTGAAGCACAGAAGAAGGTGCTGCACAATCAACTGCATGAAAATCACCAACGGCAGTCGGAGCTGAAGTGCCAGCAGCAGAAGCAAGGTGATTGGAGGAAAGAGGGTGCTCAAGAGCCAATGGGAGCACAGGCGCCAAAGGGAGCTCGATACCAACGGGTGCTTTGTCCCTGCTAGACATCCGTGAATCACTGAGTGGTCAAGCAATGACGGGAGCTTGGGCGCTCTGACACAGAAGGACGATTTCAGGCGTTTGGCACTCATGGGAGCTTAGGACATTGCAGGACGCTCGGGTGCCAGAGAAGTCTCGGGCGCATGAGGATGCTTAGAAAAAGACGCTTTAGAAGAGCACTCACAAGAAGCAGGGCGCTTGAAAGCCACACTCTGACTCTCCACCAAGGGAGGAACAGAAGGAAAATGCTCCGGGCTGTCCCAATGACTGCAAGACAGAGAACGCAAAACATCAGCAGCCCGCCATTCAAAGGGCGTGATTCATCAACAAAATGCCATTGGCGCCTGGGAGAAGAATCATCAGAGCTTGACAAAAGACGATGCACATCCAAGGATACACCTTTCCAGTGGTGCTTGGCTGCAACCTGGGAATCAACAACAGGTCCACCGAGGGGCAACTACCCATGGGCAGACCCAACTGACCTCCCTTAGGCTCCCAGTTTGAGTCTTCCAAGGTTTAGGGGAGTGTGACATTGACCTCTGCCTTGGAGAATTGGCGGGACGGGCAGCCACTTCCTCCACCAACACACCACTTACACTAGGCACCATCGGGCACTCCACCGACACTGCACTGGCACTAGGTGCTACTGGGTGCTCCGAATCACTCTTACTGTCCATAGGGACCTTAACAGACGAGGCTAACTGAGTAACAGGCTCTAAAATTAACTTGAAAGTTTTATCAATCTTACACTCGAGGCTGGCAATGGGGTTGGGTTCAGAAGCGAGACAGCTGGGTAAAGGAGCTGGTTGCACAGAAGAACTGGGAACGGGATCAACAGAAATTACAGGAACATCAATATCAATGTTAGCATTATCTTTATCATGATCATTAGAAGATTCCTGACTAGCTAAAGACATACTAATCCATCTAGCTGTCGCCTTCCCCTTCTTATCTCTAGCCAGTTTATTTAAGTGAGATCTTAAAGTCTTCCATCTCTTACTGTCCCAATCAATACATTCATCACACCTTAAATCTATTGAACAAACTTTCCCCTACATTCTGTGCAAATTGTATAAGAATCGTAAGATTCCTTGGTCAAGTGCGTATTACAACCTTGGCTGCAATACCTAAAGCTAGTCGAACTTGAGCTGACATTTTTCAAACAAGTCAACTAAAGTCACAATCAGTAAATAAAGCATAAGTCCAATTAACCAAAAAGTCACAATAATGAAAACAAAGACTAACTCTTCTAACTCTATCTAATAATACTGAAAGGCTATCAAAGGATACTTCACCAAAATGATTCAAAGACACTCAAAACTGTTGCACAGCCATTAGCCAGCAGAAACAAAGTGAATCCTTTTGCTAGTTGCTCCTCTTTTACCCCGAAAGTGGGCGGGGTTAGTCAACTAGCCAAACAAAACATTGTGACCTGTGAATTTCAAAATTTAGCTGCTGAGCGAGTGAAACTAATAGCAATGTAATTACTTGGTAAATTACTTATATAAAATTCAGCTTTCTAACCAACCCATCAATTGTAAACTACCCCTCCTGATATAAATATCTGTGCATCGTGTCTCAATTACGTAACTCGCTTTTGTACTCTAATAGATGACCACCAGAGCACGTGTCAACACATTAGAGGAAATAAACCTAAGACAACAAAAATCTTTATACGTCCTTAGCAAACTTGATATACCAGATACATGATAATGAATAGATGATTGTAAGACAAATAGAGAAGACTCTATGCAAATTAAATGCCACAGAAACAGCTATAATTTTCAATGTGACTGCCTTCAGAGAAGGCCTCCTTCCTAATATATAGAAGCAATAATAATAATAATAATAATAATAATAATAATAATAATAATAAAGTAAAAGGCTATACAAGTACCTGTAGGATACAAACATCATCCCCAACCAACAGAAAGGTTGCAGAAGGAAGTGTAGGGGCACAGAAGACCAGCTCCTGACAGACAAAATGGTAACGGAGAATAGTAAGAGAAGAACCAACCTAAGCATGGCATGGATTGACTACAAGAAAGCCTTCAACATATACCACACACATGGCTAACAGAATGCCTGAAAATACATGGGGCAGAGGAAAACACCATCAGCTTCCTAAAAAATACAATACACAACTGGAATACAGTACTTACAAACTCTGGGATAAGACTAGCTTAGGTTAACATCAGGAGAGGGATCTTTCAAGGCGACTCACTGTCCCCACTACCCTTCGTAGTAGCCATGATTCCCATGACAAAAGTATTGCAGAAGATAGATGCTGGGTACCAAATCAAGAGAGGAGGCATCAGAATTAACCATCTGATGTTCATGGACGACAGCAAGCTGTATGGTAAGAGCATCAAGGAAACAGATACCCTAATGCAGAATGTAAGGATTGTATATGGGGACATCAGGATGGAGCTTGGAATAGAAAAATGCACCTTGGTCAACATACAATAAGGCAAAGTGACAAGGACTGAAGGGATAAAGCTACCAGACGGGAATAGCATCAAGCACATAGATGAGACAGGATATAAATAATGTACCTGGGAATACTAGAAGGAGAGGATATAAAACACCAAGAGATGAAGGATACGATCAGGAACGAATATATGCAGAGATTTAAGGCGATGCTCAAGTCAAAACTCAGCGCCAGAAACATGACGAAAGCCATAAACACATGGGCAGTACCGGTAATCAAATACAGAGCAGGAGTAGTGAAGTGGACAAAGGCTGAACTCTGCAATATAGACCAGAAAACTAGGAAACAATTGACAATACTGTACACAAACCACTACATCCAAGAGCAAATACAGACAGACTATACATAACACGAAAGGAAGGGGGGAGAGGGCTGCTAAGTATAGAGGACTGCGTCAACATCGAGAGCAGAGCACTGGGGCAATATCTGAAAACCAGTGAAGATCAGTGCATAGGAAGAAGGACTGATAAAAGTAGACGAAGACCCATAAATATACAGAGACAGGAGAATGAAAAACAGAACAGAGGAATGGCACAAAAGACCAATGCACGGACAGTTTGAGACGGACTAAAGAACGACCAGCGATGAAGCATGGCAATGGCTATAAAGGGAGGAACTCAAGAAGGAAACAGAAGGAATGCTAACAGTGGCACAAGATCAGGTGCTAAGAACCAGATATATCCAAAGAACAATAGATGGAAATAATATCTCACCCATATGCAGGTAGTGCAATGTGAAAGACAAGACCATAAAACACATGGCAAGCGAATGTCAGGCTTTTGCTACTGAATCATGCCTCTTTTTGTACTGGTTCTGACATTTGCTTGCTATGTGTTTTATGGTCTTGTCTTTCATATTGCACTACTTGCATACGTGTGAGATGTTATTTCCATCTATTGTCTTTGGACATATCTGGTTTTTAGGGCCTGATCTTGAGCCGCTGTTAGCATTCCTTCTGTTTCCTTGCACTGGAGCCTGTGCAAGAAACACCAGCTAGCTTGCAGTAATAGGTGATATGAACACCAACCTGAGGGAGTGATAGAAAACGATCAGGCAAAGATCCTCTGGGATTATGGTATCAGAACAGATAGGGTGATACATGCCCATAGACCAGATGTGACGTTCATTGACAAAATCAAGAAGAAAGTATCACTCATTGATGTCGCAATACCATGGGACACCGGAGTAGATGGGAAAGGAAGAGAAATAATTGATAAGTATCAAGACCTGAAAACAGAAATAAGAAGGATATGGGATATGCCAATGGAAATTGTACCCATAATCATAGGAACACTAAGCACAATCCCAAGATCCCTGAAAAGGAATCTGGAAAACTAAATGCCGAAGTAGCTCCAGGACTCATGGAGAAGTGTGCTACTAGAAACAGAGCACATAGTGAGAAAAGTGATGGACTCCTAAGGAGGAAAGATGCAACCTGGAACCCCACACTATAAAAACCACCCAGTTGAATAGAATGACTGTGATAGACAAAAAAATATAAATAAATAATAATAATATATACAATACATTCAAGCTTTAGCCAACTTAATCAGCTGGCCTCTCTTTCCTTCCTAAAAAAATCTTTTCAATAATCAGTAAAATTAAATCTGTGAACAATAATTTGGAAGTAAAAAAATTTCAATCTATTGTAAGTTTCTTTCCTTCAGGTACCTCCAAAATTACAGCATAATCCAATAGCAATCAAGTTGCAACTGGTGAAGTGCTTGTTTCTGTAGTATCCTTCATTTCTACAAATACTTATTCCATAGTTGTACTTGCTGAACACAGTAAGAAGCTCCAAAGTGAGAGGAGCAGTTTCAAAGAATTGAAATTTGTTTTTGCCCAAAGAAAGCATTGGAAAACAAGTAAGTCTTGCTGTGTAAAAGGTTTGTAAGAGATTCTGACATGTATAAATGAAGTACGAGTGTGAAGGCCTGTCTGAATCACTGCTTCAGAACAGCATATAGAAGGAAGCAGATGAGGGCAGAAGACATTGTGATAAATCATGACTTGAGCAGTGATCATTATATACCAAGTATTATGTATAGTTTCCTTCTTTATAAATCTAATTTATGATAACCATATTTTGTGGGATTTTACCTTAATCACTCATACTAATAATTGCAAACACACCTAAAATTGTACACATTAAAACATTAACGTAATACACATCATAAATCCAAACCATTCCAAACCAAGGAAAGTTCCAAAAATTTAATTACAGATCTTTCTCACAACACATTTGCCAATTCTATTACCTGGAACATGAGATAAGCATCAGCCGCTGCTGGTCGGAGAGTTTTCGGTGGGCTGGCACTCAGAACCTTTAGTTCCTCCAAGTTCATCTGTTCGTCAGTCTCATCCTCTCCAGTTCTGCTAAAAATATCAAAATTCACCATTACATGGTAATGCATAATGTAAATATTTTCTAAGTCACAAGGGTTTTCATTAGTACAGTATTCAAATCAATATAACTTTACCTTATTCCAGTTTCACCTTGTATTCAAGAACAAACCTTTCAGGCAAACTTGTAGGTGAATCAGTGGGTCTATCAAACAATCTTATAATTATGAATCATCAATAAATTATAATTATCAGCACTTATGTACTGCACTACTTACTCTTCTTTTGCATGCTTCGAATCTTCTGCAAGAACCCTCTCAAACACAACACTCACAAGCTGTCGAACAGTAGCACTGGCAGTGTTAACAACAGTAGCATCTTTTGTGAAATGCAGACGAAAACACAACACAAGGGCCTGAAAGTGAGTGAGATGGAATCATGCCATTAGTGGCTAATGGAAAATGGTGAACTGTTAATACACTACTCCTACAGTGCTTAGTGCTGCACACAGTGGACAGTACTGAACACTGAACTGTCATGAGTACTTTAAACCTGAATTACCACTTGGTCGAAGTCTTCATTTATGTTCACTCAACATTACTGTCTGAACCTTTCTACTGGTCTCTATCTTCCTCCTTTATCTACTACAGTTCTAACTGACAATTCCTCTCGTCTTCTCATCTCATAATCAAAGGCATCAAAATAGAATGTATATTTCTGAAGTTGCCCTGCTTCAGAGGAATATGATTCTTATCGTCCCAATACCAAAACAGACACATATTAACAGCTTTTTTCCACTTTAACATAGTTAGGACAACAGCAAGTGGTTGGCAGCTAAAACATAGCCCTTTTCTTAGTCAAAGGTAATAAAGTACACTCAGCAGCTTGCAGAGATTTTTACTGCCTGAGCCATAATAAATCACAGTATATGGAATACGTTATTTCAATTGAAGAAAAACTTTAAATGCATTCGACCCCTGCGTATTCAAGGTTCAGAATTCGAGGCTTCACCGAATTGAAGATTTTTCTCTGGAACTTATCCCAAAATTATTCGTGGGAAATTCCGTAATTTGTGGAGTTTTTCATTGAGAAATGTTCACTAACTACTGTATTTTCATGAAAAAATATGGATTTACTAATTTTCAAATATTAATACTAATGTAAACATAGCAAAATATCAATTAAATATTAAAGTAAAATCCCTCAATACTGATCTATTATTCAACCTCTCTCTCTCTCTCTCCCTCCATGACAACACACTATTGGCTGAAGGGGTTGGAACTAGCCAATCACAGCTTGTAGCTCGATACTTGGTGTATGTACTGTCAATAGTGTATTAGTTGTATTTTTGTTCTCTCTCAAGAGAATTTTAATGCATATGTAACATATATGTTTATTTGTTCTGTATTATAAATATAACAATTTTTAAAAGTAAATTGTATTTTTCCTAACTATACAAAGCCGAGGTCCTTTACATTAGGGTTACTTTCAGGTGTAGGCTGGAAAACGGCCGTTAAACTTCAAACAAGGTGGTTAGGCAGTTAACTACTGTCCGGGAGGCGGGAGTACCGCCTGCCCGGATGTAAACATTCCAATTTACCTTTCGGCCCAGGTACAGAGTAAGGGGTGGCATGAGGTGGGCATAAAGTGTAAAGGACCTCGGGTTTGTATAGTTAGGAAAAATACAATTTACTTTTAAAAATTGTTATTTGTTCCGACACAATATACAAACCCTCGGTCCTTTACATTAGGAGACTCACTGATTGGAGGGAGGAATCTGATAAAGTCTCTCTGAACTGACTGGAGTTCACTACCTTGTCTTCCCTTCCTGGTCGTGAGAGTGAGGAAGGGAAAAAACTGCCTCTGACAAAAGATCGGGTTGGAAGAAACGCAGGATCAGTTGTCAGACTTCTGGGTCCCTTTGCATGAAAGAGGAAACGTCAGTTCATGCAAAGTAGGCTAGGAAGAATTTGACGTCGGATGACAATAAGGCAAATACAAGCATTGGGTTTGTCTCATAGTCATGGTCTCCTTCCTCCCCTTGCAAGAGGAAGGAGTGGGGTTGCTTCTATTAACCTGAACGGAAATATAACGGGAGCTCCCGTTATGTGCTTACCTGCCTCGATCGCCCGGTCCAGCTTGTAACGGCACGTCTGCTCCCTGCCCTTGGGAAGAGCCAGGATGGGGAGAAAGAAGAGAGGCCAGTCACTCAACATTCAATCTCCCAATCACAACCGTACAACATAGGCGAGATGCAACCTGTCCTGTTAGAGGAGCTGGATAAGCTACACAACTTGTTAAGCAGCCACCACAGGACCCAAGGAAAAAGTGTCCAAGGACTTGTGTGCAACATCCCGGAGGTAGGAGGTGAAGGTAGTCTGTTGGGACCCACACCCGCCTTCAGCACTTGTGATACCGACATATTCTTCCGGAATGCGAGGGATGGACCAATGCTGCGGACCTCGTGAGCTCTCGGACGAAGCATACCGGTGTCGTCTTTTCCTGCAGCAGAGTACACTTTCCTTATCATCTCACGAAGCCAGAAAGAGATGGTGTTCTTGGACACTTCTTTCTTGGTCGGGCCAGTGCTAACGAAGAGTTGTCGACACTCAGGCCGGAGGTGCCGAGTCCTCTTCAGATATCGCCGCAGCACTCTAACAGGACATAGTAGCATCTCGTCTGGTTCATTACCTACAAAGTCCTCTAGGGAGGGGATCGTGAAGGACTCGAACCATGCGTCAGGGACCGAAGGGTTTTGAGTCTTCGCTACGAAATCCGGGATGAAATCGAGTGTAACTGATCCCCATCCCCTTGAGTGTTTAACATCGAAGGAAAGTCCATGAAGCTCGCCAGAAAGAGATGGTGTTCTTGGACACTTCTTTCTTGGTCGGGCCAGTGCTAACGAAGAGTTGTCGACACTCAGGCCGGAGGTGCCGAGTCCTCTTCAGATATCGCCGCAGCACTCTAACAGGACATAGTAGCATCTCGTCTGGTTCATTACCTACAAAGTCCTCTAGGGAGGGGATCGTGAAGGACTCGAACCATGCGTCAGGGACCGAAGGGTTTTGAGTCTTTGCTACGAAATCCGGGATGAAATCGAGTGTAACTGATCCCCATCCCCTCGAGTGTTTAACATCGAAGGAAAGTCCATGAAGCTCGCCAACTCTCTTTGCCGATGCCAGGGCAAGCAAGAAGACAGTCTTGAGGGTCAGATCCCTGTCTGATGACTCTCATAAAGGCTCGTACATTGCACGAGTCAGGCTCCTTAAGACGAGAGTCATATCCCACGCAGGGGCCTGAGATCCCTGGGTGGGCAAGACCGTTCGAAGCTTCTCATGAGTAGAGAAATCTCGAAGGAGGAGGAGATGTCTACTCCTTTCAGCTCTAAGACTAGGCCAAGTGCGGTGCGGTAGCCTTTTGCAGCTGAAACGGAGAGAAGCTTCTCTCGGCGAAGGAAGACGAGGAAGTCCGCGACCTGCTGAACAGTAGCTCCGACCGAAGAGATACCCCTTCGACGACACCAACCACAGAAGATGGACCACTTTCCCTGGTATACCACTGCGGAGGATCTTCTGAGGTATCCTGCCATCTCTGTTGCTGCGTGGCGCGAAAAGCCTCTCGCTTGCAAGAGATGGTGGATAACCTCCAGCCGTGAAGGCACAGGGAATGCACTGCCAGGTGGAACCGCTCTGCATGAGGTTGATGCAGAAGGTTGGGCCAAGGGGGGATCTCTCTCGGTGCCTCAGAGAGGAGAGCTAGCAGGTCCGAGTACCAAACGGCCTGGGGCCATTTGGGTGCCACCAGAGTCATTCTGAGATTCGGGGTGATCATCACTCGGCTGATCACTCGGCGAATCAGACAGAATGGGGGAAAGGCAGCGGCCCATGGGTCCAGCACAACAGAACAGAAGAACTGGAGCTTTCTGTTGTGCCAGGTGGCGAACAGATCGATGGCTGGATGCCCCCACAGGTCGAACAGCCTTTCCGCTACTTCCTGATGGAGGAACCATTCGGTCCCTACCACCTGGCTATGGCGGCTGAGCTTGTCTGCCACAACATTCCTCTTGCCTGGAATGTACCTGACTGACAGCTCTACCAAGTGAGCCACGGCCCACTTGTGCACCTGCATTGTCAACTGGTGAAGCTGGTGGGACACCAGGCCCCCCTGCTTGTTGACGTATGCCACTACCGTGGTATTGTTGCTCATCAGTACCACAGGGTGTCCCATCACTCGATCCCGGAACTCTTGGAGGGCCAGGAAGGCCGCCTTGAGTTCTAGGATGTTGACTGAAGGTGCTCGTCGTCTCGGTGCCACACTCCCGAAGTCAGCAACTCCTCCAGGTGTGCGCCCCATCCCTCGGTCGATGCGTCCGAGAACAGAAGCATGTCCGGAGGGGGAGCATGCAAGGATACTCCTATCAAGAGGTTCCTGTCGTCTAACCACCAGTGAATGTCCTTTCTCACCTCCTTGGAAAGAGGAATGAGGAAGGACTGGGAGTCTTGGGACCAATACTCCTTTAGTCTCCACTGGAGAGACCGCAGGTGAAGACGCCCGTGAGGTACTAGTTTCTCCAAGGACCAATACTCCTTTAGTCTCCACTGGAGAGACCGCAGGTGAAGACGCCCGTGAGATACTTGTTTTTCCAAAGACGACAGGTGACCGATGACGACTTGCCATTGCCGAGCTGGTTGCTCCTGCCGTGACAGGAACAGCTGTGCTGCCTGCCTGAACTTGCTGATACGAGAGTCCGAGGGAAAGACTTTCACTGCCACCGTATCTATCAGCATGCCCAGGTTCTTTGTCCTCTGCTTGGGGGTGAGATCTGACTTCTCTAGATTTACCATGATCCCTAGATCCCGGCAAAACTCAAGGAGACGATCCCTGTCCTGTAGCAACTGCGAGCAAGAGCTCGCCAGGACTAGCCAGTCGTCGAGATACCTCAGAAGACGTATCCCGTGCGAGTGGGCCCAAGCTGACACGAGAGAGAATACTCTCGTGAACACCTGGGGAGCGGTCGAGAGCCCGAAGCAAAGTGCCTTGAATTGGAAGCCCGACTCCCCCGAGGACAAAGCGGAGGTACTTGTGAGAGGACGGATGGATGGGTATCTGGAAATACGCATCCTTCAAGTCCACCATAAGCATGAAGCTGTTCTCCTCGATGAAGGCCAGCACAGTTTGCGGTTTCCATCATGAACCGAGTCTGGCGAACGAAACGGTTCAAGGGAGAGAGGTCTATGACCGGTCTCCATCCCCCTGAGCCTTTCTCTACGAGAAAGACACGGCTGTAAAAGCCTGGAGACTGGTCCGACACGACATCTACAGCACCCTTGCTCAGCATGGCTTGCAATTCTTGCTGTAGTGCGATGTCCTTCGACGAACTTGGAAGATATGTTTGGAGATGGACCGGAGAGTAGGTGAGGGGAGGCCGAGACTCGAAGGGTAGTAGATATCCCTCCCAAGGACATCCACTATCCAGGTCTCGGCTCCGTGTCGCTGCCAAGTTGCCCAATGGCTCGACAGGCAACCCCCCACCTTCGGCAGCTTTTGTGGGGGAACGCCGCCCCTACTTTTCCCCTTCTTCTTCTTACCCTTGCCCTTTACCAGCTTGGAAAGTGGGCTGAAAAGGGAGGGAGGGACCCCCCTTCTCGGGGCAGAAGAAGGCTGGGTGTTTCCTCGGGACCCCTTCGAAGACTGGGACTTCTTCGGGGCCGAGGAAGTGCCAGCCTGGCTCGAAGACCTGGCCGCAGTGGGGTGCGAAGACCCGGAGGTCTTGGCCACTGCCTGGTGAACAAGCCAGTCACTGTCATCAGCACGGCGCTTGTCCAAAAACTCTCTAGGGAAGAGAGAGGAGGAACCCAGCAACGGTCCATTCCGAAGGGCGATAGCTGACTCGGGACATACAGACCTGGCAAAGCGAGAGAGAACAGCATCCCTCCGCTTTAGCACAAGGTTCGCCCACAGGTTTGCAGTCTGGTGGGTGAGGTAGGAAATACCCCTACCTCCAGACTGGCACAGTCTCCCAAAGGCGGAGTCCTCCCCAGGTATAATAGCGCCTGAGGAAGCAGCTACCTTTGATACTGTGAATGACGACAGATCGAGCCAGGAGACTGCTTGGAAGGTCGCCATGGCGGTGGCTTCTAGGGTTGCAGCTTCTTGCTGAGAGAGGGATATGCTCTCTGCAGTCAATTGCTGCAACGACAGACCCGGATCCAAACGAGTCAGGTCCGGGTCAACCTGTTTGGTCAGCAACGGCCCTTCCACTGGAGCGCAGAAACGCTTCTGACGAGGCAGAGGAGGAGGAAGAAGCTTGTCCGAGCGGCTTGAACGAAGCGAACTGTCTTGCCCAGACACAAGACTGTTCACTTGGTCGAGTACCCCCTCGGCAAGCGCAGACCATGGCAGCCCCACCGAAGCCTTGGGTTCCTTCTTGGGTCCCCAGAAGGATTCGAGGTGCGACGGAAGATACACAGAAGAGGCCATGGTCCCTTCCCCGAGGTCATTGTGCTGACGAATCAGAGCGATAACCTCCGCAAAAGTCCTCTGCATTTCAGGGGTGTCCGCATCCTGGGGCAGAGGACCCTCGAGTCCTTCCAGAGTGCAGTCCTCCCGAACTACTCTCCCTGCAGGAGGGAGAACCTCGGCAGACCCCCGTGGATCTTTCTGAACTACGCGGGCGTAGGACCTGGTCGAGCCAAGAACCGAGCCAGGTGCATACCCCCACGCAGTAGAACTCTGAGGGGAACACTCCCCAGAGCTCCTCCTCTCCGACTCGCGCCCCCTGGAAGAAACCGAAGGGGCGGAGGGGACAGGCGAGGAAGATCGGGCGCTCCCACTGGCTTTACTGGCAGAACCAGCAGAGGCAGTGGGCCGAGAGCGGTCACCAACCCGCGGTGATGACGAGCCCCCGGGTCGAGGAGACTGCTTCAGCCAAGGTGAAGCGATCTCACGAGGAGAGCGGAGCGGCTCGCGAGAGCCGAGCTGCGCACTCGCCTCCCCCGAGCCAGCCTGGCCGCGCGGATGTGGCCGGGGACTGGGAGGAGTCGAACGCGTGGCTGACTGGCGCGAGCTTGCGCTGTCCTCTGGACGTGCCCCAGTCTTCTTCGAGGCCGGAGCCTCTCGGGAAGACTGAGTAGGGGACTTCTTCCCTACTTCTCCTTGCGTTCGGCCCCGCGGGGCTGAAGCACTGTCCCGGGAACCTGACTTGGCACCAGCAGGAAGAGACGAAGCACCTGCATGCCCCGGCTCTTTCTCTTGCCCCACGCCCTGGTCTGTACGGCGAAAAGTTTCTCCCGTATCAGACTGGGGTACCTGGGTCTCCTTGGGGACCCGGTATCGAGCAACTTCGTGAACGAGTGTCCGACACGGACTCGCTGGCCTTAGATGCAGGAAGTTTCTTAGGCGCAGCGGGGAGTGCCGACCTTGGTCTGCACGCCCCTTGGCTCCCGGTGCCCCTGGCCCGGAGGCCGGGCAGCGGTTCCTGATCCGAGGATCGGGAAGAGCCGACGAGATCCCACTGCCTTCCCTGTGGAAGGAGGCAGACCCTTAGAAGTCTCGGTGCGAGATTTCTTAGGGGGGGGAGAGGCAGACTTCTTCTTCCTCGGCTGCGAAGCCTTGGAAGGAGAAGCGGAAGAAGCAGCAGACGAAGACGACGATGATGACGAAGATGAAGATGAAGACGACGACACCTTCCTAGACCTCTTCTTCTTCTTCTTCACCATCTGCTTCAGGAACGCAGTCAAGTCCCCGAGCCAGGAGAGCGAGGCCGCAGACTCAGGAACAGCAGGAGGGGCTGCAGCAGAAGGCACATCCCGGGCAAAGACCGCGGAGCTCGGGCCAGCATTTGCCTGGGTAGAGAGAGCTGTGCGTCGGCCAGGAACAAAAGTGGGCGGGGCCGGGAATGCAGGCGCCGCCCCTCCCGCGTGAAGATTCAAGTCGGGCCGTGCCAGGGTCGATGGAATGGGGACGGAAGCAGACGAAGGGCCGGGCTGGAAGATCAGACGAGGAACAGCATTCGAAGACAGGCCAGGGTCAGCAATTGGGGCAGCGACAGTCACATAAGGATAAGATGACATCACCATGTAGGCGGGGCCAGCACGCGTGAATGGAGCCAGGAAGCCGGGAGGCAGCGGAACAGCGTGCTGCACCGCAGGTGACGCCGACACTTGGGTGTCCAGATGCGATGCAACTGACAGTGACATCTTGGCAAACCTCGAATAGGTGACGGATGTAGTGGTGACTGTCGTTGCCGAGTGGGTCATGACTGGAGCGGGGGGCAGGGGAGCCAATCCCTCCAGTGGCGAGCCAGGTAGGCCCAGGTGTAGCCAGGATGAGCTTGGAATCTGTGTCTGGCTATCCAGTCTGGAACCTGAAGCAAAAGTCGGGTCAGTACACGAAGCCTCTACTCGCTCCGGAGGAAAAAACTCCCCTCTGGAATGGGAAGAGACTTCAGAGAGGATGTCGCGGTCCAACTCTCCCCCGCGCCCTTCCACAAACGATGAAACGTAAGAGGGAGGGGAGGGGGAGTCCTCACCCGAGGGAGAGGGAGCAAGCAGGGGAAGTTCCCCAGGAGGGAGAAACGAGCCCGACACGTTAGCCACCAATGGAGTCGTCGGGGCGTATTTCCCTCAGACGACTCCTTGGTAGGCTTACGACGGTAACGTCTCCTCCCTTCGAACTTGCCCCATTGCTCGGAGGACCATGAACAACACTCACTTCAAGGATCGTCGCGTGAACACACACGTCCCCTGCAAGATGTACAGAGGGCGTGTGGGTCCACGTCGACTCAAGATCTAAATGAATTACATTTCTTACCCCCTACCCCGGGACACACACGCTGGGGATAGGAGGGTTTAGCTGATTTCTCCATGATAATGTAAAACAAGAAAGAATTTCCCACCAAAAGAGAAGAAGTATAGCTGTCAGGCAGAGAGTGACGAAGAACAACGTCCGAACGCTACGACAGCCGAAAGCAAATTGGGATGTTTACATCCGGGCAGGCGGTACTCCCGCCTCCCGGACAGTAGTTAACTGCCTAACCACCTTGTTTGAAGTTCAACGGCCATTTTCCAGCCTACGCCTGAAAGTAACCCTAATGTAAAGGACCGAGGGTTTGTATATTGTGTCGGAACAACATTTAATTTTAAAATATTAATATTAAAATAATGTAAACACAGTGTTTTATCCGATCTTTTTCTGTCTCTGATTTAAGGGGGAGATGAACGCTTAACTGTCAATCATCTTGACATATTGACAGTGAAGGCAGTTAGCACCAGAGCACAGAGTCTTTCTCTCTCTCTCTCTCTTTATGCTAAAGGATACTCATAGAATGTGAGAGATGGATGGATAAATAGAAAGGGAGAGTGGTTGATAGAAAGATATACAGTACAGTAAACCCCCTATATTCGCGGGGATGCGTACCACCCCCACCGCCCCCCCACGAATAGCTAAAACCAACGAATACTTGGAACCCTTCTAAAAACACTTAGAACTGCTATTTTGATAGTTCAAACACACACAAAACAAACTAATAGTGTTTATACAGATATTATCTTACTTACGATGGGGTTAGGTTAAAAAAAAAAAAAAAAAAAAAAAAGATTGTTTGTTGGAAAAAATGTAAGAAATACCAAAACGTATCTCGAACATAACCTAGCCTACACTAGAGTATTCGGTAACATGTATACATATATGGTAGCCTAGCCTACACTATAAAATATACTCTATACATACACGGTATAGTAATTATCAATATCAGCTAATTCTGGAGGTTCATGCAAAGTGACTTATGATAATTCAGTGCAAAGAGAAATTGAATAACAAGACTTAGCTTAGCCTACACTATGGTACATTGTATACATATGCGGTAGCATAGCCTACATTATAGTGTACTCTATATTCACATATCGTATTATACAAACGTAAACATAACGACTATGCATCTTTTAAAATGTTATGCCTTAATTTACTGTATCCAATAATATTGTATATATTCTTATATTGCTTTTGTATTATAAATTGTGGTCATAGCGTTGCAATCAATGTTTTGGTTTGGATAGCGTTTATGTGGTGTTTATTTCGTCATATTTAATTCAGTTCAGAGCGCTTTTCTTGCTTCTAGTTAGCTGAAATGAATCTCTAGATACTTTATTTATATGGGGCAAGGTTATTTTTCATTAAACAAAGTGTTTTTTAAGTCGAAATACAAATAAAATGTCTTGTGAAATTAATTTATAAATTTTTTCCTAATAGATGACTATGGCCGTTTGGGGACGTTTGTTTTGTGCAAAAAAATTCATGATTCCCTTTGCTATTTTTGTAAAGTCCCCGCTAAGCAGGTCTTCTATGGTGGCAACCCGTTTTCTATACCGCTCCCATAGTAGCGGGTCAAGAAGGAGCAGCCATACTGAATCAACCAAACTGACCTATGTAAATTTATACCTGTTACTAACTTATATTGCATGTTTCTTTTGCACATGTATCAGAATGTTGTTAGCTAGATCACTGTCCATTTTTGTAACTCAGATTGTGTTTATTCATTGTAATTATTGTCAAGAGTAATTGACCTCAGGTCACCCTGATTCTTATTGTATTCCTCGGCGTGACGTCAGTCCGCCGCTACATAAACTGCCTGTGTCCTGAATAAATCAGCAGTAACTTTTCTCCTGCTCATTATTTAGCACCTTAAAGTGGTGACCCTTGAGTGGTTCCCGGAGCCATTAGCGGATTCATATGGCGACTTAGTTTTGGCTCCATGAACTACCCCAAGTCCCTAACGGACTAAAAATGGCGCTGTAACCAGCGTTCGGGCGTGCTGACTCTCATCGGCAAATCACCAGCGTCATTAACCCTTAAACGCCGAGTGTCTATTTACAAAAGTGTCTCCCGTATGCCGGTGGGGTTTGAGAGTTAGCGCCGAAGCAGAAAGTTTTTTTCAAAAAATTACAGCACGCTTAGTTTTTAAGATTAACAGTTCATTTTTGGCTCCCTTTTTTGTCATTGCCTGAAGTTTACTATGCAACCATCAGAAATGAAAAAAAATATTATCACATATAAATATTGGAATATATGACAGCACGAAAAAAAATTTGATATAAAAGTGTATACAAATCGTGCTGTGAGCAAAACGGTTAAAGCTAATGAGTTTTTTTTTTTTGTTGTATTGTACACTAAATTGCAATGATTTTGGTATATAACAAATTGTAAAACGACCAAAGCAACACAGAGAAAATATTATCACAAAATGATGCATGAATTCATAACGTGCGGATGTAAAAAAAATTTTTTTTT
Organism: Macrobrachium rosenbergii; assembly: GCF_040412425.1. Lineage (NCBI taxonomy): Eukaryota > Metazoa > Arthropoda > Malacostraca > Decapoda > Palaemonidae > Macrobrachium > Macrobrachium rosenbergii. The sequence continues at coordinate 20,700,857 of NC_089779.1, forward strand.
TAAATTCACCATAAATCGCAATATTATGCTAGAGACTTCTTGTTTGTTGCAAAATGAAGGTAAATGATTGAATACTGCTAGAATGTAAGAGTTTTAGCTTACAATTGCAGTTTTCAACCATTTTGGTTGAGTTAAAGTTGACCAAAGGTCAAATTTTTTCTATTTATCGTGATTTATATGAAAATATTTCAAAACTGATACAAGCTACAACCATGAGTTATTTTTTGTTGTATTGCACATGAAATTGTGCACATTTTGATATATAACACTTTATGTAACAGCCAATAGAGAACGGTGCAAAAATTACGACAAAGGGACTAAAGAATTTCCGAGATGTTCGGCCGAGTTAGTGGGCGCGGATGTAAGGAAAAAGCTTTTGTCAAAAATTCACCATAAATCAAAATATTGTGCTAGAGGTTTCCAGTTTGTTGCAAAATGAAGGTAAATGATTGAAAATTACTAGAATGTAAGAGTTTTAGCTTACAATTGCATTTTTTTACCATTTCAGTCAAGTCAAAGTTGACTGAAGGTTGAAATTTTGGCACTTATCGTGATTTATATGAAAATATTTCAAAACTGATAAAAGCTACAACCATGAGTTATTTTTTGTTGTATCCTACATGAAATTGCACACATTTTCATATATAAAATGTTATGTAACGGCTAATAGAAAATGGTGCAAAAATTACAACAAAGTGACTAAAGAATTCCTGAGATTTTCAGCAGTTAGCGCGCGTGGACGTAAGGAAAAAGTTTCTTCAAAAATTCACCATAAATCGAAATATTGTGCAAGAGACTTCTCGTTTGTTGCAAAATGAAGGTAAATGATTGAATATTATTAGAATGTAAGTTTTAGCTTACAATTGCATTTTTCGACCATTTCGGTCGAGTCAAAGTTGACCAAAGGTTGAAATTTTGACACCTATCGTGATTTATATGAAAATATTTCAAAACTGATAAAAGCTACAACCATATTTCAAAACTGATAAAAGCTACAACCATGAGTTATTTTTTGTTGTATTCTACATGAAATTGCGCACATTTTCATATGAAACTTTATGTAACGGCTAATAGAAAATGGTGCAAAAATTACGACAAAGTGACTAAAGAATTTCTGAGATTTTCAGCAGAGTTAGCGTGCATGGACGTAAGGAAAAATTTTTAAAAAATTCACCATAAATCGAAATATTGTGCTAGAGACTTCTCGTTTATTGCAAAATGAAAGTAAATGATTGAATATTACTAGACTGTAAGATTTTTAGCTTACAATTGCATTTTTCGACCATTTCAGTCGAGTCAAAGTTGACCGAAGGTTGAACTTTTGGCACTTATCATGATTTATATGAAAATATTTCAAAACTGATGAAAGCTACAACCATGAGTTATTTTTTTTTGTATTTTACATGAAATTGCACACATTTTGATACATAAAAATTTATGTAATGGCCAATAGAAAACGGTGCAAAAATTACGACAAAGTGACTAAAGAATTTCTGAGATTTTCAGCAGAGTTAGCACGTGCGGATGTAAGGAAAAAGTTTTTTTAAAAATTCACCATAAATCGAAATATTGTGCTAGAGACTTCTCGTTTGTTGCAAAATGAAGGTAAATGATTGAATATTACTAGAATGTAACAGTTTTAGCTTACAATTGCAGTTTTCGACCATTTCTGTCGAGTTAAAGTTGACCGAAGGTCGAATTTTTTCTATTTATCGTGATTTATATGAAAATATTTCAAAACTGATAAAAGCTATAACCATGAGTTATTTTTTGTTGTATTTTACATGAAATTTCACACATTTTGATATATAAAACTTTATGTAATGGCCAATAGAGAATGGTGCAAAAATTACGACAAAGTGACTAAAGAATTTCTGAGATGTTTGGCCGAGTTAGCGCACACGGACGTAAGGAAAAAGTTTTTGTCAAAAATTCATCATAAATCGAAATATTGTGCTAGAGACTTCCAGTTTGTTGCAAAATGAAGGTAAATGGTTGAATATTACTAGAATGTAAGACTTTTAGCTTACAATTGCATTTTTCAACCATTTCAGTCGAGTCAAAGTTGACCGAAGGTTGAAATTTTGGCACTTACCGTGATTTATATGAAAATATTTCAAAACTGATAAAAGCTACAACCATGGAATCTTTAATCACTCTTTCATTTTTGGAAAGATGTAGGGGGAAGAAGAGGAGGAGGAATGCAAGGGCGGCATTCTTTCCCTGCGTCTCCTGTTCGTGAGAGAGTGCCAGTCCCTTTTGAGTTCCCAGCATCTTTTACCATTTTCTGATCCTTTTCCTTGCCTTATTTGCGACTCACAATGGGACCTCAGCCTTAGGAGGGCGGGTTGCAATACTGAAGTTTGGTGCCAGAAGACAAGTGAAAGTGACTTCTCTCTTATTTTAGGGACTAAGGGATGGGCATTTTGGAAGTACACTCATATTAGTCATCTTGGAATACCTCTGGTCAGGAAAGACGGTTCACCATCACAAAACTTAAAAAAGAAGTGTGTCCTATGGCCAAAACAGCATGAAGCTCACCAGGGCTGAGCAATACCAAAATACATCCAGTATATCTCTCACAAAAGAGTGTAAGTTGACACCAACATAGACTTTGTTAGACCTTGGAGGAAGGTGACTGAAAGACCCGACAAAAAACCTTCCTCCTAGTAAGTAAAGCTGAGGTATGAGTGTACTTGCAAAATGCCCATCCTTAGTCTCTCAAATAAGAGAGAAGTCGCTCTCACTTGTTTTCTAGCACCAAACTTCAGCATTACAAACCCCCTCCTAAGGCTGAGGTTCCATTGTGAGTTGCAAATAAGGCAAGGAAAAGGATCAGAAAATGGTAAAAGATGCTGGGAACTCAAAAGGGACTGGCACTCCCTCACGAACAGCAGCTGCAGGGAAAGAATGCCGCCCTTGCATTCCTCCTTCTCTTCTTCCCCCTACACCTTTCCAAAAATGAAAGAGTGATTAAAGATTCCAAAAATGAAAGAGTGATTAAAGATGAGACGAAACTCCCAATTGGGGAAGAAGTCTGGGAAACTCCGCGGGAAGAAACGAAGTTGAACCTCCTCTGTCCCAAAGAAGAGAAGGCCAATTGAACAGAAAGTTCTACAGCAGTTCCTTATAGGCCCAGGAGCCTATAAGACACTGATTGGCAAAGACATTGTTAGTCAACTGCACCAATCTCACCGCAGCCTGCTTCATCCCAAAATTATTTAAGTAGACCCTGTGTCAGACCAATCCTCAGTGCCAGCACTGACTGTGCCAAAATTTTGCCCAGGGGCTCAAGACAACACTGTATCTTGTCCCCACCATGCAAAAACAGCTCACAGGATGTTGTCTGGTGGGCCGGATACTCGACAGACTAACCCCAGACAATAGCATTTTGAATATTACCTCCTCCTTTGGTTTATCCTTTGTTGTTTCAATGAGTCAAGGGCACAGGTAGAAAGTCACTATGCTGGGCTGGTCCTAAGTGAATTCCCTGTACAAATTTCATCTGTAAATTAAATGGCTCAAAACACAGTTAGTAGGTCATGACCAAGGTATCTAAGCTAGATCCTTAAGCTCTCTCAGTGGCAAGGAAAAAACTGAAGAAAATGCCCAAATGCTTCCCCAAGGCCATCCAGCTTGCAACCGGGGTTGATGGCCTCTAGAAACAGCAGCCTCTGCTCCTCGGTATCTGAGTCCTGGTGTACAGGACCCTCAGGACCATTCCAGGCACTGACAAACTCGAGACCTCCCCCCCCGTCAGATGAGGCCCATCGAAAACCCAACCCCCTAGGATCATTCCACACTTAGGTGCATAACCATTTGGTTCTAGGACCAATATGAGTACATACTTCCTCGTGAAAAAGCTCAGGAGAGAGCATGAAAGCTTCCTACCCTAGCCCCAAGGCTTAATAGCTCCTGGCTCTGGGAACCTGCGAAGAAAGGGGAACAGTCCCTGGCACCCTTGCCCTGTCTAGTAGAGGCAAAGCCTCCCCCCCCGGGCCCAGTGAACTAGGCTGTGAACAGTCATCAAACCATGCAACAAACCCATGGGTCGTGGCCAGCATACTCATTCACAAAAGCGTGGGCAAGGGCTATCCATAATCGTGCCAAAACCTTCCAAGAAGATAAACTTCTATGGGAAAGAAAGGAAAGAAGGGGGGTTATTACCCCCTACTAAGTCTGGATGACAGGACCACAGGGGCCCTCTCACTTCCCTGGACCCCTGCAAAAGTTAAAGTTAAGTATACCTTAGTTTTACCAGACCACTGAGCTGATTAACAGCTCTCCTAGGGCTGGCCCGAAGGATTAGACTTATTTTATGTGGCTAAGAACCAATTGGTTACTTAGCAACGGGACCTACAGCTTATTGTGGAATCCGAACCAAATTATAGCGAGAAATGAATTTCTATCACCAGAAATAAATTCCTCTAACTCTTCATCAGCCGGCCGAGGGAATTGAACTCCGGCCCATTGAGTGACAGTCTGAAGCTCAACCGACTCAGCCAATGAAGGGCTGGACCCTGCAAGCCAAGGATCCCATACCAGTAGTACAAGTACCCTGACTGGCCAAGATAGCCTGACTAGCAAGGCCAGACTAGCATCCATGGGTTTCAGGGAACCCTGGTAGTGGTTGCACCCATGCACAGAACATGGGCAGTATCACGAAATCCCAGACCAGCAGTCCAAGAGCCTTGAATAGATCAGTTCCCTGGGGACTGGATGCCCCAGTGACAGGACAGCCTTGGGGTAATGGTTGTGCCCATGCAGCAAACCACTGGTGCAACAGTGCCATAGCATGAGCTAAATCAGTCCTCTTCCTCAGAAAAGGACCAAATGCTAGATGTCTATCAAGACTTCCTGCAGGAAGAACCAGATACAGTAGCCCTCTTCTTCCTCTACTTGAAAGTATTGAAAGAGGAAGGTCAGAGGCAATGGATAAACTCCACAACAGCCATCACTACAGAACAACCCAATCCGAAGATCGGAGCTGTCAATAGTGTCTGAGTCACACAGACGGGTCATGCTAGCCACCCGCCTTCTCATGGCCCTGAGGACCCAGAGACGAAAGGGCCAAAGTGCTACCCAGTCAACATGGCCTTCCAACCACGAAAGGACCAGTAACCCCGGCTCACTGCTCCTTGAAAACTTAATTCAAAACTGAGAATGTGGGAAACGAATGAGCAGTACAAATGGGCCATGCAACCCTTCAATGTGCTATCCCTAAAGATAGCTACGGAATAGTCGAAGTGTTTTCCTATCACCCCGGTTGCTCACCAAAGGAAAGATAGGAAGAACACCCCTGGACCATCAGCAAACCTAACATGACCCATAGGTTGGGTCATGAATGCCAACAGTCCATGTGAATGAGCCGTGCAAACCCCTCTCTGTGTGATTCCAAAGGACTGTGGTGAGAAGGGATAAAGTGATTACCTGTTACTACGGTTATCCGACCATAGAAAAGCAAGGAGAACACTCCAAACTCATTGCCACCCATAAACCCCATCTGTAGACCAGGAAAATGAGGAGAAAATGAGTTGCAAGAAGGATCAACGCACTACTCTCAGAGAGAGGGAGAGAGAAAGAGAAACTGCCTTGAAGCAAGCCCAAAAGCTTACAGAGACGAGACAAAGATAATCTTAAGCCTAAGGGAATGGCACTCAGTGTCAGCCCTTCCCGGGAGATCTTTTGCCAATGGCAGTCAAAATTCCCAGCCCTACCCTGAAGGGAAAGATGCAAAGAAAGCAGCTTAATAAGCCTTCTAATGTGAGGCAGACTCCTTCCACCAAACTCTAAACTCGCAGCAGTAGTCAGAGTGGAGGTGAGGTTCAGAAAAATAAAAGCAGATGATCATCATGAAGGGAAGAAGAAACCCTCCTACTTCCTTCCACCTATGTGAAAACTTGCCTCATCTGCAGCATTCAAGAATCAGAAAGATTAAGCTACAGAAATCTGAGGAGTAAGGCTACACAGCCTATTTCTAACGACTACAAAGAAAGGTCATAATAGCAGGATTACCTTAAATAAGGTAAATCTTACTGTTGTGGAACTTCCATGTTGCTAAATCTAATGGACCAGAAAGGTAAATATATTACTAAGTATATTGGAAAACAATACAGCTGTTAACTACAGAAGCTGTTACATGTACGATGTAAACAGCAATCATAGCGGCAATGAAACAACAATTCCTTGCAAGTAGGCTTGTTTGACCGATGGGTTTCAAAAATGCATTACAAGCCCATAGTCTACATTTAAAAATGAAAATGGACTACTCAAGTTTAATCAACAAAAGTTCAAATGGCAAAAGTCAGGCAGAGAGTCATGAAAGACGTCTGGACCTGACTGCAGCCAAAAGGTAAGTGGAGTGCAGACCGACAGGTGGGCAGGGCTTCCCCCTGCCTGTCGGTAATTTGACTACCTTATCAATAAATTTGAATGGCCATTCTAGCTCATGTTCGCAAGCTAAACCCCTAAGTAAAGAATGAAGGTTTGTATTTGTGTAGGAACAAATAGACAACTCTTCAATAGACTTCTTTGGTTTCACGGAAAGTTTTCTGAACCATTTCAGTAAAAGAAAAAAGGAATAAAACTTTATTCCCATAAACACTCAGATCATAAATGAAAGGTATACAGTAACTAACTGACAACACATAAAATGCATAGGCTATCTATCTATGTCAAGGAGACAAGATTACTATGGCCCACATACTTTGAACGTAATTAAATTGAGTCAGCATGGAATAAAACACTAAAAATTATTATTTTCAATATCCCAATACAAGGCAAAGAAATTACATATTAGACATGAATCTCAAAGATGATAAATATAAACATAGCAAGAAACAGAGAGAACCCATATGCAACCCTCCTTCCAAGCACAACCATGCTCTATTTAGGAACATGCATAAGAATGGAATAACACAGTGTGCAAGGAAGTGGATTCCACTTTGCATTCAGCTAACTTATCCTTACAAAAATATTAATTTAACCCTGTTAATTGTTAACTTGAGTTTTTAGAGCCTTAAAAAATACAATCATAAATAAAACATTAGGATTTGTACTTGTATAAGAACACAAACACCCGTTCTGGTCATGGTCAACTAATATATGGGAGCATCCCAACCAAATAAATAAGCCAAAGAAATGCTTTGTGAAAAACAGCAAGAAACAGTTTGTCATGTATGGTCAATATTTTTTACCACCAGAACTACTTGTTTATTCTTTAGGATTAACTTTAAAAATTGTTTCTACTAAAAGTAAACAAACCTTAGCTAAATTTGGTCCCTGAATCACAGAGCTGGTTGTCAAAAGAAGCGTGACTGATTGTAGCACTTTCAGTTCTTCTATGCCATTTTCCATGAGCATCCACAGTGTTTCAACAATGTGCTCTCCACTTCCAGCATCCACAACATCGGCCACAATTAACCGCTGCATTAATCCAATGGATAACTGAAGAAAAGAATAAAGTTAATTTACAAATTAGCCACTGTGTGACCTATCACAAAGGTTTTTTTCAAATACTTTATACAGCAATAAATAAAAATGACATTTTTATAATAAAAGTTTATATATACAGTACTTACCCAGTAATTACTTAGCTAAGAGTTTCTACTCACACAGCAGCTTAAATTTTGAAATTCGCGGTAGCGATTCTTTTGTTTATGTAGGTGTCTAGCTCCGCACTCTTTTGGAGTAAGAGAGGAACAACTCAGCCAAGAGCTTCAACTTGTTTACGCTTAAATGTCCATGCGAGGGGAGGAGGGCGGGCTCCGTCAGTAATTACTGGGTAAGCATATATAAAACTATTTTACTAAAAAATATCATTTTCATATAAGTAACTTACCCAGTAATTACTTAGCCGAATCCACATTGACAAGTGGAAGGGATTCATAGACATCTTGCACCCCAAAACATTAAAAAAGTCTAATGAATTTGATAACAGAAAATAGGCTAGCACTGATACAATGCTTGTTGTTTCCTTACCTGGTGAGAAAGCTACTACAGGTGGATACTGCCTCTGGTTGGCGCTCATCTCAACCTTGTAGTGGCGTGGTGGTATAGAGCCAGGAGCGCCTCTACTCAGGTGGAGACCTCGCAGCCAAGGAGAAATCCGATAGCTGACGAAGTACTAGTAGGAGCTTTGCGGTGAAGGACATCTCCGAAGGCCAACAAAACATCAATATTTGCCCCTGCCCAGGGTGCAGTACCACAAACAAGAATAACCAGACAATGCTGTCACCTACACCGATAAAACAACAATATAACCATCACCCAAAGCTAAAAAACTGGTGGGCACTCCAGGTATATAGTACCCAGCAGGCTCCCCTAAGACTCGACACCCTATATCAAGATGAAGAGGCAGGATGGAAGGGATGCTTCCTACGCTTCTTCACCCAAAACTATGCCAGCCACGGACAAAGGTCCTAAGGTACTGCAGTTCTCGTAGACCGTTTCTACGTCTCGCAAATAATGCACAGCAAACAGTGACTTGCATTTCCAGTATGTTGCTTATAGAATAGAAGAGAAGGACAGATTATGCTTAAAGGCTACCAAGGTAGCAACAGCCCTAACATCATGAGCTCTAACCTTCAAGACAGGTAAGATGTCCTCTCCAGTCTGGGAGTGCACCTCCAAAATGAGATCCCTTAAAAAGCGCAAGAGGGCATTCTTTGATAAGGGTTTAGAAGGGTTCTTCACCAAGCATCAAAGATTACTTGACAGTCCTCTAATTTTCTCAGTCCTTTGGAGATAGTACAGTATCTACGAGCTCTCTCCTCTTCTTCTGTGCCTAACATATCCACTAAACTTTTGATGGTAAAAGAACGAGGCCAGAGTTATGATGGATTCTCATTCTTTGCTAGAAAGCCCAAGGTGAGGGAACAAACAGCAACCCCCTGGGAGAATCCAATTCTTTTACCCATCGCGTGGAGCTCACTAACTCTCTTAGCCATAGCAAGAGCCATGAGAAAAATTGTCTTCCTGGAAAGACGAAATGTGGACTTGAGAGCCATTTAAGGACTATGTCCAGGTTCCATGAAAATGTCTCTTCCTTCCTAAGCTTGGAAGTATTAAAGGACTTAATGAGGTCAGATAGATCCTGATTTGAAGAGATGTCCAATCCTCTGTGTCGAAAAACAGAGCTAAGCACTGACCTACTGTATACCCTCTAATGGTTGAAGAAGACAGCCCTCTGGAGGATCTCAAGTAGAAAAGGAAATCTGCTATTTGCTCTACAGTTGTCTTAGAAGATGAAATGTTATGTCTTCTACACCAGAGTCTAAAAACTGTCTATTTCACCAGGTAGACTCTGTTGGAAGATTTGAGTCTACATTTAGCAATAGCTTCCGCCGTACCTCTTGGAAACCCTTTCAATTGTAATGACAGTCGAAATCCTGTCAGGGCCAGGTTGGATGTACTTTGATGGAACCTCCTGAAATGGAGTTGTCTAAGCAGACTTGGAATTGAAGGAAGGAGTTTTGGAAAGTCTACAAGGAGTCTGAGGAGTTCAGGAAACCATTTTTCCGAGGTCAAAACAGACCTATTAGGGTCATCTTGATGTTTTGGCGAGACTGAAATATGTTCAGAACCACCCTTACCATCCCAAACGTTGGGAAGGCGTAAAGGTCCAGATTGGACCAATCCTGGAGCATGGCGTCTGTCGCCCATGCTAGAGGATCCAGAAAAGGGGAGTAGAACAGACGAAGACGATGGTTCCTGGATGTTGCGAATAAATCCAGGGTTGGTTCCCCCCATAGTTTCTATAGGTTGGCACAAACCTGACAGTCCAGGGTCCACTCCATAGGGAGGATCTGTCTGCGACAGCTCAGTTCATCTGCCACCACACTGAACTTTCCCTGAATGAAGCGTGTCATCAATATGGTCCAGTCCTCATCTGCCCAAAAGAAGCAGAGCCTTCGCTGTCTCGCAGAGAGAGAACGAGCGAGTTCCCCCTGGTAGCCTGATGTATGCTAATGCCGTCATATTGTCTGCATGGACCGTTACTGTCTTGCTGCGGACTTCCGTCAAAAAATGTAGTAGTCCGAAATGGATTACTTTTAACTTCTTGAGGTTGATGTGCAACTCCTCTTCTCAGAACCACATCCCGCAAACTTCTTTGTCTCCTAGGAGAGCTCCCCAACCTAGATCCGACGCGTCAGAGAAGAAGTCTAGGTTGGGGTTCACAGTGAGAAGACTTTCCTTCCATCAACCTTTCTGCAGAGTTCTACCAGTGTAGGTCCTCCTTGACCTCTTGCGTTATCAGAAAAATGCAAAAGTCTTGATGAATCTTCTGATCCCAGTTGACCCTTAGGAAAAACTGTAGGACTCTCATGTGTAGTCTTCCCAATCTTACAAATTGTTCCATGGATGCCAGGGTGCCCACCAGATTCATCCATTGGGTGGCTGAGACAGTCTTCTACTCTTTTGGGGGATGGAACAGCCTGAAAATTCTGAGCATCTACCGTCATCCCCAAATACATAATTTCCTGAGTAGGAGCCAGCTGGGATTTCTAAAGGTTTAACAATAAACCCAGGTCTTGCTTCAGTAATAGGTTTTTCTGAAGGTCCTCCAAGCACCATTCCTTCGTGGGTGAATGAAGTAACCAATCATCCAGATAAGAGCAAGATGTTGATGCCCAATAAATGGAGCCATCTTGCCAGGGGAGCGAGAACACGTAAAAACTTGTGAGGCTGTTGAAAGGCCAAAACAGAGGGCTCGAAACTGAAACACTTGGTTCTTGAAAACAAACCTGAGGTACTTCCTTGAATCTTGACGAACGGGAATGTGGAAGTACGCGTCCTGCATGTCGAGGGAGACCATCCAGTCTCCCTGACAAATGGATGCCAGGACGGATTGGGCTGTTTCCTTATGGAATTTTGTCTTTTCTATGGAGAAATTCAGAGCACTCACATTAAGGGCCAGTCTCCATCCTCCTGTGGACTTGGGTACCACAAACAGTCAGTTGTAAAACCCCTCTGACCTGATATCCTCGACTACTTCTATTGCTCCTTTTCTGAGGAGGGAAGGGACTTCCTCTGAGAGGGCCTAATACCTCTCTGATCCTACAGAATAGGCCGTCAATGCAAAGGGAGTGTTGACTAAGAGAGACCTCTTCCTTGAATGGAATAGAGTATCCCTCCTTCAAAATTTTTACTACCCACTGCTCCACTCCTGCACTCCATTTCTCCCAGAAGAAATGGAGTCTGCCACCCACATGCTCCCATGAAGGACTGATTCCTCACTTATAAGTGGCGGGCTTCAAGGAGGATTTCTTGATAGTTCGTGAGGCGAAATGAACTGTTGCCCGAGATCTTGATTGCAGCCTCTGTCTGCCTCCTCGAAAGGGTTGTGGCTGCAGAGGTGAGCTTGACTTCGTACTGAAGGTGGCCCACTCCTTGGGGTGTCTCATAGACTGAGTTAGAAGATCTTTTGTCAATTCCCTGTGCAGGTGCGACGCAATCTCAATAATGGTCGCCTGCACCAGGTGGTGTTTGTCGAGAGGAGAGAAGAGGAGAGCTGACTTCTGCAACGTGGTCACACCCTTGGAGGTAAAGGAAACCCAGAGTTCCGTCTTTTTAAAAATACCTATGGCACAGAGGGTGGTCAACTCCCACAGCTCAAGACAGTACCTCCCTGCATGAAAGACGAGAAGGTGTAATACTAAAGGAGGCCTTGCCCTGATGTCTCTTTTCATAAAGCCAACCTTCCACTTCACACAAATCCTTCTTCAAAGAGGACGAGAGAACCATTTTCGGGAGTCTGGCTGAATTGGCTGGCTGGTTAGGCATTGTGAAAGATGAAGCTGGAGAAGAAATTGGAGAAGTTCAGCAACAAATACCTGAGCAAGGATGCATAGGCTAAAGGAGCAGAGTCTTGGCCTAGATTTTCCTCATCCGAAGATATCGGGGACAAGGAAGGGTCCGTATAGTGGCTTTAACTGAAGACGAAGACTTCTGAAGGAGTCCCAAAATGCTGTCCAACTGACACTGGACAAGAGCTAATGAAGGGTCCAGCACTGCTGAAGTTGGAAGACCCACACCGGGAGATGGACTAGGAGGAGACAAGCAAGCTGGAGCTGGCACCGGGCACTTGGAAAAAGAAGCCAAACTAACAGGAACTGGCGCCAAGTGGTCAGCTGATATCAGGCGCTCAACTGAAGATTGGGTGCTTGGGTGCCAGAGGGCACTCAAAGACTTAATGGGGCTTGAGCGCTAACAGACACTACTGGGCGCTCAGCCATTACAGGGCACTTGGCCACTGCTGGGTGCTCGGTCGAAGTCTGTGGGCGTTCACGTTCGCTTGGAAGACAAAACAGAGCGCTTAAAAGACGAGGATGAGGTTCTGGGAGTCACATACTGGCACTCAGATGGAGAAAAACGTTCGGGGCTGTCCCAAGTGCAGCAGGAAGGTCGAGAGCTACGGGAAGATTCTCTAAACCTTTTGCTGGGTAGTGGGGGAGACTGATCCCTGTGTCCTGAACACCTCTTCAGGGGGTGGGACTCATCCAAGAAGCACCACTGGCGCCCCTTACTAGGACCGGAATCTCCAGAGCTCAATAAGAGATGATGCACATCTGAGACGCCTTTCCAATGGCTGTCTTTTGTCGCAACCTAGGATGCAACAGGTGCAACTGAGGGGACGACTACCAGTGGGCAGACCCCACCGTCCTCCCTTGGGCTTCCAGTATGCCTCCTCCCAGGTTTAGGCAAGTATGGCAGTGACCTTTGCCTAGAAGAGTCAGTGAGACGGGTAGCCACCTCCCCCACTATCACTTCACTGGCACTTTTTTCACTCATTTTGGCCATAAGGGCACACACTGATGCTCCTAACTGGACCACTGTATTTGCAATAACCTCAAACTTTCAGTCAAACTTGGTCTCGAAGCTGGCGAAGTGATCAGGTTCAGAAGCACGCAGGCCAGAAGTAGTAGGTGGTATCAGAGGATGGCTGAATGTGAGAAGGAAAAGGTGAGGAGAAGAGACAACAGGTACAATCACTCAAAAATGTTTTGCAACATATTTCGACATCTGGCGCTATTTGGCAACTCAGTTGTAAGCGCATGAAACAACTGAACACTAGTGGTGGGTCCGAGAAATTACCTGCAGTTTCCCTTAAACAGGGCTTTTTCTGATACTGTTGACTGTTGTCATACTTTACTTGATTAAAGGATGTTGACTATAGTACTTCAGAGGTCTTCGCTGTTCTTATGTTTTAATATTTTCATCTCTAAATGCCATCTCTATCTTTGTTTTATCTCCTTCATATGTGTGAATTTTGTAGACATAGGCCTACGACTATTATAACATCAACAAATACGATGTTTGTAAAGATTTGCTTGCACATTATTATGAATTAAATTTTGAATGATTAATCCTTTGTATATTGTAAACTAGTGAAACTTAATATTAAATATTCTGAACTAGACTAACAAAGTTCACGTCTATTTTTATAATACTTAGACTATAATCGCACTTTATATATATATATATATATATATATATATATATATATATATATATATATATATATATATATATATATATATATATACAGTATTGCCATTATCATGTGTAATTTCTGATTTCTTTCATTGTTACTTAGGCCTATCATTTTGATGCTTCGTATGAAGTTAACTGAATATATAATGCCTATTTTTGTATTTTTTTTATTATCCAAGTTCCTAAAGAATTAAAATTAGCAAGAAGTTCAATATTAATTTAATTAACGTTAAATGCCAGCAGTGAAGAAGAATACCACCCTCATCAGTGGAGAATGTCTCCTCCTCATCGCAAAAAATGACTTACAGAAATGATCAGCCACTGGATTATATTGTAACGCAAACCCTAACCTCTACTCTTTGTGTTTCTCTGATATGAAGTGTTTCTTGGCAGGAATATGATGAAATAATATCTTGGTCTCATGTAGCCTGTTATGAATGGTTTGAAAAGCAACTTGAAGGGAGAGCGTAATGTTCTCTCTTTATGGCAACACCGGTTGTCAGGGGAGTTAGGCGGAGCTCCTTGATGCCTCCTTCAGTGATCATCCGATGACGATCCTTAATAGTAGTGCAACAATGGGATCGTCCTCCACTTTTTACAATGAATTTATCATATTTCCTCGTTCTCTCTGTTGTTGTATCCATCTATACATGGTTGTTTTATTTACGCTAAGCTGCCGAGCAATATCTATGACAGAAACATTAGTCCTATGCAAGCGAATGATTGTGGTGCGGCTGAGTCTGTTGCCCATCTTATTGGTGCAAGTGACGAGACAGTTTAGTTTAACTTTCCTGCCTGAATGTGGAATCACACGATAACATACGAAGTTATGAGATTTTTTTCTTTTTTGTTTTTGACAACGATAATGGTTGAATTCTCTTTCTTTCTTTATCTATATATAATTTCATTGATGATTATTCAATACAGGTATTATTTTATTAGTCAATAAGCTTTTATCTGGATTGAAATATAGTTTCTTCTTTGACTCTTTTGCCCAATCATCTGAAGTGAAATTTTTCAAAATGTTTCGTCATTTTTCGTAATATGAATTTTTCACTCACCCTTCTTTTTTATATTATTAACCGTACAATTAATAACCAAAATCGAATAAGAAAATTACATTTCCTTGTAAACATCAAAAGAACAAATTACAGCACTATTAGGTGAACGAAAACTTCTGGAACATGTTGCAAAACATTTTTGAGTGACTGTACATCCACACTACTAAACTTAAGAGTCATATTCTGGCTAGCTAATGATTTAACATCAGCTCTAGAAGCCACTTTTCTCTTACAGTCTCTCTCTAACTTTGTCAAGTGAGAAGTTAAATTCTTCCAATTCCTCTCATTTCAATCCCTACACTCCTCATAGGGCAGGTCAATAGAACATACTTATCCTCTATAAGTAGTGCAAAGGGTGTGAGAATCATAAAATGCTTTCGTCAATTGAGTATTTCAGCCTTTGCTGCAATACTGAATACTAGAAGTGCTAGTGTCAGACATTAGTCAACTAACAGAAAAAAAGTCAAAGTCGGTCTCACTAAGAGAAACAATTGTCCAATTAAAGGTTTCACTGAAAAACCTAGCTAAATACATAAGCCGAAGGCTAACGTAGGCAAAATACTTCACCGCAAGGAAAGATATCAATCTGAATTCCAAAAAACAAGCTGCACTCTTACAACTATGTGTGGTCTTAAGCCAGCAGAAACAAATCGAAGCTCTTGGCTGGGTTGTTCTTCTCTTTGCCCGAAAGTGGGCAGGGCTAATCACCTACATAAACGAAAGAATCACTACTGCGAATTTCAAAATTTAAGCTAGAGTGCTAGTAGAAACTCTTAGCTAAGTAATTAGTGGGTAAGTTACTTATATAAAATTTATTCTTCTTCAAACTGTTAACTCTTTGAGTGCCATGGGACACATTCTATGTCTGGCCACTTTTACTCCTTCTGCGCCTTTGGATGTAAAATGTCTGGGGAAAAACATTTCTTAAAAAATCTCAAAAAATAGTTCACTATGTACTGTACTACCAAGACACACACTACTTTGCCAGGCATGTTGGAGAGATGCAGAATGCTCACAGGGTGGCCCAAGCAAAGAGCTGATGTACTTCAGGACCTCATGACAATGCCAGAAGTTCCTTGTTTAGTTGCATGTGGTATATCATAAATAATTCCCCTTCCATATGGTTAAGTTTCTCTCGTCAAAACTCTCTTATTTAAAAATACTTTTTGCTAAAAATTTTAATGTAGACTTGTGAGGCATCTACTTTGGTTACAGTTTATTCAAGATGCCATAAGGTGTTATTCGGGCCATGCCTAGGGGTAAAGTTGCAAGGCGTTTTGATGTTTCTTTTATTCATTTTTTTGTATTTCTAATTTTTGCCCTGAAAGATTTATATACATGTATATACTGTATAAATATTATAGAATAGAAAGGTCATGTTACACATACATACCCAGGTATACACACACACATACAGGGGTACACAAATGCACATACACACAAACACACACACACTACCCTTACCTGTCACCAAGACCTGTCTGTCATGCTCACATATCCATCAAATATTTTCCAATAATATTTTCCTTTATATTTTTGTTCAAAATATAAAAGAACTACGCATAAATAATAAGGAAATCTGATCTGCTATATAACAGAAGATATTTTGCTAAGTACAGAAAGGCAAGGTGTACAAATTTTTATTTTCGGCTACACTGAACTTGATTTTTTTCTTACTTTTTTTATACTTTAGGTAGAGGGATTTGGATGATTTAAGAATAAAGAGAATAAAGTTCCTTCATTTGCCAAAAACATGAGACCAAAGTGAGCTCTCTAGGATAAAAATTAATGAAGTTAGAGCAATTTAAACAAAAAATTTTTATTGCGTACCAGTGTAACTTACACGGCAATGTGAAAAATTTGTTGTTTTTTCTATAAATATTGTCACTTATATTTTTTCCCCAAATTTATAAAACTATATATATATAAATGAAAAGGAAGTTTTATCAGCTATACAATAAAATTATTTCAAATTCCTGTCTCTGAAAGCTTTTGTGCTAAAATAAGGAAAGTGAGACATGTTATACAAATTTTTCACTTTCAGCTATACTAACTCAATTTTTTTCTTACTTTTTTTACACTTTAGGAGATTCTGACGATTTAAAGATAAAGTACAATCATTCGCCAAAAACAACGAGACTAAACTAAAGTAATCTCTCTCGGATAAAAGCTGACTATGCTAGAAGTAACTGAAAAAAACTTTTGTGTTACGATTTTTTGCTGCTCACTGAGGCTTGGCGCTCATGGTGATAGGAAATATAATAAGCAGTGAGGGCGAAAGATTTAAAAGTTAATAAACCATGATCACATTCAACCTTTGCAAGATTCTGCCTGATCTACACTTAGCCAGAAAACAACTCTTACCTTGACAATTTTGGGGTCCTTGGTCTCAGCTGCTTGAACCAAGGGATACAGGATCTGGGTTGTGATCTGAGCCAAAGTTGACTGTGGATTTGCAGCTGCTCCACGTACTTTTATGATGGCCTCTTCACATGACTGTGAATAGAAACCACAGAACGAAACTTTAACCATACAATATTATAAAACATTAAAGCATAATACAGTAAATTATTTGTTGTTAAACTTGCAAAAGATATGTACTGTATACTATAAATACTTAATTTGAGATTTATTTTTTAAATTCTTAACTGTCCATTATATAGCTTTTACTTCTGTGCCAGTGGTAGTTCGACAGATTGAAACAAAAAGCAAGTACACTCGGTTTTCTATGGATTTCCATCTTCTATCTATCTGCTTCCCCCGCCCGCCCCCCCCAACATACCAAGGGACCGATAGGCACAAACGCTCACAGCTAGTCAGTATACTTCTGTCAACTTTGACAGAGGGGAGGCAGGGAGGGCAATTTATATAATGGAGAGAGAAGTATTTAGAAAAGGGAGGGCAATGTATATAATGGAGAGATAAGTATTTAAAAAATAAATCTTATATTAAGTATTTATATTTTTTAGTGAACCTTACCTTTCCATTACTGTTGTTATCCAATGCGGTGATAAGCAAAACAACAACTTCTCGGTCAGTTGTTTATGGTTGTATGCATTTACGCAAGAGTATAACGTTACTGACAATACTTTTATCACTCTCTTTTAGTTTTTTAACTAGAAGATGGGATAAAGAGATGGAGGAAAAGGAGTTAGTCTATTGTAATTTGGTCTCTCTCGCTGCCTGATTGTACGCTGCTGCCTCCGCCCGTGCGAAATTTAAAATTATTTTATAAATATTGTCGTATCGGTATTAATTGCTTATCCCATTGCAAAATCGAATTATCGTAAGGCAAATTATCATAAATTGAGCACTAACTGAGTATTTTAATAGTTTTATCACAAAAAGTGCATTTAGTCATGAAAATGAGATGAAAATACAGTAATTAGTGAATATTTCTCAGTGAAAAATATCATGAATGGGCAAATTTTCAGCAAATAATGTGTATACATGCTCCACAGAGAAATCCGCGAATACGTGAGTCCGCGAATCGTGAGACCGCGAATACGGGGGTTTACTGTACAGTAAAACAAATCAGACAAAGCCAAAAATATGGCAACACTACCTCTGTGATCTTGCTGTGCATATCCTTTCACTGAAGGATATGCACAGTGGATTCTGTAAGTGAAATAATGAGTTATAGATATTTTGCTGTGTTTTCTCTTAAAGTATATGTATACTGAGAGAGAGAGAGAGAGAGAGAGAGAGAGAGAGAGAGAGAGAGAGAGAGAGAGAGAGAGAGAGAGAGAGAGAGAGAGAGAGCACAAGAATTTTTTAATAAATTTATGGGAGATGGTGGGGACTAACCACAAAATGACATAAACCAAGAAGTTATTGTAGTAAATAATTTTTTTCTATCATAAATGTATTTGTACATTATCACGAAAATATTAACATGACATAACAAACCTAGCATTCTGTTTGGAGGTATGTGTCCCTTTGTTCTAAACTACCCAC
This sequence comes from Macrobrachium rosenbergii, assembly GCF_040412425.1. NCBI lineage: Eukaryota > Metazoa > Arthropoda > Malacostraca > Decapoda > Palaemonidae > Macrobrachium > Macrobrachium rosenbergii. The sequence goes on from NC_089779.1 coordinate 20,719,369, forward strand.
GTGCAGTATTTGGATATACTCTGTACAGTAGTACTATCCTAAAATACGTATCTGCACAGTAAATATAATTTCAAAATCATCTTCCAACACAGGAAAATATCAGTGTACATAAAATGTACACCCAGTGCATTACAGCACGCTCAGAATGATGAGCAAAGTTACGTAGGCTAAAGAAAATGTGCGTGCCTGAATGATAGGGGATACTTAAGAGTAACATGACTTTGAAATGGGATGATAGTTTGGGGTATATTTTTCTTTGAACTGTCAAGTTTGGCAATGAGCTGTTAAAATAGGCAGTTTTAAGCATTTTAGGTGTGTATATAGCCTACTTAAAAGTAACAATAGTAGGAGAGTACGTAATGTAAGGTTACTCTGGGTGCTTTGGGATGTATTTTTGTTTGAAATATTAAATTGTTTTAGTATGAAAATTTACAGTATATTTTTGTTTGAACTATCAAATTAAGCAGTGAAATGTTAAAATAGGCAGTTACAAGCATTTTAGTTTTCTGGGTACAAGGTATTTGGCAATTATAAGCCATTTATAAGCATTTTTAGAGGGGATTTTTGCATTTCCGCAGTAGGTTCTGGAACCTATCCTCACGTAAAAATGGGGGAGCACCGTATATACAATATGCCTTCGACTTATGGTGAGGGGTCCATTCCAGCGCTGCGCAGTAAGTTGATTTTCTCTGTAAGTCAATTTTTCGCCATTATCGGCTTTTTAACGGCACTGTAACTTGAGTTTTGGAGCCATAACTTGATGTTGCATCATGTTACAGTGCTGTACGCACCGTTAACTTGATGCCTATTCTTGCCATTAGCACCGTCAATGGTGCTTAAGGTGCCGTAACTTGATGCAACACCTAGTTATGGTGCCATAAAACGCTGTTAACAGCGCTGAAAAAGCACCACAAGATTGAATCGTTGTAAGTCAGTGGTGCTGTAAGTCGAGGACGCACTGCTGATTCCCATGTGGGCAAAATAGAAATCAGCAAACCCTTCAAAGGCTACTTAGCACAATAACAAAATATTTCGTACAAAACAGGTTCTTTACCCAGTGAATTCAATCCATCAGCTATTACTGCTACCACAGGAGGAGTGTCACTCAGGTACAAGATCCTCATTATGAAGATAGCTGAGATCTGTTTGGAGGGTGCCCCCATGCAGCAGAGGTAGGGGTAGGGTTTCTGTGCCAAAACCCTACAGAGCCAATGATGGATAACTAACAAGTACTTATGAATAAAAAGGTCTACTTCTAATACTCAACACTGAGTACCTCCAAGCTTCCCAAAAACCACAACCAGGTTTAAAAGGCAGTAGGCCAAAAAAGGCTACATATCAATTCAGGACACATATCCCCTGTATAAACCAGAGGAGTTAATGCTCTGCAATAATTATATTTAATCGGCGCACCATGAAGATAAACCAAAGAAAATACAATATTACCGTGTAGCGCCCACGTGGCGGGCCTATGATCAAAATCTGCTTTCTCCCACAATGAGTAATGCAGGAGGAAAAACCATGTGGTTGAGAGAAACACAAACTCTCTCATAAGTCTTTTATGCAAATATCTCAATCACCGTTATTGTAACCTTTCATGTATTATTATTTATTATCATTCTGTATATTGTTATGCCAGCTTTCCAGTAATGTATGTATAATTGTCAATCAGATGTCTTGTATCCATCCACATGTAAATTTATGTCTGCGAAGAAACACAGATGCTTGAATTTAATCCCTTCCTCGATCTGTCAAGAGGTTAGGACTACTTTGCAGCTCACACGAGCTATTGGCCTGTGTGAAAGTTTTGTAAATAAATTAGTAAGCTGCAGACCTCCGTATCTTACTCGTACCTCACTCACATTGGTGACCACAGGAGAGATGCCTGACCAAGCCACCAGCAGTGACCTCAGTGCCATCAGTGAAAACCTCACAGTTGCCTCCATACGCCTACTGCCCTTCACACCCTACTACCACCCTTCACACCCCACCACTCCGAGGTATGGTTCTTCATGGCAGAAACTACTTTCCACACAAAGAAAATCACTTCAGCGATGCAGAAAGCAGATGTCGTCCTCGAATTCCTGCCAGACAATGTCTTCGAGCAGATAGCAGGACAATTCAGGGAACTGGAATCTCCCGTCACCTATGGCATACTGAAGGACCAACTAAAGTCATCCTTCAGCATGCCGCCCCGCCCAGAAAGCAGAAGTTCCTCAACCACATGTGGGCCCCGACAGGAGACGAGTGGCCGTCACACGTGTACAAACAACTGCGGAGGCTCATCATGCTGCCTGCCAAGTGCGACCAACCCCAGTCAACCTTGGACCTCGTGAGGGAGGTACTCCTCACAAAATGACCCAGCCAGACAGTGGCAACCATGCCCAAAGCCTCCACCATGCCCTTAGAAGAGTTCCTGGTAATGGTCGATGAGATTCATACAGCCCACAAAGCAGCAGACCCCTCACAGCCAGCAGCAGTAGTAGCAGCAGGACATCAGACTGAGCAGAATTCAGACACAGATTCAGAGAGCAATCCAAATGAGCCAGCCACCCTCATATACAAAAGACACTTTTCCAGACAGGACTACAAAGGGAAGCCTAAACAAAAGAAACAAGAACCTACAGAGGGCATATGCTTTTTCCACTGGAGGTTCAGAAGCAAGGCTAGAAAATACGACAGGGGCTGACAATTCTCAAACAACACGTAGTAGGGTCGTAGACGCGATCCACTCATACTAACATCAGCAGTAAGCAGACAGGTTGTCTTGTAAGAGAAATCACGCCTGCTCACTGTTGTCTTTCTTCCAGGTACGAAAGAAAGGACAAACATGCTTCTTCCTAAAAGATGACAGATCTGACATGGAGTTCTTAGTGGACACCGGAACATGCAGATCATTCATCCCAGCCAGCCCGAACGAAAGACTCAACCCCGCTCCCCCCACCAGCCTCCACGCATCAACGGCCAGCAGAGCACCACTGACAATGTACGGAATGCATGAGATGAAAACTGCTTTTGATGGGAAAGAATACGCCTGGTTGTTCATCACAGCAGAAATAACGATGACATTGTTGGGAGCAGATTTCCTAACAGTGCACAACTTACTAGTCAACATAGCAGCTAAACAGCTGATCCCAAGAACAACACAGAAATCATCTCCCCAAAAGCCGAGCAGACGTAAAACAACGAAAGCATCAATGAGTCAACAAGAGGAAAAAATATGCCCCATCACACCTAACATCCCACCAAAAGAGAGATAGAAATAATCCAAGAATACAAAGACATATTTAAAAACGACCTAAAGCACGACCTAACAAAACCAGCAAAACACATCATTCAGCACCACATAGAGACCGAAGGACCCCGATCCACTCGTGATTCAGACGGCTGGCCCCAGAGAAGCTTACCTACATGAAGAAGGTATTCAGATGGAGGAAACAAGAATATGCCAGAAAGCCCCCAGCCCATGGACATCACCCCTACATATGGTACCAAAATCAGATGGAACATGGCGCCCCTGTGGAGATTACTGATGGCTGAATGTGAAAACAAAACCGGACAGATACCCTCTACCAAATATAACAGACATAACAAATCAAATGAATGGTGCAAGAATATTCACAAAAATTGATCTCCAAAAAGGGTATTTCCAAGTCCCGGTAGCAAAAGAAGGGATTGAGAAGACCGCAATCATCACCCCATACGGCACCTACACATTCAGCAACAGCTGTTCCGGCCTCTGTACCTCAGGGGCAACATTCCTAAGATTGATGGATAAGCTGTTTGGGGACCTTCCATTCTGCATGATATATGTCAACGACATACTGATCTTCAGCCTAAATTTAAAACTACACCTTCAAGATGTGAAAATAGTATTACAAAGACTGAAAGAAAATAGATTAAAAGTGCGGGAAGACAAGTGTGAATGGGCAAAGAAAATGGTGGTTTCTGGGGCACCAAGTGAGTCCAGAGGACATTAAACCTCTGCCAGAGAAAAAATAAGCAATAAAAAGACTTCCCCAAACCAACAACAATGAAATCAGTACAAGACTTTTCAGGTTTAATAAATTATTACCACTGCTTCATAACAAACATTGCAAAAAGAATGAGGCCCATATATGAATGCCTTAAAGGAAATAAAAGGAAATTAAATTGGGGAGAAGGTCAAGAAAAAGCATTTATTTTAACGAAAGAAGCAATAACCTCTGTAACAACACTACCATTCCCTTTACCCCATATGTCCCTCACTGACAAGCGACGCAAGCAATACAGCGATGGGCACCGTACTTGAGCAGGACACTGATGATGGTTGTAGCCCGCTGGCCTTCTACAGCACAAAGCTAACTGTTACAGAGTGGAAGTATTCAACATTCGACAAGGAGCTCCTTGCAGTCTACAAAGCAGTCCGCCACTTCCGCCACATGCTCAAGGGACGACAGTTCATGGTGCAGACAGACCATCAACCACTGGTGCATGCCTTCACAAAGTCAGAAGACGCATGGTCAGTGTGACAACAATGGCACCTGGCAGCGATAGCTGAGCACTCCTACACCATAAAGTACCTTAAGGGTTCAGCGAACACCGTGGTGGACGCCCTATCAAGAAACTGCGCCAACACCATCCAACCCGGGATAGCCTATCCCAAGATAGCGAAAGTGCAGAAGGATGACTAGGGCCTGCAGCGACTGCGGTGGATCAACCCCGCCCTCACATGGAGCAACTTGTAAATCAACAGTGGAACAACGACCACCACCCGCGAGATAAGTACCGGATGCCCTCACCCATAATTTCCAGAGGGACTAAGAAGGAGAGGCTTTGCACTTGTCCACAGCCTATCCACCCCATCATAGCAGAGTGGTATACAGTATCTGGCGGGGGATTTCAAGAGACGTGAAGAAGTGGACAAGAGAGTACATCCCATGCCAAACATCAAAGGTCATGAGACATGTCGAAGGCGGGATAGAAGAGTTCAAAACAATGAACCGCTGACTTCCCCACATACACGTCGACATAGTGGGCCCACTAACCCCCCTCAGAGGTACAAATACCTGTTTCCCATAACAGACAGGAACACCAGGTGGTCAGAAGCAATACCCATCCGACAGCAGATGGCAGAGAGCTGCATCAAATCCCTCGTTGACTGGGTCAGTAGGCATGGAGTAGCCCAGATCATCACCAGTGATAGGGGCTCCAACTTCACATCCACCCTGTGGAACACGCTCACCAACAGTCTGGGGATGAAAATAACACATACAACAGCCTACTACCCTGATGCCAATGGAATCATCGAGAGGATGCACCAATCATTAAAAACATCACTCACTGCCAGATCCCAGGGCGGGAGTTGGTGAAAAGAACTGTCGTGGGTTCTTCAAGGACTGAGAACGACACTGCACGCACCGTTCAATGCATCTCCAGCAGAAGTCCTGTAGAGCCAAGCGTTGACGTTGCCAGAGGACGTCTTCCAAGAAAGAACAAACCCAACATCGCCATCCAACACCCGAAAGGTGATAGAAAAAATAATACCGGCCAAGACAACCTACCACGCAAACAGGAAAGTGTACGTCCCCGAAAGATTTACAAAATGCAAAATACGCATTCATCCAGGTAGACACACAAACCCCACCTCTCCCCAGCCTACTCTGGACAACGCCGCATACTCCAGAGATGACCAAAGGCCTACCAGATGACAGTAGACGGGAGGATAACGTAGGTTTCAATCGACCGGTTGAAACCTGCATTCATATGAAACACCAGCCCACATATGTAGGTCTCTCCTGTGAGAGGAGTCCTGTAGCACCCATGTGGCAGGCCTACAATCAAAATCTGCTTTCTCTAACGACGAGTAACACAGGTGAAAAAACCATACTGTTGAGAGAAACACAAATTCTCTCACAAGTCTTTTATGCAAATATCTCAATCACCATTACTGTCCCCCTTCATGTATTACAGTAAACCCCCGTATTCGCGTTTTCATGATTCGCAGACTCACCTATTCGCAGATTTCTCTATAGAACATATATACACATTTTTCACGGAAAATTCGCCCATTCACGGTATTTTTCACTGAGAAATATTCACTAATTACTGTATTTTCATATCATTTTCATGACTAAATGCATTTTTTGTGATAAAACTATTAAAATACTCAGGTATAAGCATTTTTAGATGGTTTTTTTGTTTGAATATCAAAATAGGCAGTTCTAAGTGTTTTTAGAAGGGTTTTAAGTATTCGTGGATTTTAGCTGCTCGCAGGGGGGGGGGGTCTGGTACGCATCCCCCTCAAATACGGGGGGTTTACTGTATTATCATTCTGCATATTGTTATGCCAGCTTTCCAGTAATGTATGTATAATTGTCAATCAGATGTCTTATATCCATCCATATGTAAATTTATGTCTGTGAAGAAACACAGATGTTTGAAATTAATCCCTTCCTCGATATGTCAAGAGGTCAGGACTACTTTGCAGCTCACACGAGCTATTGACCTGTGTGAAAGTTTTGTAAATAAATTAGTAAGCTGTAGACCTCCATGCTACTGAGTGAGACTTCAGTATCCTATCCAAGGATAAATTCTTTCCAAATTTAAAAGTTGTAGTCATTTTCACATGCTAAGTGGCTTACCTTCTATTAAGGATAGAAATTAGCATGAAAGTCCTTAACCAGAGACCTAATGAAAAGGACGTTATATTCTTACTCTTTGGAAGCTCTGGTTTCCAAATCATCATAACTGCCCATCTTGAAAGTTAAAACACCAAATGTGTACTTAAAGTATCATCCATCTTACAAACATGCACAAATACACAGGGGAACAAGCCAAAAGGAAAACAGGAACAAACACACCATGAAAAGGTTGAAGCTTTAGCATCCAGAAGTCCGAACAGAGCGCCGCAAGACACGTCCGCTTCAGAAGAGCCGGAAAGTAAAGTGAATGCGTGAATGTGGGCTGTTGGTACCATGGGTTTCCCACTGTTACCAACCACATGCCCAGCTGGGAGTAATACCAACTCATGCCTTGTAAGTCTTTAGCAGCCTTGTTCAGCTTCGCCAAAAGTATCCCCATATGTAAAGGACCTCGGGTTTGTATTTGTGTAGGAACAATTCGTCTTTACTACAAATAAGTTCAGGGCGCTGACATCCAGGACGGGCCTTCAGCCCCCCAATGATTTGGGGACTACTGAGAATCGGTTGTAAAACCTCCCCAATGAACAATCCATGACCTTCTCTATTGGCCCTTTGTGAATCAGGGACTCTACCTCTTGAGCAAGAGCCAAAAACTCCTTGGACCCTACCGAGTAGGTCATCAAGATGATCGGTGACCTGGACAAGGGAGACCTGTCTCCAAGAGGAATGGAGTAGCCACTTCTCAGTACTTGGACCACCCAGGGGTCCGCCCCTGTGCGACTCCATTCCCCCCAAGAGAGACAAAGCTCGCCTCTAAAGGTTGCATGAAGCACAAAAGCTTCATTTCTTAGCGGCGAGCTTGAAAGTAAACTTATTGATGGGCCTCAAGGGAGGACAGAAGTTAGCTCGAGGTCTGGATCTTGCCCCAGGAAAGGGTTGCGGTTGCAAACAGCAGGAAATACTTGGAAACAGGGAGTTTTCTTCAGGCACTTGGTAGACTGAGCTAAAAGATCCATAGTGGATTTCTTCTGCAGGGCTGATAACACTTCCTTAACTGTCTCCTGAAGGAAGAGATGGGCCTTGCCTGAGGGAGAAAACAAGAGCATCGATTTCTGCGTAGTAGTTACTCCCTTTGTGGCAAATGAATACCACAACTTCCGTTTCTTAAGGATGCCCATCGAGAAAATAGAAGCAAGTTCAGCAGAACCATTCCTAACGGCTTTGTTGGCTCACAGTCCAGTCCAGAAAACTGATAATCTCCAAACCTTTAAAAAAGTTCTTGACGAGATGGACAAGGTCGAGAGAGGAAAACATAATCTTGGCCGAGGTGAACACAGCTCAGCGCATAGCATCAACCATACCGGAGAAGTCCCTTGGGAGAAGGCAGAGACTCCCAATGAAGGCACCTCTCCGGTGGCATAGAAGCAGTATTTCTTCTTCAGAAGCTTAGAAGGAGGGAAGGCAAAGGTAGCTTTACCTTGCTCCCTCTTGTAGGTCAACCACTCATCCACCTCTCGAAGGAATTTCTTCGAAGAGGAGGAAAGAATTAACTTGGGGAGACAAGCAGTGTCCAAAGAGCATTTCCTCATGAGGAAGGTTGATGCAGGCGAAGCAGAAGAAGCAAGCTCGAAAAAGTCAGGAATGTTTGCCAGGGAGAACTTCAGCAAACTGGAGTAAGCCGATGAGCAGGTGGAATCATGCTCTGCTTCCTCCTCAACCAATGAAATAGGAAACAAAGACGGATCCTTGCTCTTTGAAGATGAAGATCTTTTCTTCAAAAAACCCATAATATCCTCCAGCTGATGGCGAAGCGGGGTCAAGGAAGAATCCT